>NC_047533.1:67767569-68087269 GCF_012275295.1 Melopsittacus undulatus
GCCGTCCACCAGCACCACCTGGATGGCGGCGGTGGAGGAGAGCGGCGGCTGCCCGTGGTCGCGCACCTCGATGACCAGCTCGTAGGGGCGCTGGGGGTCGCGCTTGGCCGGCACCCTGCGCGCCGTCCGCAGCTCCCCGGTGCGCCAGTCCATGCGGAAGAGGCTGGCCTCATTGCCCCGCACGATGCTGTAGGTGAGGCGGGCGTTCTCCCCGTCGTCGGCGTCCACCGCTGTCACCCGGCTCACCAGGTAGCCCGGCTCAGCGCCGCGGGGCAGCGCCTCCCTCGCCGGGGTGCCGTTCCGGCCGGGCAGGGGGCTGACAATGGCCGGAGCGTTGTCGTTCTGGTCCACCACGATGATGTTGACGGTGGCGTTGCCGGCCAGAGGCTGAGGCTCCTCACCGGCGTCGCGGGCCTCCACCTGGAAGCTGAACTCCTTGAGCTGCTCGTAGTCGAAGGAGCGGAGGGCGTAGAGAAAGCCGTTCTCAGAGTTGATGGAGACGTAGGTGAAGACGGACATGCCCTGGATCTGACTCTCCAGGATGGAGTAGGCGAGTTGGGCGTTGGCGCCCTGGTCCCGGTCGGTGGCGCTGACGGCGTAGATGTAGGCGCCGGGCACGTTGTTCTCACTCACGTAGACCTGGTAGACGGGCTGGCTGAAGCGCGGAGCGTTGTCGTTCACGTCGCTCACCCGCACCTGAATGGACTTGCTGGTGCTCAGCGGCGGCTCGCCACGGTCCCGGGCCACCACGGTGAGGGTGTAAGCGTCGCCCCCCGGCTGCTCGCGGTCCAGCGGCCCCTCGGTGACGATGGTGTAGTAGTTCTTGAAGGAGCTCTTGAGGCGGAAGGGAGCGTCTCCCTGCAGTAGCTCGCACTGCACTTGCCCATTCTCCTCCGAGTCGCGGTCCGAGACGCTGAAGAGGGCCACCACGGTGCCCGGTGCCGCCGCCTCGCTCACCGCCTCTTTGACGGTGGAGAAGCTGATTTCGGGCGCGTTGTCATTGGCGTCCAGAACCCGTACTAGCACCTTGCAGTGCGCCGGCACGGCGTTGGGCCCCAGGTCTTTGGCTTGCACGTACACCTGGTACACGCTGCTCTCCTCGTAGTCCAGCTCGCCGCTCACCTCCAGCCGCCCTGTGCGCGGCGCAATGCCGAAGAGCTCCCGGGCGCGGGCCGAGATGTGGCTGCTGAAGGAGTAGATCACCTCGCCATTCTGACCCTCGTCGGGGTCAGTGGCGTTGAGCTGCAGCACCAGGGTGCCCGGCGGCGAGTTCTCCGGCAGCGACACGGTGTAAACGGGTTGCTCAAAGGCGGGGACGTTGTCGTTGGAGTCCAGCACCCTGATGGTGAGCAGGGCGGTGCCGGTGCGCTGCTGGGGCTGCCCGCCGTCCACCGCTGTCAGCACGTAGCGGTGCACTGCTTGCTGCTCCCGGTCCAGGGGCTTGTCCAGCACCAGCTCGGCGAAGCGGTTGCCGTCGCCCTGCGTCTGCACGTCGAGGGAGAAGTAGCTGTTGGGGGTGATCTCGTAGGTGCGCAGCGAGTTGGTGCCCACGTCGGGGTCGAATGCGCTCTCCAGCGGGAAGCGGGTGCCCGGCGTGGCGCTTTCTGAGATCTCCACGGTGAGGTCGGGCTCCGGGAAAGAGGGAGGATTATCGTTGATGTCCAGCACCTCGATCTCCACCCGGAACAGCTCGAGGGGGTTCTCCAGGAAGACCTCCAGATGCAGCAGGCAGGAGGGGCTCTGCTTGCAAATCTGCTCCCGGTCTATCTTCTCGTTCACGTAGAGCACCCCGGTCTCCAGGTTGAGCTCCAGGTAAGGGCTGCGGGAGTTGGGCGCCGTCTGGAAGCGGCGAGCCGAAAGTTTTGTAATGTCCAAGCCCAGATCCTCGGCGATATTCCCCACGAACGTGCCATGCTCCTGCTCTTCTTGCACCGTGTAATGGAGCTGGCAAAGGGCCCCCTCCACCATCCAGAGCAAGGCAAAGAGGAATAGCACAATCATCTCCAAACGGGGAAAGAGATCCCCCCTCCCCAACACCACCTCTTCCTCTTTTTCCAAAAGCCACCACCACCTCCTCCTCCGAAAATACACACTACAGCGTGTGTGCCTCTGCGTGTCTAGCTCTGTGTGTGTGTGTGTGTGTGTGTGTCCGCGCCTGCGAGCGTGTGGAGAGAGGGATCGGGGGAGGGGGAAGGAAAGGGAGGGGGGAAGTGGTTGATTTAGGGGGGGGGATGCTAGATATTATTTCTTCTGATTCATGTTAGGATTTTTTTTCTCCCCCATCTCCCTTCTTTTTGTTACGAGTATTATTGTTTCACACGCTGACCCAATGAAGAAGACAGGCGTCCCCACTTCATCTGTGATCTTCGAAATAAATGGACAACTAATAATAGCTATTAGCTGGTTGGATCTAGAGATACACAGTAGCCCGCTTTTATTTATTCCGAGAGTCTTGGCACTGCACCGCGGCAGCAGCAGCGGCGGAGGCAGCAGCAGCAAATCCCAAGGAGCAAATTGTTATATATTTCAAGATTGTCCTCGGTTTGTCTTCCTGATGGGAGCCGGAGGGGTAGGTGCTGCTGGAGGAGCCGGCGGACATGCCCTCTTCAGATGCAAGGAAAATGCAGAAACCCGCGAAATTAAAAAAAAAAAATAAATAAAAATTATACCCCGCAAAAAGATTTCATGTAAAAAAAAGGCAGAGCTCAGCTTTGCTACCCAAAACTTTCATTCCCCGATTTCTCAGGGCTTTCCTCTTATTTATTTAAAGATTTTAATTGTTTCTTTCTTCTATTAATAGTCTTTCATTTTCTTCTTTTATTATTATGTTCATCATCACTCTGCTTTTTATGGACGTGCTGATGAGTTTTTTTTCCTCTCTTGCTGCTTTTGCGTCTAGCCCCTCTCTCTGTGTCTGTCTTTCTGCTTGCTGCTGCCGCCGCTCGCCTCCCGTCCCGGCTCCGGTCCCGGTCCCGGCCCCCGCTCCGGCTCCAGCTCCTCTGATCTCTGCCGACAGTTTCTGAGCCGGTAGCGCTCGGCTTTTCTGTTTTTGCGCAGCGCTCTGCTCCTGCCAACCAATCAGGCGGCAGCAACGCCCCCGGGGGCGGCACCCTATTGGCCGCGGAGCACGTCGAGTATCTTGCGTCAGAGATAGGAGAGCGGGCGAGCGCGCAGGCAGGGAAGACGGGCAAGGCAGGCAGGCAGGGAGGCAGGCAGGCAGGCAGGCAGGCAGGCAGGCAGGCAGGCAGGCAGGCAGGCAGGCAGGCAGGCAGGCAGAGCGACGCTAACCCTGCAGCTCCCGAGGCTCTTTCCGCCTCCAAGAACGTTCGTTCTCCCACCGCAGCCGCTGGGCAGGGAGATCACCGCACGTCGTCAGCGCAGACACACGGGTAATCGTTAACAGCCCTCTCCTTGGAGAAGGAATTTCCACCAGTTCTAACTCTCCTACCCCAGGTCGGGCGCTGTTAACGTTTTTAGAGCATAAACAAGGGGAAACATGAGATTATTTACACACACCCGCAGCGGGCTGCCTTAGCTCATTAGTCAATGGAAGAAAGTGCAACTTTCCATCAGTGCAATGTTTCCAGCTCCAGCCAATTTAAAGTACCATGAGCCTGCGCCTATTTTTTCCCCCTGATTTACACTTCGGAACTTCCACGAACGTAACGGAAGAGGGAAGCCGGGCATGTCATATATTCTGTCACTGGGTCCCGCGGGTGCGGCGGGGCCGGGCAGGGAGCCTCCGCGGGGGCTCACGGCCCCTGGTCTGGTGGTTTTCCAGTGTTGGTGCTCACTGTACACCCGCTTTCCCCGCTGCCGAAGCTGTTAACGGCACTGGAGGCTCCGAACCTACACCGAGGGCTCTGGGCTTGCGGATGTCGGTAACCCGAGCCGGCTACCCTCCCGCCCGGCTCCGCTTCCCCTTCTCAGACAGCGAGGAGGCAGCTCCGTGCTAAATAAAGTCCATCTACCAATGGTGTCTATCGCACGTCAGGTGCTCGGCTGACACGTTTGTGATCGATGCCTTTGGCTGCGAAGCCGCACTGGCACTGCGGAGAGCGTCGCACCCGGGGGGAGGGGGATCAAGGCGGGGGTTCGCGGGTGGAGTCCAAACCTCTGCCAGTGCTCGGGGGTGGCGAGATGGGGGGGGGTGCCCATGGGCCCTGCACAGCTGAGAAGCCAAGTCCGAAACTTCACAAAATGGAGAAAGTAACAGTAAAAAGGATGAAATACTCGTATTTTTCCTCAGAAATGTTGTTTTATTGTTTATGAAGAGCAACACAAAGCAGGTACTAGCAGCTGCTGCTCTGACCCCATCTCTAATCCCTCGGCAGGCACCGGCTCCCTTCCACACATATCAATGAACTGTACGCTCGGATGCGTTTTCCCTCGCGGAAACGCAGCTCCTCGCATCCCCAAACTTGTGCGTGCCGCACGCCTGTCACCGCGCTCCCACCCCTGCCACCGCGCTCCTACCCCGGGGAGGGGAGCTCGGGGCCACCGGCGGCGAGGGCACAACCAAGCTCACGCCACCGCACCCAAACCGACCTCGGCATCACTCAAGGGCCGCTCCCGGCCCAGCAGCTCGTGGAACGAAGCGGGTCACGGCGCACCGGGGGCACAGCCCCGAGGGTACGGCCGCTGCTCGGTCCGGCCCTGCGGCTGCTACGGGCTCCCTGCTACCGGCCCCGCCCCCCGCCAGCGGCCGTAATCACGGGCTGCGGGCACCCCCCAGCGGCGGCAGCGGCACATTGCGCCCGGGCAGCGGCACCGGCTCCGCTCCGCGGGGTCCCCGCCGGACCCGGGTCCCCGTCTCTCGTCGCCAGCATCCCCGTGTGTTCCCCGCCGCCCGCAGCTCCCCTGTTGCCGCTGCTACGCGGCTCAGAAGCTCGGCCTGGCCGTACCGGGTGCTGCCGCGCCGCTGGAGTGTGACAGAGGCAGGACAGCGGCAGCCGTGCGTGTGCGCGGGGGAGACACCGGTGTTGCCCGCCGCGGCAGGCGGAAAAATACCCCCTTGGTACACTGGCTTGCCCAGCGCTTATAGCGGGGCAAGGCACCTCCGCGGGGCGGCTGCGGTGAGGGCTTCCCGATAAAACGGATTCCGTCAGGAAAAGCCTGGCCGGCGCTGTCCAGTGGATGCGTAAGGGAGCCGGGTGTGCTTCCCCCGCACCAGCCTCAGACACGGCCCTCCGAATTCGTGCCTTTCTTGCGCGTCGGTGCAAGGGGCTGGTGCGTTCGAGACACGGCCGCCTCCAGCGATTTGCCGTGGCCCGAAGCAGCCTAGCTCTAAACCCTCCCCGCTGCCGGCTCCGGCAGCGGCGACGTCTGTCCACTTCGAGGAAAGCGGTCAGCCCGGGCGCGACCAGCCGAGCCCGGGGGACCTTGCCAGAAGAGGGGCCCCTGCCCGCCCGCTTGGGGCCGAACCCCTTTTCCCCACCGGGGGGGGACCGGAGGTAAGCGGGAGGCGGGGGTCCGGGCTGCCGGCGCGGCACATCCACCAATTCCCATTCCACCCCGCGGAGGCGGCGTCGGGGCGATCCCCGCGCAGCGCTTCGCAATTCCGAGGGCAATAACCGCGCGGGCCATACGTATATATGCATATAGTCATATGTAGGTGCAGGGGAGCCGCCTCCCTCCTCCTTCCCTCCCTCCCCACGGGCACAGCCCCAGAGATGCGATTACCCCCCCCCGGCTCCGCTCCCCTCCATTTTGCTGCGGGAGCGGTTGGCTCCGCAGAGCGGCGGAGCTCTGAGGCAGCCCTCTAACGCGGAATGACAAATGGCACTTCGGCGGTGCATGAACGAGAAAATGATTTATGGATTTTCACGACGGCCTGAGCAAATGAAGGCGACATGAATTATACATCCTAATGTGCAGTATATCATTTTCTAATAACACTGTTTTAGTTCTAATGCCGTACGCTGCTCTCTTCAATAGGGGGTATTGATTAAATAAAACAAGATCCGAGTGCTGTCTTTAGGTTGGACGTGTATCTTCTGCAGGCACCAGCTGAGGTTTATATATTTACCTCTTACTAAAGCAGAGGGCCGTCACCAGACCCTTGACACCACAGCACTTAGTTTTTCCATCTGTCATCATTTAATTTGGCAGTTACTTTGCCAAATGAAGACTAATCTTTCATATTGCTGCATTTTGCTCCATACTGTGATTTACAAATGTAAATAGATGACATCAGGTTTGTAAAGCCACTGCGCTGCTGGGGATAGCACCTGGGTAAGTCAGACTTTTCCTCCCTGCCAAAATCCTCACGCACGTCTTTGGCACCCCAAGTGCAAAGGGGCATTTTCTAGCAAGGAGAACGTATGGCAGATAATACTCCTGCTCAAACAGAACTTCCCTAGCATCTCCGTTTACCAGATTTCACGGATTAAAAGTAAAAAACTCTGTGTGTAACTGGCACACGCTGGGAGAAGGAATCAGCACGCCAGACTGAGTACATGTGCATAAGGGGAGGGAAAGCTGTCGGCTAGGGAGGGGGCTTCACCCCCATTTCAGACTGCATTAGTGTCCCAAGACCAGTCTCCTGCTCCCATAACCATGTTCTTTTGCCCTTCATCACAGAGTAGCAATGAAGTCATAGTGACATAAGCTGTGAACATCCCCAATTATTTCAGTAGTTCCTACTCTAAAATACCACTTGTCCTTAAGAACGAAAAACAGGTCCTGCCCTTTCATGAAACATATGAAACAGAAATGGGGAAGGTGGAGATAAAGGATTTATGTATTCATTTGGGGGAGTGGGGTGGGGTTTAAATCCGCGATTGTTGGGGAAGAGGTGAGGAAATGCTTCATTTCTCATTACCAAAGTGTAACATTGTCATTGTTCAGACAGAAAAGGAGTCACACAAGTAAGGAAATGCCTAAATGCTGAGGTTTGGATTAAGCAATCACTTTTCTAACTTGGATTTGGGTGTAGAAAGCTAATCCCCATTGTTCAGTTGAGCCACCAAAACGATCTTTTGGTTCTGTTTTAGGTATCAGTATTGGTTTTAGGCTGAGGAACATCACGGCCTCTGTACTGTCTGAATGTTAAAATCAAACTGAAAATTGGACACACACCACTCCCCTACCTCCCCACCCCCACCCCTGGATTATCATTACTTGGTTTAATTTTGATTATCTAGGTTTTAAACTGCCCCAACACAAAACACCCAGGTTCTCCTTCGAGAGAATTAGTAACAGCTCTTAGTGCAGAAAAGATTACTGGAATCAGTGCTGTGATTAGGATTCTATATAAGAAGGGAAAGATGTCACCATCAGGAAAAGCTTGCTTTGCCAGCAGTAAGATGTGTATGCTTTACTGACTCCTGTAGGATGAAAATCCTGCTTCAAACAGAGATCAACACAGAAATTAACTAAGAGGCCTGATTAAAGTTATTTGTATCAGAGAGAAAGGTTCACTGCCACCACTCCCTCAATGGATTTCTCCCTTAATTGCCAATGAGGAGACAAAACAGGAAGGCTAGACAATTTGGCTAATCAATAAGAAAGAAGCCTGCCTTCATGTTGACCTGAGGAGCACTCCTTGGGTCAGATCGATGTAGCAGCCACCAAAGTTCTTTGCGGAGATCACCAGTGATTAAGACATTTTCTGATGGCTTTTAAACAACACTGGAGCCAAGCATCTGCCGCGAGGTTGCAAATGTAAGCAGAGCTGGGGAGATGATGTTAATCATCATCCTCATGCTTATGGGAGTACTCCTGGTGATAAAAACAACTCGTTGTATTTATGACCTTAGACAGCTGTTTTAATAAATGAAGATGAAGTATTACTTCATTACATGCTCTGTGCTGCTGCGCTGGTGATCAGATGCGATGGAACCTCTCCAGAAGGTGCCAGGAGTCTTTCTGAATAAGAATTGTTGTGGATGCACCACAGAACAGAGCAGAATTACAGTGGATGCATCCTATAGCGGTTTCTGTAGGACCTTTCTGTCTCCTTTCCCTTGCTCCCCCAAATTCATACAGATTTCAGGGAAATCATTCACGCAGCAAGAGGCTGTTCAGTCGGAAACACCAGACTGACGCAGTTCATTGCTATTATCCCACCTTCTTCAGCTTTCAGAGTCTATCATAATGTTTATTAAAAAACAAAACAGTAATCCCAGCCTGTTTTAATGACTTGTGGTTTTAGCTGATATAAGTCTGTATTGAAATAATTATAGGAAAAATCTATTGTTTCCACAGTTAAGCTGTCATCATTTTCTAGCAATCAGGCCTTTTTACAGTGTCCAGATCAGTCCAGCCAAGGTCCTGGTCACTTCAAAACACTTATTTCTGTATGCATGGCTTTACACTAACATACACTGAGCCAAATTCCTATAAGTTTTTCTCATGTCTCATCATTTTCAATCTATTAATTAGACAACCCTGAACTTAACGCTTATTGTAGTGCTACAGATGCATTGTAGACCAACCAAAATGACCTTACACAAGGTGATCAGTTCAAAAATACATATTCCTTTTAATTTATCAGTTTACTTGCAGACGAGGGATGGCAACTGTATCTAACTTACCTTACAGAAGATGTTGCTTGACAAAATACTTTTCAATAAGGTGAGTTTCTTACCATCTAACTAGGATTTTCATAAAGATAGTTTACTCCATAGTTAGAAACCTAGTATTTCATCAGCTGAGAGGCAAAATAGTGTCACATTTATCAATACAGGCGTAAACCAAACACTATTTTCTGTATACATTTCTTTTTTTATGATATGGCTCAATCAGCTGCACCTATTTCTTTGAACTTGATCGAAATACGGTTGACCTGTATCTGAATTCAACAAATGCTGCTAAGCTTGAATGATTACTAGAGCAAATGAGGACAAAGCTGCAGTGGAAAACTCCAGTTGCTTGAGACTTTGTAATCTTCTTATTATACACTCAAAGCCATAGGTAGATGTAGTTACTCACTATAAAGAAAATTGCTCTGTTCGCTTTCTTTTCAACAGCAAGTTCAAACCTTAAACTAAAGCATAGCTTGTTTTGAGGTTCAGCTTTAAAGCAATAGTTAAAACTATAAAACATTTCATTCTGAGCCTTACAATACTGTATGTGTAGTGCTTGGTAGAATAAATACCACAAACCCCCTGGATTGTTTGCCCAGAACAGTTTGCATTCTTGGGCCTCAGTGTTCCATGTTTATATAATCTCCAGCATAATTCTATCATCTGAGTCATCATACCAACTACACAGCTGATAACAATAGCATCAACTAGGAAGGGAAGGGAGAAATATGGGAAAAATGATGTTATAGTTATGTAGTCACTTAGGAAGAGAGCACACATCTGTATTTTTGTACCTGTTTAGATGGACCTACTTAGACTACCAATAGGTGAGACCTCTGTTTTACCTCTTTGAGTCTTCACATGCTAAGACCTTACACTCAGGTATTGCTTTTTCTCCTCAAATAACATCTGGATAGTGCCAGCTTTCCCATAGTGTTACCCACCTCAATTTGAGAACTGAGAAAGTTCCAATTGGAAAGCAGTTTAGTAATTTATAAGGCAATAATCGAGGAAAACACTTTTTTTTCCTATACTAAAAATATTGCAAAATTCAATTCAGAAATTTTACCACCTCCACATTTTGGAAGAGTGACTTTAGCAGATGGAGGTCTCAAAAGTGCTTTTTGCCAGCCTCAGGAAGATGCTCCCAAGTGATAAGTCCTTGAAAAGCCTCAGCTTCCACAGTCCTAGAAATTTATAAGTTGGTCCTTGACAAATCTGTACTAGATGCCTCCTCTCACAGCTCCTGCTTAGTGGCTGGACTGCATGACAGAAACTGTGCAAGTTCATATGTTCCACACAATTGCTGTGGAGGATGAACACCATTTTTCTCAGAATAATTATTTCCAGGATACTGCAAGCTCCTCTGTAGAGCTGGATATAGATTTGAAGCATGTGTACACTTATCATCCATACACTTACTACTCCCACCAGTGGTAGGGAAGTAGGAGAAAGTCAAAAAAGAAAAGCATACATATAGAAAAAACACGGAACAGCAGAAAAAGGAGGTCAGAAGTACTAAAGCATGGAGAAATTAAACTAAAAGTATAAGTGCAGCAAAACAAGAAGAGAGAAACATTGAAAGAGTGTTTAGACTTGAAAGCAAAAGCAATCAGACTATGAACACAAAGCTAAATATCCCAGACCTTTCAGCAGCTTCTTAAGGTCCTGCAGCCTAACAACAATAAAGCTGGAGTTACAGTTCTCATTTCCCTTTTATCAGCAGGATTTACATATGCATATGGACAAGCTCACAACTACTAGTTAATTAGGTGAAGTAGGAGGTAGTCTGTGCTATAGATCTCAATGGTCCACATTCTATTTGTATGCAGGTTGGGGCCTGCTGTTGCTACAATTACAGTTTTTCAATTAAGAAACCAAACCAAAGGACTGTCTCACAACAAAAGTCTGTGCTAAACTCAGGCCCCGGGGGGCTGTGAGGGCCCCACAGCCACTGCCTCAGGTAGCTGCAAGGTTGCTCTGCTCAGCAGGATCTTGCAGCTATGGGGGACAGGGATGGTATGCCTCACTCAGCAGAACTTGGGGAAAGTTATTAACAAAGTATGCAGGTTGCATAATCAGACTTAAGAAACGTTTGATTTCAAACTTATGATGATGCTTCTAATAAGCCTGTGTGTTGTGGTGGTCTGTTACTAAAAGGTCACTCTGTGCTTCCCATCAGTCCTGCAGTTTATTCCTTGGAATGAGGGACTCGAATGGTACCAGATTTTTATCCTGGGACAAGATGTTTTCCATGAAAGCTCTTGTCGTTTGATCAGGGTACACAATGAGCAGCTCTGCTGATGTGGAAACAGCTGGTTAGTACCTGCAGGACTTCTGCTAGAGCATGCAATGCATGAGGAAGGAAAGATATTGTAGACAAATACGTTGAATGCTATATACTATTGTGTGTTAACATATGTAACGTATGCCCCAGCGCCTTCACTTTAAGAAGGGCTATGACAGTACTGCTGAATGTATTTTGACATGAATGGGTGAATACTTGCAAATCAATTGAGCATGATGAGGAGAAATCCGGAGGTGATTACAATTGCATAGGAAGTGGAGGGCTGGCACAATACGCAATAAAGAAGTCTGCAGCCACATGTGTCTGTCTTCTAACATGCTCACAACAAGCTGCTGAATCACACCTGCTTCCTTTAATACCAGCGTTTTCTCATTTTTCAGGCTTTACTATGCAAATCTTTTTGAAGTAACGCATGCATATACAATCATATACATACGCTTATATATAATTACATGAACCTTGATGTTGAGCTTGGAAAGGAATGACAGTACTGCAAGATGTGCGTGGGCAGGGGGAGAGGGGAACACAGCTGCAATTGAGTTCAGCAGGAGCAAGGGCCAATACAAACCTGATCCTGCCTCTGTGAAGGGCAACATCTTTGAATTCAATGCACTTGCAAGCTCTCGGGAGAGCTGATCACCTCTGAAGCTTGAGACAGTGAAAAGCTACCCCCATGGCGGGCAGGGTCATGCTGCAGTGGTGGAGCTCAGCACAGCAGCTGGATGGCCTTGGTGGCTGCTCTTCCCAGCTGCCAAGTACCAGTGCAGGGCCCCGCTGTGCAGGCAGGGAGAGCATCCTTTCTGCAGCAGCAGCCTTTCTGCACCCCTGCTGTGCTTGGTGCTCCCAGAGAGCTGCCAGCTGCAGCAGCTGCTGCTTCCAAGGGATGGTCCGGCAGATCCTACAGCTGTGGGAGGCAGCTGGACTGCAGAGAAAGCAATGTAGTGCCCATGCAGAAAGAGGAGCTGCGCTTTTCACAAGTGGAAGTAGTGATGCAGCATGCTGTTGCATAGTAATCTGCACTGCTGTGTGGTCACAAGCGGAGTGTCTCCGTCCTGAAGGCAGAGAACTGACTTAGAGAAGCGATCATTTCAGTGGGGAAAAAATATAACACTGGCACTGATAACTCTATGTGAACTAAGCTTGCAAGTAAAGAGACTTGAAGGAAAAGGAGGGAGAAGGAAGAGAAGGCAGGAAGGACTGAAGTTGTGGGAGGTGTAAAATGTAAGAATGAGCCATGTAAATGTGATCTAGGGCAGAGTGGGAAGCTGATAGAAATCTTGTAGGAAGGCTTGGATTTTCTTAGCTTTGAAAAGCATTCGAGAGCTTGCTGGCTTTCAGTGATTCTCACAGATTTCCCTGTAATTGGGGAAAACTTGGTGAAAGGGGATTGTTGCTCCCTTAAAAGGCAGCATCAAGAGCAGAGTGGGAATATTTTGGAACAACTTCTTGCTATTACTAGTTGTGTCCTACTATTGGCTTTAACTGGGAAAGCCTCTTCTGGAAGAATGTTAGGAAGTTTTGTGCCGCTGTCCCATGCTGCTGTAATGTTGGGCGGTAGGGATCTGGAGAGCACTTGTGTCCCCCAGTTTCCATGACTGTAGCTTCCAAGAATCTGGAGGTGACCAGGAAACTAGTTTATAAAGTTCAATTTGCTGGAAAGAAACGATATATACTTTTGACCCTTGGCCTTATTTTGCTCAGCACAGAAAGGAACAAGAGCACAATTAAGAAGGAAGAAATAGCCTTCATGGCATTACCACAGTGCGAATAAATAGCTTCAGAAACCTGGTTCTTGTTAAAAGCAAAGATAGAAAGGCCAAATAATAGTTGTATACATTGATTTCTCAGTGTAACTAAGGGTTTACAGGGCAGTATTGAAGGATATTAACTGAATATCCTTGACCAGAATTCAAAAAATTACAGCATCATCAGAAGTCCTTTATCTATAGAACTGTGTATATAAACTGTAAATCTTAATGCCCCTTTAAGAATTTTCAATAGGCAATAAATAACCACTTTGTGTTAAGAAGAAGAGGGAGGATAATACCTGATTAATACTCTGAGAAATCATAAAAAATGGGGTTAGGGGAAAATTGCCATTTGATGTAGTACCAAAGTTAGAAGACAGGACTGTGCTCTTGCCTTGCTAGTGGTGTTGATTTGAAAGAACTTTACTTTTCCATGCCTCAGTCTTTATACATAATAAGTGTAATATTGTTTCTGCCCTATGAAAAGAATGAATTGAATCCATGAGAAAAAAGTTCCTCTGCAGGAACTGGACTTCGTCACTGTGCATGAGTCCAATCTGAGAAGGGTTTTCTGTAAGCGTGCCTACTGAAATGAGACAAAAATATCTGCCTTGGGCATCTGACCAGCAGAAGTTTGGGAACTTTTTGTAGGAGCTTGGTGTAGTTTGGCAGTATGAAAAATGCAGTGTTAGAGCTTCCAGTGATGCATCAGAAATGCTGTGGCCATGGCCAAAATACAGCCTGTTATAAACATGTTTGTCTTATTCAAATGTCTTCAGAATATATATAGAAGTTAATTCTGTAGTGGCAAGGTTTGCTGATTGTCTCCTATATGCTGGATCATGGGTAACATCTGTCTTAACTCGGAAGAAGTTGGTAGAGGTTCCATATTGCTTGATTTGTTTAATCTGCTAGGGTTGTGGTTGTCTGATTAACTTGAACCTGATCCAGCTTGTTATTGCTGGGTGATCATATAGAATGTGTATGTGTATGTATATGTATATGTACATGTATATGTATATGTGTATGATCTATCTTCTCATGTATACAATATGCTAATCATAGCTTACTGATCTAAAAAGATTAGCATGAATTTATTAAAATACCTGTAAAATTGGAATAGAGGTTTCCTCAGCACCATCTGGATGCCAAAGATGGCATTAAGCAGTAATAGCTTTAAGTCTGTGAGAGTGATAGAAAAAAATGTATAAAAGACTTTACCCTTTCTGGCCATAAGAACATCATAACTTTGGCATCTGTTCTAGTCCCACTTAAATCAGTGGAGTTTTTGACACAGATTTTTTTTACTTGGGGTAAGATGAGATCCTGCTTGCAGACATGGCTTCATTTGTCCTGAAAACCTGTGTGTGTTTGTTAGCCAGTGGACAACCGTTCTTTATGTTCTTTGGGGTTTGATTTCCTTTTTTTCTCTTACAGGAATAATAGAAACACATTTTCCCTGGCACTCACTGCAGACAGTAGAAGCCTTGTCTGAAATTAGGAAGGGTCAGTATCTAACCAGCTTAAGTTTTAGTTTTGGAATCAAGTTCCCTGTTTTTAACATTTCATAATATATAAATTTTTTTTTGGCCTTACTCTACAATACATATGCAAGCACACACATGCATACATTGAAATGGAATTAAAACTGTCAGTTACAGAAGTCTGACCTTGCATTTAGTGAACATGTGAAATTGTGATGAAAAGTCTATACGTAGTTGGGTCATGGAAGAAATGCAGAACTGGGACCCCAGAACCATCAATACATGGAGCATTTTCTAGAAACAAAAAGTACGTCCCACCATCCCTCCAGCTTTTGGCAAATAATTTTGCTTCAGCATCAAACTGAGCGATAAATTAGTAGTTCTTTTCACTGTGAATAATGGTACATCTCAGAATAGGGAAGCAAACTTCTATGCCTTGTTGTATTTTCCTTCTGTTTCCTCAGACCAAATGAATTGGTTTGTATTGTGGAGCAAAATGCTGGAAGTTCCATTTTAAAAATTATGGAAAGTAAAGTAAATAGATCAGAAGCATGTGTTCCTTTTTTATTGTACTTTTATAGAGGTTGTAACCAGAGTTGCTTTTGTACAGGTTTAAGCTGAGTTGTTATGAGCAGTTACTCTTATGGAGCTGATGTGGACTAGATCCAGAGTTGTTTTAGCAAATAGTGAGATTTCCAGCAATTTCAGTGTTCTTTTTATCAGGCCCTTAATCTTCTAGAAAATGGTGGGCTTAACAGGACTACTGCATACGTGGTGCTGATGGTATATGGAGTTCACTTTTGTGCCTAAAGGTGAAGAAGGTGGAGATTTACTAACTGGTTGTCTGTAAGTATTGTTTTACTTCATTGTCATTCTATTCATTCTGTTCCCTTTCCAGCTGTTTTTGTATATAAAAAATTCAAGTAAATCCACTTTAAAAGGTCTGCTTTTGTGTTAAGGTACTTAAAGTTTAATGTCTTTGTGTCAAAGAGCTTTTGTGAAAGAAGATTTGTCCAGACATATCCTGTAATAAACATCTGGAAACTGCAGGGGTTGGCTAATGGCGGCTATATAGCTAGTATACAGTTTAACTAGCTGGCTTTATATCAGGATTAATTTTCTCTCTTGGTTGTTTTTTTTCTTTTTCTTTTTTTTTATCTTCTCAATTCACTTATTTTTTGTAATCTGAATACTTATGTCCTGTTGTGGTTGAATGGTCTTAAATAGTCTTCTGGCTCATAGGTAGTACGTAACACCTCATCTTGGATTGATGCAGGGAGGGCTGGATGAAGGCAGATTACATCTCTGCATGGTATTCACTGATTAAGTGTTTGAAGAGCAAAGTTGCTCATCTTTAAAGACAGCTTCCTTTAGTACAAAATATATAGGAAAATGAGTATTTCTAGGTTAGTCAAAAGCAAAAGCTGCCACAGAGGTAAAAGGCATCATTTGTATGTGGGCCAGAAGTTTAATTAGGATTAAGCAACACAGAAAATTAGATCTTTAGCCTATCTGATATAAACCAGAAGTAAAAGCCCTTACACAGTTTGGGGTGGGGAGAGAAATTAGGGTTTTACAAAATAGAAAGGGAAAGGCAGTGAATAATTTCCATAGTAATAATGGAGGCGAGGAGGAATTGAAGAAAATACCTTAAAAGAATAATATATGTTTGCAAAGGTCCAAGAGGGAAAATTAGGTGAAGGAAGTTCTAGCAAATAAGTAACAGAATATGAAGAACACCTTCACTACATTTACACTCCTGCAAATGAACAACGAAAACCAAAATACATGTTTTGGATGCGATGATGCTGAAGGGTAACCGGCTGTAATGACAAGATTCACTGTCAGAGTTCCGGATAACAACAGGAGGTTTTAGAAAACAATTTTAAGTGTATGATTTAATTGGTAATTCTTGGAGAATTATTATCACTGACAGGTTGTTTAAGTGGACGTGCAGAAATAAAGTTATCATCTCCCAAATTTAGCTGCACTTACCTAAAGTACAGCTTGACTCTTGCAGACGAAATGGGTCTGGGTCAGTCAGGGTGGAAGTCAGTTGAGTGAGTAAGCCCTTGGGCAGAGGCACAAACCTGGATTCAGTCCACTAAGCAATGGAAATGTTATTTCCACATGCCACTGGTGTCTTTTGAGGCAACACCAAGAAAGGTTTAGCAGGAGCTCTGCACTGCTAGCAGTACAGTGGAGATGATGCTGACCAGGAACCTGGAGGAAGTCTGTTCACCTTCAGGACTTGTCTCTCAAAGCAACTTCCCTGCAATGACTCCCTCCCTGAAGACCTTCCAGCGAAAGGAGGATTTAAATTACTTTGAGGAAGGAGAAAAATAAAGCTGTAAATGAGAAATGCAGGTGGCTACAGATGCTTGGAGGTATTTGCTGTCAATCCCTTTGTTCAGAAAGTCCTCCGCCCCGTTTGATTCTGAAGGAGGAGAAAAATCTGCTTCTGGGATATTTAAAACTAATTTTCTTCTCATTTATGTGGGAAGATAAATTGTGATACTTAAGAAACTATTTCATTTTAATTGTGTATTTTACAAGATGTTTAGTATTCAAGGACGGTCTTGATTTAATACTGGAAAGTTTATCTTATTGCTCTGTGTTATTTCACCTGTGGATCCAATTTTGAATACAGCAGATTATGAAGCTGTAAGCAAAGTCTCATTGCATTTCTCTGCTGTGTTACCTCATTTTTTTCTGAAGAGGCCTGCCTTAAGAGGCCACACGTAAGGATACACTCTAAACCCATAGACTGTCTTATATCTCAAACTGCTAATAAATGCCAACTAGTATGAATTAGTACGTTGGTGTGTGTTTCGTATTAAGAACAGCGTTAAAACTGGAGTGGCTGCAGTTTGTAGCAACAGTATGAGCTGGAAGTGGGTCTTCCCAAGTAAGGATCAACCACAAATAGACTTTCTCAGACCAGAACTGTGCAGATTTGTACATTTTGAGGTTAATTAGCACTCATGTGGTGCCTCTCCTTCCATCATCAAGCTTTTAACAGTGAAGAGCTATGCATAGGCATCATTGAAGTTTGGGCTGTGTTTACCCTGTGCAACCTGTGGGCTGAATCCTGAGTCTGTAGTGGGAGAAGGCTGCAGATGTTAGGTCTGCCGTACTCGCTTTCACATGGGGAACTGGGATCCCTTGTGTGTCCTTTCCTGTTTTATTGACCTTCTCCTAAACAAAGGGGCTTTTTCTCTTTTTCCTTTCTTTCTTCCCCCCAGATGTGATTCTGCCATCATTTTATCATGAGTGGAGGTGATTTGCAGACTTACATGATTTAGGTTTGTATTTCTTTGCTGGCTTGGCAGGCTGCATGGAGCCTGCTTGTCCACACAAACAGTTAAATTTGTAGTATGTAGTATAGATTCATTTTTTAGGGTGTAATAGTCTTACATAGAGTCAGATTCTTAAGAGAATTCCATATTTAAAATTGATTGATTCAGATGATTTTTTTTTCATTCATGAAAAAAAACCAAAATACTTGTTTGAAACTGACTTGAATGAAGTTTACTTCTGGCTTTCACAGTTTCTGCAATTATGTGAAATAGTACAGTTTAATTGACCATGCACAATGTGTTTGCACATTACTAATTTTAAAAGCCAAGGCTTAATGTAGAAGTTAGAATTCAAATGAGATAAGTAGACAATTACAAATTTTTAGTGTACGCTAAGATTTTCACTTGCTATGATGCTGATGTTTAGATACCCTATTTAATGATAGTTAATACAGTGATACTGATTTTGTCCCTGCTGTGTTCATTATTAACCCCAGAAGGTAATGGAAATCTTATTAGAGTCTATACTGGATATTAATACTGTGCCTGACTATGGTATGAAAGAGCCTGCAAACATTTGTGAGTTAATTGCCTGACTTGGAAACCACTAATATACATGAGTAACATTTACCCATGCAGATTGTCTCAGTGAATTCAAAATCCCTCCATTGGGTGGTTGTAGAATAAGGCCATAAATCACACCTTTATGGAAAGCCTAAGAAATGCTAATGGGAAGGTACCCACAAGGTACTATGGAAAATTAGTAAGTTTTCATAAACAGTATTCGGAAGGTGCTTATAATTAAATAAAGGTACTGGTCACTGCTTAAAAATAAAGAAGAACCAGAAGTTGAACTTTCAGTATATGCCTACATGCATTAAAAATAACAATAATCTAGAGCAGCCATCAGCTCACAGTAGTTATTTCTATCGGGTGTGACAACTACAGCCACAGTGTCTATGTTCCTTCACACCTGATGCACCAAACTCAGTGGCTGAGCGACCCATGCCTGCACGTAGGTTTTTCATTTATTTCTGTGGCTGGCCAGCATTGCAGTAGCATCAGTGGTTGGGCAGACAAAGAGGTGCTTGGCACCCTACTTTTACATGGGAAGTGATGCCAGGACACACTCTGGTGGTGCTTGTCTTTTAGATAAGTGAAAATGCTGTGATGGGTTTCAGCTGTGTCCTGTGTACATGAATTATTTAGCGATACCTAATGAAGACAATGGCAGATTCATGGCCAAACATGGTTGTTTCAGAGAAGGTGATTTTTTTTAACCACCTGACTACAAGTTATCACTTCCCTTCTGGGCTAATTTATTTGGGTGCCTGTAGCCAGGTGCAGAGGTGCTCTGCAAGTGGGATATACACAACTTGAGAGTATAAAGCAATTATTTATTGATCAACACACATGAAATGTATTTGGGCACTAATGACCATGCTTGATAAGGCATCTTGGGAGAGTTTGCTCTCTGTGTAGGCATTGGCTGAGGGGGAAAGGTTTTGGTGACTTCCTGAAGCAGGTACTTTAGTGCTGCTTACCTCATTTGGTATGTCTGGCTAGCCAGGCTAGGTTTCCTAGTATGTTTGTTAGGGACTTTGTTTTAGGATTATATATCTTTCTACATTGGTGTTTTTATTTCAGAGTTGAAAGCTAAGGGTACCCTGGTGCTGTTAGACAGGGGCTAACAGCACCCTAGACAGAGTTGTAGAGAGAGCTGGTGCAGTGGCAGCATGTATTCTCACCAGCATGCTCTTTGCAAGCATCATGTTGTGCCAAGGATGGCTGGATCCTTTGTCAGCTGGACGATGACAAGTCTCTGCTGTATGTGCAGGCTCTTTGAATCCAGGGCCAGTGACTGTCTCAGAGGGTGCTGCTTTCAGCCAAAATGGTCCTTGTTGCTGGCCATGTGAGTTGAGCAGAAGGTGAAGGAGGATAAAATTGGCCTTTCTAAGTGTAACCCAGGGCTGAATTCAGATGCTTGCTAAGCCTACAGAGCTGTCATGCAGGACAGCAGAATTCTGTCATGTCAAATCTTGTAATGTGCAGTATGTTACACAGGCTGAGGTAGCCTCTCGGTGCGGGTCCCTTGTGCCCATGCTGCAGCTGGGTGCTCGTGGTCACAGGCAAGGATCCAGTGGTTGCATGGCCATTGTGACAGGCTCTGCTCATGGCCAGTGTGAGGCTGTGGCTGCAGAAAGTCGGGTCCTTTTGCCACAGTTGTGGTTGGGGAGCTCCTGTATTCCACAGGGTTCAGAGAGCTTGGAAATGTGTGCCTGGATCCATGTATTTCCTCTAGTTGATGACTTGGCTTGATACATGTGTTTTCTGGTTTTAGCAGATGGCCAAGCATTAGAGACTGTGTCAGAACTGACATACAGACACTTGTGGTGGGTGGTGAGGGTTTAGGGCTTGACCACCAGGAATGTCAAGGTGGGTGTGCTTCCTCAAGATGTCAGTCTTGGGATCATGAGTCATGCTGACAGTTTTGGAGATAAATCTTCAGGATCTGGACTTCTCCAAGCACTGAGCAGCCAAAAAACCTTTTATAGCTGCCTCATTCAGGTGCCCAGGATTCCCAAAATAGAGTTTTGTGTCTCTTCAGCTGGCTCAAGTATACCCACAGTGGTTGGTCTATAGCCAGCAGCCTCTGGTGGCATTAGTGGCTGGCTTAGCCGGGGCAGGGGTGAAAAAGGGTTCTGGGGACAGGCTTAGAGGGTACAAATTACCCTGTACATTTTTTATGGCAAACTTAGATGTTTGTGTGCATTGGCTTTTATATTTGTTAGTTATATGAGCAACTATTTCTGTTTAGAGGCTTGAGTAGGTATTGAGTTGTGCTTGGAGCAAAGTCCTCACTTTACAAGGGCACTCTATGTATCAGCTTATTTGGAAAGCTGTCATCCAAGCAGTCATGTTTTAGTTTTTAGTTTTCTTTCTCTGTGTTTTTGCTGGGGCCTCAGCAACTGTAATACTGGTCCCAGAGATTCTCTGTTCAAAGACTGGTCCTGTTTCTGTTTCTTCATCAAACTTTGTGTGTTTCTGAAGACAAACTCAACAAGGTCCAGGACCTTAAGCTTGAAAGTGTTGTTGGCAGGCCACATTGAAACTGGTGTAATGGAAATAAAAAGTATGTAGTGTTAAATTAATTAGATGGCATTAGAAAGACTGAAGATAATCAGTATCTGTTTAATTTCCTTGCAAAGAATCGATTTTCCTTATTCTGTTTTAAACATTTAAAGTTATCCAAACTCCATGCCTGTATTTCGGGGCTGTGTGTGTGGCGGGTGACAATAAACAATGAGCCTTCAAAATGTGGGCCAAAGACTTGTTCCTTTTCTGCAGTAGGAGCTGTGTTTATAATATGCTTATGGATGTGGGGAAATAAGAAAGAGATAAAACAGTTGATGCCAAAGTAGGAATAGTAGAAAAGACTTTTTTTGTTTGCTTAGTGTTGGTGTCACTCATCACAGTAGGTAAGTCATAGACAAAATATACTACACAAAACATTATTACTGTGTTACTGTATTTCATGGGTTTGAAGAATGAGTCTATGGATGAAATAAGGATGCTAATACTCCAAAATAGCAGACCATATCAGCGTTGGGTAGGAGGAACTCTTGAGTATTAATAGTGTAAATACAGTGTCAATTTGTGCTTCTTTCTAGATTACAGTATCAGAAATAACACATTGCTTTCAAAAGGATCTTCAGGTTGGCTTTTTTTTGAGTTCTCAGAAGAAAAAGATATAGCTTTTCTCTTTTTTGTACTTTTGTCCTATAATCAGTTTTACCTGTATCATATTAAACTTTCTCTGCCAGTATGAAGATAAGCTATGTATAGCACAGGTTGTAGGAGAAATTCTTCACTACCAGAGGTAGAAGTGCACCTGTTTACCCTGGGAGTTGTATATCTAGAAGTAGCTAAAGCAACAGCTTATGCCACCTACAAATTATAAGTGCATTGTTTAGGATATAATTAATGTTACTTTGCCTTCAACCCAAATAGAGCATGCTAAGGTTTAACTGATGTATGGCTAGATACAACTTATAACTAAGGTAGTTACAAAAGGGGCAATAAAAATGAGTGTGTTTGAGCACAGAAAACATCCAAATAACAAAAATTTGCAAGAAAAATGTGCAAAGTGTCCTAAAAATGTGCAGGGGTAAGTGGCAAATTCAAGCATTATTGGAGGCACATGAGCTCCCCTTTTGAGGGAGCAAGTTGCACAGAAACCTCAACGAAGAGGAAAGGCAGAGAAGTGAAGTCAAGTCTGTCTCTGTCACAACTTTCCTACCTGTAGAGCCTGATCACATTCACCTCTGCAATGAAGAACGGCCACTAGCTCTGTGGTGCTGTGTGCTACTTGCAGCTGGTTTAGAATAGAGGTGTGAAAGGCTGATGGTTCTGCATGCAGCTACAAGATGTAGGGCCTAACTGTTTCCATGTTGCTGCCATGGGGGGAGCTTAGTCCAGTTGTGTTTTAAAGTTTAAATGTCAGTCTGCTAAGCCTTTGCAGTACAGTGTGCTCTAATATCCGAAGTGATATTCTAAGACAATATGTATTAGTTTGCAGCATAGAGCCGCTTTCCTTGACAAAGTAAAGTTGCAGCCAGAAAGAACAAAAGAAAGCTAGCATGTTTAGAGTAGATGGTTGTGCTCTTCTACTCCAAGGAAACAAAACTGTGTCATCAGAAGACTATGATGGTTGGCTTTGGCTTGAAGACAGCTGTAGATGGGGTGGAGGGGAGTAAGATAAAGTCTGGGGGCTGATGGTCTCATTAAGGGCAGGTGCTTCACTATTGTGATTTAAAATTCACACCTTCTGCTCTCACAGAACTGAGGCAGGGCTTTAAAATGCACTGTGTGTGCTTAGCCAGAAATCAAAGAAGGACTAATTGCCAGCAAAGAAGGTAAACTGCCTTGGGAAGGGTGATATTTATAATGCATCATTTGCATTGGTGGAAGTTAGTTGTGTAAGCTGCTGGTGCAACTGGTTTTGCTTTGCTTAGCATTTTGCCTGTGATGATCTGTGACTTGGTGGGGAGCAGAGAGTCTCAGGCCTTGTCCTAAAAACTGTTTGATTAGCTTTCAGAAAGGTGTTTGCTCACAGATAGTTCTGCTTTTAAGCTGTTAAGGTATAACTAGGATGCTTACATTAATGGCTGTTACCTTTTCATGTCAAGTGACTGAATTATTGGCTGGGATTGGATTATTGGCTCATGTAGGAAGAAGGAAGCTTTGTGCAATGAAAATGCAGGCATCCTTTAACGATGTGATTGCATTAAAAGTCTGTTACAAACAGAATATAGAGCAGTAACCCTTGCTCCTAAATGTAGGCAGTAATCTAATTTCAGCTGTAGAAACTGACTTCTTGAGCGTTCGGTGAAACTTCTAATCCTTTTGGGAAAATAATTGTGTGTTAATTAAGAGCCGGAATTCCACAAGGCTTATTAGCTGTCTAGCTGGAGCTCAGAAGCAGAAGGTTGAACAGAGTTTAACTAAAATTTAGAACTGTTAATTAGTCTCCTTTCTTCCTGGTCTCCTTTCTATTTTCTTGTTTTAGGCTTGCGTAGCACACTTTGAATGACCCGTGAGAAACTACTGTGCTTCTGACATGATGGCTCCCAATTGTAAATGCTGTACTTTACTAGCTGGGAAAGAATAAAGCTTTAAAAGGGCTTGGCTTCCCTTAGCTACAAGTGAGCTTGTTATGGGAGAAAAAAATGACAGAAAGTGGAAAAAGCAGGCTTGCTGATCTTGTTAAATTGGATGAATAATGTTGCGTTCAAGATTTGTGAACTCCATGCTGGAACACACAGATGCTGTAATAAGCTTTAGATGACCTGTCTTAGTTTAGTGCTCTTTACAGGGTTCAGAAAATGTTTAATCCCTGCATGAAAACCTAAACATGAAACAGTCTTTGTTACAGCCTTCCATCTTAGTAGTTATGAATATGGGAATTTGTGAACATGCGAAGGTTGTATTTCACTGGTGCATGCCTGGGCAAGATCGGGGAGGGGAAAGTAGACCCTGAAGCCTGCTTTAGTATCTTTGAAGTTCGTTAAACAGCACACAGATGTGAGCAGTTTCCTGAGTTTTTCATTTGGATATTATGATTAAGTTTACTTTTTGGCAGGGAGGGGCAAGATGGATGCTAGCATACAATGCAAAACTCATTGGGATTCCGGCATGACTTGAGGGGAGCTGAGCAAAACAGCTGCTATTTCAGCTCAATATCCCCTGTACCCCCCAGTGAAATCATTTTGCGCCTGCTGAGTAGGAAGGGTTTAAAGGTCTATTGTAAAAGGCACAAGAATTCTATTCGTTAATTGGACTTGTCAGAGTCTGCTTTGTATTTCCAACAGTGAAAACCACTTCATTCCAGGGGTGAAGTTAAGCCCTGAAGCTAACTTGACTTATGACTCCTGTCCTCTTGTATTTAATGCCTCACCTTGAGATGTTTTCTTGTTCTAATCACTGAGATATTTGTATTTTCCTTTTAGTTTATGTTTTAAGTAAGGTGTTTTCATTAATATAAATGCATTTGCCTAATACAGATGCACTGCAAAACAGAATATGCATCAGAGTGACTAATCCAGGTAATGTGACTGGTTTCACACTAATATGATGTGCCTATATCTTAGTTCACAACTTCAGCAGAGGCAGGGAGAGGGCCAGGTGGGAAAGGGAAGTGCATTAAGTGCAGTGTAAATAGCCTTGAATTAAAAATGGGAAAATCTGCTTGGATCTGTGAAAAATGTTCTAATCATACGGATTAGAGTAGTTGTATAGTATGACTGTCATACTCCTACAGTCCTATTGTTTCAAGCATTTGGGGGTGATGGATTTTTTCCATATTTTCAGTCCTTTTCTCACTATTCTAAAACACATATTTTTTTATGAGGAACAGCCTAAGTATAACTCTTAAAGCTAAATTTTAGGAGCCCCTGAAACAACAGGATAACCAATCATAATTGTGAGAGTCTAGATGCACATGAGTAAGAATCCCAAAAGCTCTGTTAGAGGGTACACTTATTGTGTGGTTCTTCTGGCAGTGTTTGAATTATTCCAGTACTAAATCCTGGGTTGGTTTCCTGTTACTATATTAGCTTTTCTGTCAAGCATTCTGCACAGCATTCTGATCTGACAGCCACTTGGCAAGGCTTGCTTGGAACTATACTAAATATGTCTAGCTTCCTTTTAAAGTTAAAGGATTGTTTTATAAAGGGTTGTTCTTGGCCATATACAGATAAGGCACTGCACTGAGTGATTGTAGACAACTAAATCCTCTTGACTTCAATAAAGAGAAAAAACTTACCTTTTGAAAGTATTAATAGGTTTACAATTCCAGTTGTCCTTAGGTGACAAAGATTTGGAGACCACAACATCTGGATGGGAAGAACTCAGATCTTAAGGCAGCTTGCCTAACCCAATTTGATTGAGGAACATATCTGCATGTGTGCCTTGCAGCTTACATTTTTACTAGCTTTCTGTTCTGTTTTACTCTCTGAGGCACTGACAGTGAACTTCCTGGAGCTGATTTCCTCTTGATTTGTAGAGTATCTCTGTGTTGTTGGAATGTCCTGGATATAGTTTATTCTTATTTATTTTCAGTTACAGACTTGTTCATACAAAATGTAACTGCAAGCAAAGGTTACTGCATTGTCTTGAACTGGTGCAGTAATGACAACATATGTGTAGGGGCTCTGTAGACTGACAAAGGTAGTTTTAAGATTATAGCACCAACAAATAAGGCCACACTGAATTTTAGTATTTCGAAGAAATACCTTTATAGTGGTACCAGCTGAGTTGTAGATCCTGTCAGGAAGCAGATGGTTATTTTGAAAGATTACAATAAAAGATTATTTTAACATTCCTGTGGGAAAAAAAAATCCTCTTTTTGGAAATACACTAATCATATGAATAAATAGTATTGTAAAGCATCACTTAGAATACCTACCTGCTTGCTAGAACTTAACAGAAAATATATGCCTGCCTACTAGGCAAATAGAGACCTAAATTACATGGAACTCTATTATAAGATCTCTGGGATAATCTGAAGAAAGACAAAGTAGGTAAGTGTTCCATTGTTCTGTTATCTTATAGTATCCTCTGTTGCAGCATAAGCTGGCAACATTCCCTTGTAATGGGTGGTGGACTTACTGGAGAGCCATAAATAAATCAGACATCTACATAGAGATACTGCTTTTATAATCAGCTCTGTATCCCATGTTCAGCTTCCTTCAGTGGTCTGGAAGAAACTATATAAAAAGGACACTATAAAATCAAACTGTTCACTTCTCTAACCTAGGGTGGGTAGAGGGACGTGAGGCTCATTCTCCATACCTTGCATATCCACTTTTTATCCCACAGTTAATTAAAATTGTGCCTTCAAAGAAGGTGTTAACAGAGGAATCTAGACTCAAAACTATGTCAAAGACATTGTGACCTTATTTTCCTAGTCTTAGTGTGTTATTAATTTGCTTGGGGTTGTATACCCTGTAATTCTCTGTGCTGAAGCAAGCTGAATTTCTGAATCTTTCCTGGCAAACTAAAAATGCCCTTTTAGGACATAAGGTAAGGACTGAATCTGTCTCACTTTCAGGCAGAAAAGAGGAATACTTGAAGTTTCATGAGATAGCTTTTAGGTTTGGATTGCAGTAGTACCCCGACAAGGAACCCATACACATCTGAAGTGATGACAGCGTTCTCAGTGTGGGATGAAACAAGAGTGGACCCCTCTCTGTCATCCAGAGACTGTTTTAGAGGTGAAATATCTGCACCAAAAGAGAGATTAGCACATGGAAGGACACCTTTGTGTGTAGCTCTGTGTGGTATAATCCAACCTGTAAATCCTCCTTCTCAAAAGAAAGCGGACAAATCATTACAGGTTTGGTATTTAGAACAAATTAAACTGTATGATCCAACTTTTTTTTGTTTTTAACTCTTGCAAGCTGAAGTCAAATGTATTTTAAATCAGGCAATCCCATTAAGCTGTTTGCTTTCTAGTGGTTAAATGGCTTAAAGGCTTTAGAGAAATCAGGAATTTGCTAAGTACAAGTTGCTAGTGTTTGATACTGTAGCTGAAAAATGTTATCTCTCCATCCCAGTTCAGATCAGATCTGACAGACACGTTTAGCCTTTGTGCTTTAATGCTGCTGCATATGTATGTGTATATAATATTCAAAATATGTATTCAATGGAAATTGAATTTCAGCTAATATCTGCATTAAGATCAAGGATTCATGAGTGATAAATTGTTCACCTTTCTTTCCTGACCTGGGAGATGAACAGAAGAAAGCCAGTGATGATATGTTGTCAAGGTAAAATGACATTGTTTAGAAAAGGGGAATATTTGGAGTTCCTGTTTCAATGAATAATATCACTTGAATGTTCACCCCATCAGGCAGCTCTGGAAAACAAGCTTTCGGAAGGTCACCAGCTTGAGCTTGTAACCTTGCTGCCATTTGTCTGGTAGGATTTCTCTTCATTGTAAACCTGAATGTGTTTATTAGGATTGCAATGAAAAGTGTCTGAAGAGAATATTAAAATAGTCATTATTCTGCCAGAAAGAAAATGTTTGCTTCTGCAAGTACTGGAACCTACAGAGCTGTTGAAATAAATGGTCATTTTCAGACTGTGGAACTAAATAGAGTATTCTTATGAAAGAGAGGGAAATGTGAAGGGGAGAAATTAACACTCTTTCTATTACTTCCACAAAGAATCAAAACATTTAAATGCCCACTTTTCTAAATGCTTATTTTTTAAACATATGATGGCTAAACATTATGTTTAAGTGATCCTTCAGACAGACACAAGTTGGTTCTTTGTTTTCAGATGTAGTGAGGTTGAAGAAAGAGGCAGTATAAGTGCAAATACTCCTATCAAGTTGTACAGAGTTCACTAAGCCTGTTTTTGACTGGGAGGGACTTCTTGAATTGGGAAAGATAAGATGCCCCACTTGTACTCTGTTTTAGGACTGAAACTTAAAACTGCAGTGGAGAAAACAGGTATAACTGTTGTACCCAATTTACTTTAATATAACTCTGAAGTTGCATAAGTCTGTCAGTGGCAGAAAAAGTCTCAAAGACATTCTTTTGAAAATATAAATTTGCCAAGTAAAGGTTGTATTCTTTTCATTTACTTATTTGTTCGTATCTGTTTATATATTATTTTGAGGAGTGCAGGAAAAGAAGCTCTATCAGCTAAGAGTTGCGGATTAGAAATTGATACCTTTAGAGTAATAGATGGGGGGGGGTCTTACAGAGAGGGAATGTGTCTTCTACCTCCATACAGAAGTATGGTGCTATATGATCTGACAGAAACAGCCATGGCTCTAAAGATGATGTCTCGCATGTTTATTCTCTGAGAAAATCTTTGAGACCTAATTCCATAGGTGTTTTAAGCAGTGAGGAAGGGAGAAACCTGCCATGAAACTAAACCAAAGCAATGTTTCTTTTCCTCAAATGTGCACTAATCAGGATCTCAATTTAAAATTCAACCAGAAGAAGTTTGTTTTGTTTGTTTGTTTTAATATATCACTCACTTTTCTTCAGGCAATAACAATTTGGGCCCATTAGATGAGTTTTCTGTTCTTAAGCTTATGGTTTTTATATTCTTATGTTTCCCTTCCCCAATCCCAAGGGTTTAAGATAGTGAAATTTGGCAGTTAGGTGCTCAGATGGTCCTCTGAGAAATTTAATGCTGCACAGTGTTAGGGGGTGTGTTGACATCTGCTGCTGTAGATTTATGCAAATTCAAAAGAACATGGACAATCATCAACAGTTAGACTGATGGTTTCATTGCATTCATAGTACCTAAATGAAAAATAATCAGTGAAGTCAAGATGTGTTTTCACCTGAAGGTGAAAAACTTGCCATCTATATATCTTTCCTGGACTGAGTTCCACTAGATCTACTGATAGAAAGTGGTACATGAAGGACCTTGACATCTTGAAACATCTTATGCTTGAGCTGGTTTTTATATTGGTAAAAATGGTTGCTTTGGGTGAGAGACATGAATGATGCTGGGGAGGGTGGGCTCTGAAGGTGCTTCCTCTGCTCCCATGGATACAGGTCGTGCAGAATTAGGCAGTCTCACCCACGCTCTGTGGAAGATCATCAGCAAGCTTCAGTTTTGTCTTTGAAATGTAAATGATTAGTGTCTCAACCACTTGAATACTAATCTCAGCAGATCACAGCATATGTAATGCTGGTTTCTCTTTAACTAACCCATCTTCTGAAGAGTGCTCTCTTGCTTAATTTTCCCCCTTTTTCTGCTGTATCTTGATTTATCCTTTCTAAACTTTTGTTGGTGAAACCTGACAGTCCTGAAAAAGCTTTTATTTGTTAGTAGGCTTTTGTGGGCACATTATACATAAAGGTCACTCAAACACAGATTTGCTGTTCTCTATTTGAGCGTGATGCTGTGTTGGTTCCAGATTTTTATGTAAATGGTGTTAGGATAGCATATTTATTACCAGTGAAAAGACAGCACAATCAATTTTAAAAAGCAAATGGTGCTGCACTAGATCACACACTTTCCTGGCTAAAAATAGCAAGTCAAATGCTGGGAGTTGCTGAATGCTTGAAATCTTCACTCTAAGGTAGAATTTCAAGTGAGGGGCATTTCCTAATGTTAGGTCCCTGATACAAGTGTATTTTTCTGGGCTGAAGTCTATTGTTATATGGCAGAGCAGTTAAATTGCAACTCTGTATGGAAATACTGGCAAATACTTCTGAAACTGGCAATGCCTTTTAGAAAAGAATTGTAAGGTAAGATCATAGGAGCCCCTTTCCCCCAGAATTGTGTGTTTGTCACACCTGCTGAGAGAAATGGGATCTGTAGGTCCCTAATAACCTTTAAGTTTTTGGTATGTGAGAGAACCATCTGGTGAATCTAAAGACATTCTAGAAAAATTAATGGTATTCTTTAGAATTAGCCTTTGTAGAAGTTGCATACATACTTTCTCTTAAAGGTTATTCTGCTAATTTAGTTTTTAGATTATTTCCCTTATAAACATACACAATAATCCAGTTTGTTTGTACTTTTTGTTTGTTTTCTGAAAATATGGAAATACTAACCACAGTGTAAGAAGTGGAAAATATATTACTTCCATCAGCTTTATCCTGTGTGCTAAGTCAAATGGTAATAACAATGGGTTTTAAGTTGCACATGCCAGCTTTTCTTGGCTGTATACTACTAATAGGAAGAGATAGTGGAAGCAGGTGTGGTATTGCCTTGGAAGTAAACGAAATATAGGTTCTTGAGAGAAAGAGATTGCTTAGACTGATGTGGGGTTTTTGTGTTTCTTTTCTTTTCTCCTCTTAAATTAAGGCAATTTTCCTTTTTTTTCAGGTCTTCCTTTTTAAAATGGGCTGTAACGGGATACTTGAGTATTCTTTTTTTTTGCCTGGATAATTTTTAGCATGCCATAATATTGGCTATACTGTTCTGAAGGCTGATCTGACCTGAAGTCTTGAGTGAAATCATTTCTTACATAAGGCAAAATGTTTCATATGTACCATACTTGTCCTTTGATTTCTATATCCCTTACAACTCTCAATAGTGTAATATATTCTTTTTTTTTTGGTCATTTTTGTGGGGTTCTGCAATGTTACAGCCTACAAATTGTGTTTTAAGGTTTTTTAATTTACTTTTTAGTATAAGTCTTTGAAGGCCAGCTAATGAAAAGCTTTTTTGGATTTGGCCCTCAGCTTATCTTCCTATATTGTGGGGTGATTGTGTCAATTCATGCACAGTTACCAAAGAACAGCTAGCAAAGACAGTTGCTCCCCAGTGCTACCCCACCATTATCCTTTCAGCCTGGGGGCCTTCCAAGTATTAAGCAAGCTATTAAACCTTCTTTTACTTTTAAAGATTAGTAACTTTTGGATTACCTCTCTGTTTGAAATTCAGAATTTTCCCAGCTGTAATAAAAATGATCACTTTTGGATCTAATGAAGGTTTTGCTCACTCTAGTGACTTTGGTGGAGTACAGACATGCTCACTCCTCCCTCTTCTGTTCTAAATATTCAGTAACGCCTTTTCAGGAAACTCATCCAGTGTCTCTTGCTCATCTATTCACATATTAGTCTGAAACTTGATTAACAATTCTAAGAGGAAACAATGAAGGAAAATATAACATTATGGTGTTAGAACTGCGATGGCAAACGCAAATCCTCAAGAACATTCACATGCAGAAGACTTAGTCTTCCCATCTGATGTTTTGGGTGTCTTCTAAATTTGCTAGTGTGTTTCTTCTGAGAAGAGCAGAGCTCATACAAAGATTGGGTTTTTAATTGACCAAATAATTTTGGAATGAGAATCTTATTTTGTATAACAGCAAGCATTACAGTAGCAAAATTGGGATGTGGAACTCTGATGGTGCCAGTTAAACAAAAGGTTGTCTGGTGCCAGACACAATTACCACTAAAATATAGTCCATGTTAAAAAAAATCAATGCATGCATACTACAGTACATGAATTTCTGTGTGTTTTTGTATCCCAGATAGGTACTTACTGATTCCATATTAGGTCTTCAAATGCTAAAAATCTAATGAGCCTTCCCTCTATAATCTGTTATATGATACTGCTGTGGATTTAGAACCAATCTGCTGACTAACTTCAAATTTTATGGCAAGTTATGCTATAACAGTTGCTTCCCAGTTTGAAATTTAGTCTTTGAAAAAGCTGAATAAATGTATCCTAGAAAATAATCATTAGAGGTTTAGATGAGTAAATGGAATATATGTGTCCTGAACTGAGGAACTACTAAAAACTTCCATTAAAAAAATATTTCCTTGTACATTTGGTTTCACTCTATCCATATTCTATTATTAATGTCATTGGAAAGGGGTAGACATATACAGTTTACCAGTATTGTTTTTAATGAATGGTCTTCTGTTACAGAGCTCCGTTTGGAGTAGTCATCTTTCACTAAGGCATGGTGTTGTACATAAATGTGTAATATTTTTAAGCACTTCATACTATTTCAAATGGGAATAAAACCCATCTCATAAATGTACTCAAACTGAAAACCTATATTGCAGAAACAAAATCCCTTGCTATCCTGTAAATAGCTGCCCTCTCAAGAGCTAAGAAAAAGTATTGCTTAAGATACAGCTGGAGTTAAAACACCTGATCAAAACACATTTGCCCTTGCTAAAATATGTGTAGATGAAGGTGTGTTTGACCTGGAAATGATAGCTGTTCAAAAACCCTTTACTGCACAGTCTGTAAACCTCATGTGTTTAGCCTTGTTGAGCACTTTTTTAAGTTTTCTGACTTGAGTCCTTTGAAGCTCAGCTTCTACATCTTAAACTTGTTCAGCTTAACTGTTTGAGCAACCATCACCCTCACACATTTTACTGTGATATGAAAATGGCTTGAATGATGCAGTAAGCAGTTCATAATGTTCTTTACAGACATTGATGTAGTTACTATTCATGAACTAGATATATAAAAACCTGCTCCTTTAGGAAGGTTGTAAAACCTTCCTAAAGTAGGAGGCTACTTAGTATGTTACATTCTACCTAAGACATCTAAGAAACTGTGGACTTTGTCTTAAGGAGTTTTGCAGCTGTGGTTTTGGGTTTTTTTCATTATACAAATATACAAACTGTCTGATATGGTCAGTTTACTGTGGTGAAGACATTTAGTGCCAACACCTCACAGTGTCAGAGTATTTCTGTTGCTGAGTTGCTGCTATACCAATTGCTTTTTATCTTTCTGGTACAGCTAAGCTTGTTGGGGGTATATTCGTACTGCTTTTTGCTTGTGTATTCTAGTAATTAATGGCTAAATGCTAACAGAAATGCATGGGTTTGGTTTGGAGTTTCTTTGAATCCTGATACATCATAAATGATGAGAAGCTGAGGGTTTGAGTCTTGTTGGTCAAAGAGCAATGCTGTATGTAACACTTAGAAGAAAACTGACTTTTAAAAAAGTAGGAAGAGTATATTTCCAGTCATCTATCCTCAAGGGGTAATTCTATAGTCTCAATCTTGAGAGGATGGAGGCATTTCTTAACTCCCTTGTCAAATGTCCAGGTGAGATAGGTACATGTTTTACCATGAATATCCATTATAGGTGCTGCCTTAATTCAGGAAGTCTAATTTTGAGTTACAGCTTTCTAGAGAAATAGGTCTGAGGGTAGAGGCTAGGGAGTTATTTGGGGTAAAATAGGAAGGTTCAATACTGCTCACCTTAAAGGTGTGGAGGAAGATTCGGCAAAAACATTATCTAGACTTTCTGCATAGAACTTACACTGCCCTGGAGCAAATTCCACATGTGTATCTAAGCAGCTCCCAGGACTCTGCATATGATATTTACAGTATAAGCATTGCATCTCCCAGCATGCCTGGGAGAGAAGGAAAGGGTAAGACATCAAGGCCAAGCATGCTCCTCTTGCATGTGTCAAGAGGTGATAATGTCTTTTAAAGACATCTAGAACACCATGAATGCTAATCCAGACTAATTTCATGGTGGAAAGATCAACCAAGTCCATATGCAAAACTAAATCTTGCAAATGTATTGTAAGAAAACCCTGTATTGATGCTTCTCCATATGGCAGGACTATTTCCAGTAGTATGTGCAATATGACACAAACATTGACAAAACCCTTCATACTACTGAAATCTTTAACTGTTTAGGATTTACCTACAATTTCAGTCAGTGGCATGCTCAGAAATGCCTTTGATTACTATCTTTCAACAAAATGTTGTTCTTCATAAAGTGTCTTAACACTCAGAACTGATTTCATGGCTAGGTGATGACCAATATGTCCCCATATTAGATGTGTAACTAATGTGTTGTCTTATAATGTAGAAGTGGCAAATGCATTGTTTTTATGAGTAAAATCATGCAATGTATTGAGTTTGGCCTTGGCAAAAAGGACAAGACCTTCATTCCCTCTTCATAAAACTAATCTGTCGCTAAGTAGCATAAGGAAGAAATTTATAGTCTGAAAGCCTCTTTAAAATAAAAAAATCAAAATATGAGTAGGAATTACATGAAGATGTGACACCAGTCCTTCCTTATTAGGTGTGTAAGGAGATGAATCTCATCTGAAAAGGGGTAAAGAGGGGAAGAGGTTTTAAAGTACAAGATTTAAACATTTCAGAATTCCTGGATTATTTTTTAATCCACAGCTGATAAAGTATCTTTCCATACAAAGAGTGGAAACTGGACTTTTAAAGAACATATTCTTCAGATAAAAACTCAGCTTTTCAAGGTGTATTTAAAAGAACAGATTTTAGAAAACCGGTTTAAGAAGGTTTTGCAGGTGAAATAGTTTTTTATCCTTCACATAATAGGAGAAACGTGGGAGGAGCTGTGATCATCTGAATCGTGATTTATCTGCAGTGCATTTGCATGTCCTCATGACAAGATCACAGATCCAGAATATAAAATTATAGATTAGCTATGCATATTTGAGAAGTGTTTAAAAGACTTGCTAAGCTCCAAATTGTGGTTATCCTTTCAATAATTATTCAGAATTAATTTAGAGTTTATGAAAGCTAAAGTTGACACAGAGGCCATGATGTCTGAGCACAGATATCTGCAAATACCACAATACAGGGCATGTTCCTTTGGAAGGCTTCTGGCTTGGACAGTGGATTTAGTGTTTGAGTCTACATTTTTCCAGTGGTGTACTCTGTGTGTGTGTGCTTGTCTCTATTTAAAATAAATATATAGCCACTAAATGGAGATGAACTTATCCTAGGAATAAAGCTGAAGTTCTGTTCTTTTCCTATCAATGGCAGATAGCTGCTGCCTTTCCTTTTTTTTTCCTTTTAAACACACTTTCAGTATGTGATAAGAATATAGTTTGTGAATGATATTAATCCCCCTAAAAGGAGGGAACTATTCAATATTTGCCTTTTGAATCCAAGAAGACACTTCGAGTTTTGAATGATGGCTCACACTGATTGCATTAAACTGAATAAAATTACATTCTCAGTATTGTGTCTGTCTCCTCCCTCTACCTTTCATTGACTGTGCAAGTTTCAATTAAGTTGGAGGCTGTCAGAATATTTTGTAAGCTCCCATTTTAAGGAACAGTGGATATTGCTGTAGTGAACTGGGCTGTTACTTATAGGTGATCAAGGAAATGTGAAGAGTTGTTTTGAATGTGTGTGTTTTAACTACAACAGTCACTGCCATGCCATACTAGAGACATTCACAACTGTTTAATTCTTATTATCTTTGCTTTCTAATTCACCTTTTTCTCTTTTAAATTGCAGTTCAAATGTTTGGAGATTTCAACATATAATCAGGTTTCACTCACAAAAGAAAGTGTTTTATTCTTCCAGTCTGTAGGTTCTCTGTGGGACTATATTGTAAATTCCATAATGGACGATAAACCAGATCATTACATAATTGTACATTGAATTTAGTCTAAAATCTATAGGCATGTCAGATAATGCTGACATGCCCACAGCCTCTGCTAGCTAGATTAAGGTGACCTCTGGAAGGGCTGCATAAACTGTGTAGTCACACCTGAGACAGCATTGAAGGCATGTAGAAAATGACTGGGGGGGGGTGGGAGAGGGGAAGGGGAACTGTGAAAAGGTTTTTGAAAAGCCAATGTGTTAGTTTTTCTGGTAACTTCCTTATTAAACTTTTCCCAAGTTAAAAATTATCCACTTGTTTTACCCCCAGTCCTTTCCTCCCATGTGATCTTTTAACCTTTCCCCTGATAACACTGCGTCTCTGATATCACTTGATCAACAGGCTTTCAGAAATGTTCATTTTGTCCTCATGGCCCACTTTGTCTACTGCATTAACTTCTTTCCCCCAGCATTTCATTAAGAGTGAGTATAAGGGTAGAGTTCTTGCAGGAATGCTGGCTATTGCACTTTGCATCTGCACATATTGAAATAATAAAACATCTGGGAAGTTTCATTTTTACCTGTCATTTCAGAGTTGATTTATATTTGTATTCTGTTACTTGCTTGGGAGATGAAAGAGAAATCTTTTCTTACTAACCAGTTAGGTCTATTTGTGGTTAATTGAAAGAGAATAACTGAGTTTAATTTATAAGAAATGGTTCTGTTTAGCTGGTGATCTGAACAGCTAATTCAGGGTTTTATCACCTGATACTTGAAGCTGGAGGAAAACAACAAACAAAAATTGCTGGGTCAAAAAGCTTGTGAAAATAGAGTTATAAACACTGAAGTACCAAATGTAAGCAAGTACTTCTGGGTCCTCGGAGGAGTCCCTAGCAGGAGGATGCTACAGAACCTCTTGTGTTTTATGCGTGCTGGAGCAAGGATCATTTCCACTTCTTGCCTTTGATATTTACAAGATTTTCTACTATTTCACCACGTTTTTGTTTGTTTTATTGGTTCCCCCCCCCCCCCCCTTCTGCTCTCCCCATGGCTAACATGTTTATCTCTTGCTGTGTTGGCAAATAACCGCTCAGCAGGCAAATGCCTAATGCAAGAACATGGCAGAAGTTCAGGCCGATGACTCAGGACTCCACAGGAAAGCATTTTCTCTGCTGTCACTGCTCAATGACAATTGATAGGCTGCCTTAAAGGAGAATTGTGCTTTCTTGTATCGTTGCTGGACGACAGAGGGTTTGGTTTCAGTGGGTTTCTGTTGCTATGTGAGAATGATGGTCTAACTCCCAGCATAATAAGAAAATAAGGATTTCCCTCAGTAATTCTCCTACCACATGCTGCATAGATCTCATTTTACATTTTGAGATATGAGCCCTCAGGTTTTATGGAAATCTAAAATAACAACAAGCAGCAGATTAAGAGCATGTGTGGGAAGTGTAGGGTATGTTTTTTATCTCCCCAGTGCACTCTTTTTTGTTGAGGACAAATAAGATCAAGTGACATATGAGGGACAGACCAGTACATGTCCTTTACACCCTCTGCTGAGGCTGAAGGATGTCTGTCTGTTTGTTCACTTCAGAAGGGAGTGGAGGAGAAAGATTTTCCCATGCTGTGGTGAAGTCACTCACTGTCTTGCACCCACTTTTTACTATAGCCATTCCACTGGAATTTAAAGGGGGTAATGGAGGAGTAAATTAGCCTTTATTTTTATGGGATTTGTGAATTTAACCCAGTAATATAACTCTCAAAGGATCACTGTCCCTTTATGAAGCATGTCTTGCTATGAATAATTAGTGTTATCAATGACAGAATGTTGTGATTAATACAAGCTTGTTGCATTTGCTCATTGAGACATGAAGTATTTCTCAGCTCATGCTATCTTTGGATTTATCCCTGCTCTTGAATTGCATGCTTTCTCCAGTGGTGCCTGAGGCTTGCTGGGTTAAATGATGTCTGAAGAAGGCTTTAGCATTCACTGGTTGACTGCTTTATGTGGAATTAAATGTGCTTAAGGATACAGTATTATGGGTAGTTATGAACAAAATATAACTGCAGTATACAACACTGATTAAATTATTGTGCTTTTCTTAAGCAAAACTTTTATGTCAAGGTTTATATGTTAATGTTAGTCATGCATGAAAACCTGTCTGAATTAGATTGTCAAAGCTGCTATAGAATCATAGAAGAGTTAGGGTTGGAAAGGACCTTAAGATCATCTAGTTCCAACCCCCCTGCCATGGGCAGGGACATCTCACACTAAAAATGTCATCAAGGCTCTGTCCAACCAGGCCTTGAACACTGACAAGGGATGGAGCATTCACAACCTCCCTGGGCAACCCATTCCAGTACCTCAGCACTCTCACAGTCAAGAATTTCTTCCTTATATCCAATCTAAACCTCCCCTGTTTAAGTTTGAACCTGTTACCCCTTGTCCTATCACTACAGTCCCTAATGAAGAGTTCCTCCCCAGCATCCCTATAGCCCCCGTTCAGATACTGGAAGGCTGCTATGAGGTCTCCACGCAGCCTTCTCCAGGCTGAACAGCCCCAACTTTCTCAGCCTGTCTTTATACGGGAGGTGCTCCAGTCCCTGATCATCCTAGTGGCCTCCTCTGGACTTGTTCCGACAGTTCCATGTCCTTTTTATGTTGAGGACACCAGAGCTGCACACAATACTCCAAGTGAGGTCTATAGGTTATACTTCAATAATTTTAATGTGTAAGTAATTGGGAGTATGGTGTTTGAGGTCATATTCACTAAGATGTGATAGAAGAGGTCTGAATTTCACTTTTTTGTTCACTTTAAAACATTTCAGAGGCATGCAAATATTGTGTGCAAATATTGTCAAAGTTATACCTGTGTTATAAAGCGTGTACTATTGTTGCTTTTAAAGACAAGTGTGGCTGGTTTGTATAGTTCAAGAGCTGTCCTGAGGGTATTAAGGATAATAAGGATATTAAGACCATTCAGGTATTGTATGTTCATGACCTTAATAAACACATGACAGCTTTTATTATCTGAGGTTTCAAACCCTAGTGTGTGGAAGGAGGGATGGTGCTAAGTGAGAAAGGGGAAGTGGATGACCTATTACTTGTTTGGTTTGCTTATTTGTTGCAACACTACTCAAGCATAACTTTCTTCATGACCTTTTAAATTATTTGGTACTTGATGTACTTCATATGAATGTGTCTTTAGCTTTGAGATTCAAGTGGTTGTTGCAAAAGAATATTGATGTGCAGACAGTTAATAGATTTTGATCCCACTGAAATGTCGTGGAGGAGCTCAGTCATTCTGTTTTGACACTGACTGTATTGTGACAGTCAAGTTTTACTGGATAAACCAAAACATTTTTTTTAAAGCAGCTGAAATATTTACTTCTATTTTCTGTTAATCTTGCTGAACAACAGGTTTTAATTCTGCTAATGCACAGTGCTACTGTATATTGTTTTGTAAATCTTGGAATCTATAGAAAAAGCTATTTAATGGGTGAGGCTTTTTCTGCTCATGAATCTGTGGATTGATTCTACCTTTTCAAGCTTGCTTCAAATCTTAATTGAATATACCTTCATAATTCCTGATTATATCTTACTTGCATGCACTTATTTATTTCAGACATTCCCAGTGTTAACATAGGTGCAGACACTTGTGACCTGGCTAACTCAAGGAGAGGAATGGGTATGTGGTAATTTCCCTTTCAGAAAAGTCGTCCATACTTCTCTTAAGCCTACACTAGTAATTTCCTCTTTCAGGAAGGAAGAAGTATTCTTTCTGTATACCTTTTTTTTCGTCTTAAGAAAAGCTTTCCAGTTCTAAAGCTTATAAAATTCTCCATGGTGTATGAGCTTATACAATGAGTGTAGTTTCTTTCCAGTTTTAATGTCACTTAGTAATATGCTATGCATATATATGTTACCACTTAATGGCTCACATGAAAAAGTCTCTTGAGAAGAGAATCTGTTTGCAAAGTTCCAGTTGAGATCGAAATATCACAGGTTATGAACCCCTGAGTAGGGACCTATTAAGAAAATGCTGAAAAATATATTGCAAATATAATTCCCTAGTAAAATGTTGTGAATATCCTACATGTTGCTGCATGTTCCTGTTGTCGTTTGTACAAAAACAGTATACTAGGGGGAAAATAAATGTGTCACTGCAAGACAGCAGTTCTAAGAAACTGCAATAGCTAATGCTTTACAACAACTTGTTTCTGGGAAGAAATTAAAGTTTCAGTTTATTCAGCTTCCCTGTGTTAGTGATTAAAACATGCATTAAACATAAATCTCATTTACTCTGAGGTCCCTAATTTTGAGGCAAGTTTTAGAAATTCCCATGGAGGACAGCACAGGGCTCAGTTTAATTGGATTGTGTTGGAAAAGGCTGCCACAGGACACTCTGGACCAGATTCCCCAACAGTATTAAGCACATCATAATCCTCACAGAGTGGGTGGGAAACACTCTCACTTTTGACATGATTGCATTTTACACTTGGTTTCCACATGTGCAGATGTTGACAGAAGGTTCAGAGCAAAATAAAGTATGACTCCTTACAAAATAATATTAAGATAAATAAGACTCAGCATGGATCAGGTAAGTGCACAGAGCTATAACTATAGGATAGGTAATTCCTTTTGTTGAATATAAAGTATAATGATTTCTGTGAATAGATCACTGATTACTTGGTTTTACCATCATAGGCACATCACTATTTTTAGTCCTAGCTTACTGTGCACAAGGAGAAAAGTGCAACAGATGTGACATAACTGATCTTTTGTTACTGTTTTCTTTAAGGCAGAACATACAAGATCTGAATTCATGCCGTTTCTCCAGTATAAATCGGATTAATCTTGCTCTAATTGTTGTTTATTTTAATTCATATTTGACTTTCTTGAAGTCATTTGACTTTTGCTGTTTTAAAGTCACTGAGGTGGTGATCTGCTTTAAACGTTGGTCTCTCAGTTTCTCTTAATGATAGAAACTTAAAAAAGTCTTAGTGCTGGTCTTTCCAGGGTAGTGACAGCATCTGTTGTGAATATGCCTGTCATAAAAGGTCTACTGGATCATTAAGTGTTCAACTCCAGCATTAAGCTGATAAACCAGTATCTCCTGGGCTGTACCACATAGTAGATAACATGCCTAGCTGTTATTTCTCAGAGTGCAGCCAAGATTATTTAGTTCTGGTCTGTGTCCTTTGTTCTTCATGATGGCTTTTACTAATCATCTGTGATGACTGTGACATGTGGCCTCTTAACGCTGTACAAACTTGAATGGGATTATTTCATGAGGCTGACATTTGCAGGCTTTTGTGGACCCAACATTGGACAAGCTGTCCCTTATACCACTTCTTATTAAAAATCTCATGCTCTTTTCCATGGGTTCTTTTAAACTATTGAGTAATTCCATAAGAACATACAGTTCCATCAGCTACAGAAAACATACGGTGGTATTCCTCTTTCAGAGGGGATGGGCTCCACCAGTCCCATAAATCACATTTGTGCCTTTTTAGTTTTGGTTTGGGGTTTTCGGGGGATTTTTTTTTTTATAGTTGGAAATATAACTGATGCTATGAAAAATAGGTCTTTGATTACAGAGTTTCTTAATTCTTCAAACTCTGCAAAGAACGGCTATAGGCTCATTACTTTGCTCTTCCCACACTACTTGGCAACTTAAGATGACAATCATGTCGTAGCTGTCTCTTTATTTGACTATCAAACTTTTGTTAATATTGGAAATATAGTATCTAAATATTTATTTAGAATGAAATTTTGAGCTAGTTTGGTGTGGTTTTAACTTTTGACTAGTACATTTTGAACAAGTGTATTATCCTGAATATCTGCTTATTTTTGGTTTTTTTAAGGCCGTAAGGACAATAGCACTATATAAATCAGGCTACCAGAAGTGCTGGCAGAAAAGTATAGTAAAAAGACTATTATTTGTCTTTTAGGGCTTTAAAATTCAGTAAATGCCCCCTCTATCGAGTCAGCCACACTGAGATTCTAAGTAAGCTGTCATGAGCTCGCTTCTTGGGATAAAAGAGACACAAATGTGAGCATGACTTTAAAATTAAAAGCCATTTTTAAGGATATCTGATGTATCAGATTGGTATTATCATTTTCTAGAATGCTACAAAGCTTCAATAAAATTATTTGTTATAAAATTAGTTGTTACCAATACTTCATTCACTGCTATAAATGCTGAGCTCGGACCACAAAGAAATGCAACCTCTATATATCAAAGACCTTTTCCTCAAAACCTGAACTAAACTAATAGAAACAGCCTATGAAAGAAAGTGGAAACAGAAAAAATAAGGCCTTAGTGCATATAGGCTTCAGCTAATTCCCCAGCTCTGTGTCAGGAGCTATAAAAAATCCTTCCTAAAGAAAACCCCAAACAACCTCATCCCCCCAAAAAAACCTCAAACTAAAACAACCCAGCCTCACACAAACCCATATTTTGAGTGCCTTGCTTCCTCTGTGGTGGGAGGAAAATGGAGATGGTACAATACAAAAGCCAGAGACAAAATGAGGAATAACAATCAAGCCTGAGTCTGAGTTTAGTATTCTATTCGCTATAGTGCAGTGCCTTTCAAACAGATCAAGAGAAAGAGCAATCAAACAGTGAAAGAGGCTTCAGATCACAAGTCCATTAATTATGAAATCTAAAGAATAGATAACATAAACTTAAGTGAAGATGCACTGAGCAGTGTACACGGTTACGTGTGTACCATGCAAATTGCCCTGAATGCTGTGTGAAAAGTAGTGAGCTTTTTTTGGAGAAGAAAAATAATGAATACACTTCAGAAAGGTAATGACATGCCTATATATCACTGAAACAGGAGGCAGAACACAAAACAAATTAATGATTATTTGTAAACCTAATAAGGGAATGTCAAGGACAGCTAGAGCACCAGACAGTACATGAATGTGAATGATAAAAGGGAAAGCAGCCACTAAGAAAACTACAGAATTACTGTGCCATTAACCCCAAATATAAAGAGGGCTTATGATTAACAGAAATACTAACCACTGTTTTTCCTAAACCCAGGGATGTTTGTCAAAATCTTTGATGTAATTCTGTACTGTCAAACAAGGACCATTAAGAGGGTAAAAGTATGGAAAGTGGAAAACCAGGTTCTGAACCGAAAAAAAACATTGTTTTGTAAAACTTGTCTGCTTGTGTGGTTATGAGTATAGAATTATGCTACCTGTGCACAAAGCTTTTCTAACATGAAAAATACTTCTAAAATGGTAACCTTAAGCAGAACCAAGCTTCTTTTGGTTTTAAACTTAAAAAAAATATATGTTTTTTTTTTCCTTTGGAAGAAATGTCATATGTTCTGCTACTGCATACTATAGAGTGCCTCTGATCTTGTACCTCTTGAGCTTCTTGGAAGAAGAAAAGAACAAGAAGTGGTTTCTTAGGCTGGGCATTGTATATACCATTCTTCCCCTGTGTTTCTTAAAACTCCTTATGCTACTGGGGACTCTTGCTGTAGGACTGTGCTCCAAAAGAATGCTTCTTTATTGGGGAAAATTACATCTCCTTGCAACTGCAACCTTCTGAAGGAGTGGACTGATTTTTGCAAGGTATTCTAAAGTAAGAAAATAGTACTTGAAGAGCACTGTAGTTTGCCTTCACTGAAGAAGATCTTTTTGGGTTTTTTTGAGGGGGGAGGTTCTTGAGGGGTTTTTTTGTTTGTTTTTTTGTTTTTATTTAGGTTTTTTGTTTACTTATTTTTTCCTCATTGAAAAACATGACATTTGTAATCATATTTTATACTGTAACATAAATCATTAATAACGTGACAAGAGAGTTATTGTGATTTGTCTGCTTTTAGCGCCAAGTTTCAGCCGACTCTATAGCCTAATGAAATTCAAATAGCTGGACTGAAGGTTAGAAGGGGGATGACACATGAGGCTGATATTAATAATGTATGTGAGCAAATAGACTTGCAGTAGCAGTTCCAACAGTGTGGAACAAGTTACAAAGAGGTCTGTCTCAGTATGACCTGCGCTGGAAAACAGGATTGAAACTCAAGAGCTGCAGTTCAAAACACAAGTTTCCTGTCTGCCGAGCTCCTGTCCAATAAAAGCCCTCCCCTGCTGTGCAGCAAATGCCCACATTGTTTCATAACAATCTGGCCAAATAAGCAGTTACACATTTTCCTCCTTCTGAAGCTGTCAACCTTATGAAATGTGATGCGGAACTGAATTAGTATCCATGCCTGATCATTTGTCACAGTGGAAATAACAAGTTTTGGTTCTGGTTTGGTGGCAAAGCAATAGCAAAGTATGTGAGTTAAATTACCCCATGTGCTAGAAAATATGACACTGGCTCATGTTTTATGCTTCCCTAACAAGTAGAAAATCTTTGTAGTTCCAATAATTTGGTATAGATTTCTGCTTGGCTAAATGATCATGAAGTACAATATCAAGACCTTCATATTACTTTAGATTTTTCTGCTTAATAATACCGGTTTCCTTTCAAATAATGGTTTCTAGTTTCCTGTGTTGTTCATCCTAAAGTCTGTCAACAACCTAAAAGGAAGGTAATCTTGTCTGTCATCTTCTCTCAGAAATGCAAGAAAAATGAATGCATCAGATAATGCTTATGTCTTACATGATTGTTTTTGTGTCAGATTGTGGATACACCCAATGGTTGGTTGAATATGCAGCTGAAGATTCTTTGGTAAGACAGTCATCAAGTCTTCTTGAACTCCCTCTCCCCCTTGCCACCTTACCTTCCACCCCCCTCAGGATTTGCTGGTTCTTTTAAGTACCTGACAAGTTTCTTATAAGTAATATTAAGATAAGTTGGTAATTTGCAAAGTCCTGAATTAATGGGTACACTTTAAATCTTGATAAAGTGATTTGGTGATTTAAAGAAAATCAGCATTTGCTGAGACAAACCTGGAAGTTAAAGGATGATCTTTATTGATGGGCAGCCATTTATCAACCAGCTCCAGTGACTACAAAACTTTAGAAAGAGACAAAGCAAGCCAGTGATAACACAGGTAATGTTTGATCAGGATATTTATTCACTCTTGTCAGCTGGGATCCATCAGATTTAGATGCAGGTAGATGGTCTGATACATCAGATTTTCCTATAAAAAAAGCCAACCTGTCTTTTGTTTATAGGAAAATAAAAAAATCTGATTTTTCAGTGTATGATTCTCACCCAAACTTTATCAGTTTTTGTTGGTTAGTGAATTTATGCAGTCTCTCTTCATATATCCTTCTTCTCATCAGCAATATGGGCTATAGTGATAAATGTTGTCACACCAGAATGGATTCCTCTTCCGTTTTGATTTAAGCAGAGTCTTGCATTATGTGAGAACCTTATTGGTGACCAAAAGAGCAAGAAGTGTAATCTTTTACACTTTTAGCTATGTGACTTCTTCAAAAGTACCCCTGTTATTCACTCAGTGCCCCTAGAAAGAGCTGGAGGAAGATTATCTGTCTCTCACAGCAGAAAGTGTCAAATGTGTGATGTTCCCTCAGTGATGTTATTTGGCTGTTCAACACTGCAAGATGTATATTCCCATGAATGTAAGTAATCTTTCTTAAAAAGTAAAAGTTAGATTAGCAGTTTTCCTGCAATTGTCAAGTGCTTTTTTCTCACGTAAGATTTTCTGGAGTGTTGACAGCATCTTACAAGTATCTTGGTCTGGTTTGTGTACTGCTATTCTTATGTGCTCAAGGGACTTCTGGCAATTTTTTTGTAGCAAAGACACCATTGAAGGAGATGAGACAAGTCACTCTTTATCTCATCCCTATGCTAATGTTTAATCCAGGACAGATGTTAGCTGATTTGCCTAAAGGCAAGGAGCAAGTAAGGGCCAGCATCCAGAGTTGTTCAGTCCACTAGAAAGCAGTCCTTATTTAAAAAAGATGTACATTTCCTCATGGTCTGTCTTTATGGTCTTCTACTAGCAGACTTCAGCACATTTTCTGGCCTCTGGGGAACTATGAATAGGCAGCTATGTCACTGCAGTTAGCATGGTGTTGTGCTGAGATCATAAATCCTGCTGAGAGGAAGCCTGTGAAGCTCAAGTGAAGCAATTCACTAGCTATCACAGTCCAGATTTTGGGAGTCCTGCTGGCTTTCATCCAAGCCCAGCACATGGGCAGAGTGGATTAGTCCACAAAGCAGGATAGAGGTGTGGTATTAGCTCTGCTTGCCTAAGAAAGCTGTTGCGGGGATTGTTTGGCAGCAGCTCTGATTCAGCAGTACCTCTTCAGTATCAGATCCCTTTTGCAGTGATGAGAAGCAGCGCTCACCTGCAATGTGGAAGACACAGAAACCTTTCCTCCTCCCCTGTTGCTTAATTCCTGCTTTTGTGCTTATGGAGAATTAAAACCAATTTTGAATTCTTAATGTAAACTTTCATACGCTGGGAAGCCAGCCCTAGGATACAGCTCTCAATGTCTTTAAAAATCTCTCTTCCACTGCCCTACTGCTGCCCTTGCTCTGCATTCTTATTCTGCTGCTGAGGTTGAAGCCTCATTATCATTAAGGAGTGAGTTTTGGAGTTTATGATAAATAGTTCTGTGAAAACCTTAGCTTGGTTATAATCTAAAAAGCAAGCAGTGTGTTAGGGGTTGTTGAGAAAGGAACAGAGAACAATCCAGAACACCATGTATTAATCCCTGTTTTACCTGCATCTCATTGAACGCCACCTGAGTGCTGGTTCCTGTCATTTTGAAAAGGATATAGTACATCTGGAATAGGTACAGAGAAGGACAGCAATGAGCTGTAAAGCTATAGCATCATTTCTATTTGAAGAACCACCAAATATGGAAAAGCAGTTTCTCAGCTGGAAAGAAATGATAGGTGGGGGCAATGTGATATAAGCCCACAAAATAAAGGGATTTTGAGAAAGGAAAGAGAAATGAAAGGAGATGAATTAGAGAGATAAAAATGACCTTCTTAATTTATTACCTCACAGGGCAATGAGCAAGGTGGGGGGAGCCTGTGCTTGTCTTTCTTTCAGGAAGGAGAAGCCTCAAGTGAGGAAATGCCAAGCAAGGGGAGACAACCCTTGTGCTGTCCCTTTATTCTGATATTGAGGCAGGTGTTAGGCTGCAGAATCCAGGTGAGAGCAGCAGCCTCCAGTGCTGGGGTATAGCTGGGGCTCCAGTGCCTGGCCCTGGGGTTGTCCCTGCCTTCCCCTCCTTGTAGGGATACCGGGAGTGGTCAGGAAGCCATCCTGGGGCAAGAGCTTCTGTTACTGCTGCAGTCTGACTACAGGTTTTAGTGGCCCATGGCTCTTCTCCCCTGGCTACATGAGAAAACGAAGAGGGAAAGAAAGGAATACAGAAATCAGTTATGGGTTAAGAGCATATTTTTCAATCCACAGTATTCTTTTTTCCATCAATTGAGTTCCATTTCAGAATACTTTCTTCAGAAAGAGAAAAACCTGAAACTGCCAATGGTTATTTTTACTTTTTGGTAGCCTTTTGGTACATAAAGGGAATTCTGATGCAACGCTTGCAGACTGACAGTCAGTTTAAAAAAACCCAGGCAGTTTAGTCATTAAAAAATAAGTCAACTACATATTGGCAAAACAAGCAAAATCTAAATTGGGTTAACTAGTTACCATAGCCTCAGGCTTCTGCATTAACTAGTTTGACTATTATTTTCCTGCTTCTCAGAAATGGAGAAATGCTAAAGGCGAGTGCTATGCCGTGTAACACACATGCGTGAGTTCTGCATTTGTACTTGCTCACATGCTGACAGTGCGCTCCAGAAAAATTAATGATGCCAAACTCTAATAGCAAATGTCTTTTAAAGAGCGCTATTAAAAAAGGTGAGTCAGCCTTGAGAGTATTTTGTTTATTTAAGGGGGGTGTGCAGGAAGCAAAACTGATTTGAGTTACATTTTAAAGTTTTTCCTCTGGGCTTCTGAGGAACAATGCTGGAAAACTAGTTTTTCCACTCCCAGCTCCTCAGCACTAAATTAAACTTCTTCTTTGGTTTCAGAGTGTGTGCAATAACCATGTCTTACATTTATTTACCTTCGTAACCAGCTGAGCTAGTTTCAACATATCCCAGTGCTGCTCTTCTCTGTAGCAAATGCAGCCCAGGCCATCCTCAAGCCTACCTGGTAAAGCCAATTTCCACAAACATTTCTAAAGTTAAAGTATGAAAAGAAACTAAAGTTGGGGTGGTTTTCTCAGCCACTTTTGAAGAAGACAATGCTTTGCTTGGAAATAAGCAAATGACCAAAGCAAAACTGAGTAATAATTCTTGTTGATGTGGAACTGCTGGAATGACATGGATGTTGAAGTTTCTTCAGCCTTGGATTCTGGTTAATGGTCTTTCTAAAGAAACCCTGTGACTACTGAAACCCAGTGTACCAGGTGAGGTTCTTTAACAGGACTTAATGTTTTTAATAAAACTGAATTGCTTTGAAATCACTTGCAGAAAAGGATTTGTAATATTCATGCTGTGTAAATCTGCAGATCGTGCAATGTTGTGCAGTTACATGTGTCAAAAGATAACAGGTTTCCCCCAAAGGCTTGCATTACAGAGGCAAGACAGAACAGACACGGGGATGGGTGTGACTTGCAGCAAGGTTCCTGGGAAAGGGTAAGAGCTCCTCAACCAGTATTCACAGATACTACTTATAAATTATTATTTTTTAGAAGTTACTTAATTCATTAATAAGCATAATGACTTAGTAATCAGGTAGTCAAATTTGATCTGTTTACACCTATGAAACTAAAAATTGCAAGCTATGACACACCCATGCACAGGAAATGCATGTGTTTTACATTGCTTTATGCTTTATTGAAACTATGGTAATTTAGTTTGTGGCACTAGTTATTAATAAAGCACTAAAATAATGCTACTAATTAAAGGCTAAGAAAGTGTCATTAGTATCCAGAATAGGGGTCAGTTCAGAATAGGCTATAACTTGGAGCTGCTATATCCTGACCATTAATATGCTGTCTCTGCAAGAGTTTTAGCTTAAACAGTAGGTGATTCAAATTTTATCTTGGTCAGAAAATCACAGTCTCTGTATTGAGGAACCGAGGAGGAGGCAAAGAGGGTCATATGTGGCTAGTCTGAAGTCAAGTTTATGTAGCTAAATTCACAAGAGGCGATTATGGCTGTTTACACATACAGCTCTGTGTGTGTTCTCTGTAAACTTAGTGGAGGGAATAAAAGTTGGTTTGTGTTTTATCAATTTCTACTGTATGTAAGAGCAGGTATTTAGTACGCAGACAGTTCAAAGATTCTCATGAACGCCTAGTTGAAGCTTGGCAAGATGATTCCTATGATTTACTTGTTCAGAGAGGGAAAGACTGTGAAGAGAGAGGCCTGGAAAGATCTGCAAATTGCATGAGGAGGAAAACAGTGGAGGGAGGTTCATGGGAACAGTTCTCTTTTTAAGTAGGATGTAGCATGTTAGTGCCTTGGATGACTTATGCAATACAGAAGTTAAAATGTGTTGTTGGAGCAGACGATGCTTTTGAAATGATGCTAATATCAAATCTTTTCATCTGGATGTGAATAAAATATAACTTTTGCTCAGTCACTCTCATTAAGGAAGAAGGTTTTTTGAAGAAAAAAGCCTTCAAAGGATTTGTAATTTGGCTGAATTGATTCAGAGCTGGGAAACACAGCCACTGGACTTTGTTCCTGCCTCTGCCATGACTGACCCTACAGTTTCGTACTAACATGCTTTTATGAAATCATGCGGACTTCTTAATTCTTGCAAATGTGTAGCTTGTCTGACTTTCCAATGAGAGAACTTGAGGCTTACAGTGAATATACTGAAACAAAGAAAAGTGCATTTGATCATTTTGTGTAGTAATAGTATCCTTCAAACAAGCCACTTACACCAAATCAAGTTCAGAAAGTGTGCTGAATAACTTCAAGGGGTAGTAGCAGTCATGGAAAGGTTATTTCCTGATACAGTTTGAATAGCTATCGGGTTTTAGGTAGTTAGTTTCCAATGTGAAGTCTGGAACCTAACTTCTTATATAGTATATGTGTAGAGCCAGACATCTCTGGTTGCAATACTGTGTCAGTGTGTGTTGTATAGACTATGTATTGCTGAACTTCCCTGAGGGAAATACTGAGTGGGCATGGGTCTTTAAACTCCTGTAAAGCTAAAAATTAGACCCCTTGCTTGCTTCTTCCAGAGGATGTTCTTTCACCTTGTGATTTCCAAAAAAAAAGGTTATTTTCTCAATGTTGATGCCTAGCCTATTTTTTCTCATTTTATTTTGTTTCTTTAATGGATTAAGAGACTCCTGCTTAGTACACCAAGCATAACTCACTGGTTAGCACACTTACATAGCGTGTGAAATCAAGGTGAAAATCTCTTAATGACAGAAGTTTGCTATTTTTTGTTTGGTTGGTTTGGGTTTTCCTTCTGAACTATTTTGTTGAGTTAGTTTGTGGTATTTTCTAGCTCTTGACTTTAATTTTGTTATAAACAGTGGAGCAACATCAAAGACTAATAGGGCCAAGTGCACATTACTCTCCATTCCCAGGGAAGTGTCCTGATTATTAAGTATAGGCCTGGTTCCTCCAGGTTCCTCCATTTCCTTCTTCAAAGATTACTTATTACTATTATTGAAATTATTTGTTCAGTATGAAATGAAATGCATGCCTTAGGATGTAGACCTACATAGCTACCAAATGACAGAGTGGTTAGAGCCTTCTTCTTCTAGCCTATTGCTTCTTTAATTATTATTAGACATTATAATAGCTTTAATAAGAGGGTTAAAGCATAATTCTCTCTTGGAGATGCCCGTTGTTTAGTTTTTAGAATGACTTCCCAGGCTGGGGATCATCTTTATTTTGGTCTCCTCTAGCAGAGGATAATCTGGCCTATCAAATAAATGCTTTACTCTTTACCTGTATTAAGGAGATGACACTGTATACTTGATCACCACAATATAAAAATGTAGAATTATTGAAGATTGCTCATAATCTAGATGAGACATTTTAGACTTCTCTGTGACTACTTGCAGTGTTTTTATGGAAATAACCTTGCTGATTCATGTCTTTCTCTTCAAATGTCACCAAGGAGACAACCCCCCCCCCCCCCCAGGACATTAGATATGCAAAATTTGCATGAAATCTCAATTTCACTTAAGAGATCCATTGCCCTGACAGTCACTGTGATTACAAAAGTTAACAGTCTGTCCACATGAAGTAATGATGTAAGTTATGTATTTTATCTGTCCCCTAAATATCTTACTTTTGAAAGAAAAATATTAATGCATTTCTGATCCAGAAGACATGCTGGTTTATTAATTAATGTACAATGAATTGTTAGGTTAGATGATTATGTTCAATTAAGTATAATGAATGTAATTAATATAGATTCTGGTTTTATGTGATTGAGTTAACTGTGCCATTAAATGCTTATGGCACTACTTTTGTATCAGGGAAACAAAGGTTAAAATAAAAGAGGCAAAAGTATTTTTTCCTCATTGCTCCCAGTGAGCAAAATAACTTCTCCCTGATGGTAATATCCGCAGAATAGCTTACATTTTGTCTGTAACTGCAAAGCTTATAAATACCTGATATTAACCCCTTTATAGTTTTTCATTACAATGTGATTACAAAATACTATTCCCAGTAAGGGGAGTGTACTTGCTTCAAAGTTCACAGGATTTATTTACCAAACACCTCATGTTCTGTTCTATAGGTCTAGAAAATGACCAGAAACCCACAACAAGCACTATTTGTAAAGGAAGTGGTTCCAAGTGAGGATTTCCTCTGGGTGTTTTTGTCTTTTTGGTTTCTGTTGTTGTGAGGAGGTGGTGGTGGAAAGATGTTTCTCATGGATTCACAGAGGATACTTTTATGCCTCAAATTTCCTAAACCACCAAACGAAGAAGAAACTTATGACAAACCAGTTCTGGAAGCTATTTCATTCCTTTAGTCATATTTAAATGAGCCAAAATTAAATTTTGCAGTGTAACCAACTGATGAAATAACTATTTGTTTAGGGTTTGTTTCCATCATGCACAATGGAATATAGGAGGTTTGGAGGCAATGTGTTCAGTTCCCTTGCGTGCAAGTCATAGTCTTAAGGATCTGAAGACTATGTTGATGCAACAGCAGAGAACAATCCTTACAGATCAGCCCTCCAAAGAAATGCACTAAGGATAATCTTAGAAAGGCAGCAAAGCACACTGCCGCTTCCTGTATTAAAAAAGCAATATATTCCTACTTGGAGAAAAAATCTGAGCAGCAAAAAATTGATTTAAGGAACATAAATTTGAATCTCAGGAGGTAACTGCATAGCCATGCAGAAATGGAATAAAGAAACATACCAGCTAGCCATAAAAGAGCATTTGTTTTCACATGGCAATTAGTGCTGCAAGTAACCTGTAGTTTCATCGTGCTAATAAAATGCAGACCAAATGTGATTTGAACAGTTTCTATTTGTTTGACATTTGAGAAGTATTTCAGCCTTTTCTGCTCTACAGCTGGTGGCACTGCATCTTTCATCACTATTACATTAAAGAAAACTCTAGATGCTTTAAAGTTGAAGATAAAATTGACCACTTATTCCATGCTGGTATATGAGCTTTCAATTGAACAACATATCCTCTAAGTAAATACAGTTGCTTCTATATTCGCGTAGAAGTGACAACTGACTGGAGTTTTAATTCTTCCTTTGCTGCATAAGAATGAAATTTCAGCCTCTCCTACATGGACTTTCCCACAGTTGTTACCAGCTTGCAACATGTCTGGTGTTGCTGAAGCTGTGGGTGTCCCATAGCTGGCTTGCTTAGACCTCAGTGCATCCCACTGGTTCAGTTTTTCATGTGCATCTGAAAAAGAGCAATAAGCAGTTGCATATACTTTCATTTTGCTTTTCCTGCTTGTGGAAGACACTGATGTATGAACAACTGTCTCCAAAAGCAGCCCTTCCTCAAGTGAGCTATTGCTGGAGAAGTTCTGTTTTTTTATGAATGATCTATAGCATGAGCTAATCACTTTATTTGTATGAGGTCTTTTCATAGCAAAGCCAGAAAGATATAGCCCTAAAGCAACTATTTTACATTTTGCTGCTGCATCTGTTCCCTCTATATCCTTGCTCTCCCAACGCAGAAGACCATATTATGTTTTTTTGGTTTTGTTTTTTATTTCCCCTTACTGCTGAGAAGCTCAAAAACTATGATAATGTTCTGACTTCATGAGCTGAAAAAAGTGGCCAAAAGACATGCAAATGAGAGAGAAAAGCTTTTCAGTATTGCACAAACTGCACAAAATTATTCTGCTATAACTTGGGTAGTTGAACTGAAGGAAGGAAGCAGTGATTCAGAGATAAAAGTGGCAGAGGCACATTCTTGTAAGATGCTGCTACTTCCATTTCTTTCCCACCCCAATCACAGGGAACTTGCAGCAGAGGAATCAAGCTCACCTTTGTGTTTCACATGATATTTCTTAAGCAATACCAAGACAAAATAATAGTAAACAGTCTCATTTAACGTCATGTGTGTCTCTGACACATCCTAGATTTCATAAACAATCAATGTATTGCCTCCTTGGGTTTTGTTTGAAATGATAAGGCTGAAAATATTTATATGATGTCACATTTTGCCGAGGTTGTGTCATTGTTTAAGGACACAATAAACATGTAATTATAATGAAGAGATTTTTGTTATTAGGGAAGGGTGGTGGGAAACTTAAATTCTTGTATCAAATTGAGAGACAAGAAAAGACATTACTATACTATTACTATCTGGCTGCTGTATTATAGAATTTTGTTTTCCCTCTGAAAAATATTTGATAGGAGATGCTTATGTTTTTCAGTTAAATAAAGCACTAGAAATGTAGAGTTCTAGTATTGACGCTGAAATGCTTAATATCAGATTACTATAGGCCTGATTATTATAGGAAATTTAAACTGGTATGGGGGCATTAATGGATTTTTTTAAATGCTGTCATAAACAAGATGTAAATTAGTGTCTCTGATCTGATCTCTAAAAATACCCTCCTTCAACTGAATGTGTGTTATACTATCCTCATTTTTTTAATAAAGAAATCTTTTCTCTCCTTCTTCACATACATAATAATTGAAAAGCAACAATGATAAGCTATTCAAATATCCTATCTACATTGTCAGTCCTTTGAACTTCACGATTGTCATTTGCTCCTTTTCTATGAAAAAAAAATGAAACTTAAACACACTGTCTGCTTTGTAAGTTGGGATGCTGCATGATTTTCTCACCCGTTTCATTCTGAGACCTATCAAACTCTGAATAACTTCCTACTTTCATAAGCTATCATATTAACTTTGATGGAGTGATGCTGCTTGGATCAGCATTGAAATTCAATGCAATAGCCCATGATGTGGAAACTTGTTTGTACAGCAGTAACATAAATATAATAAATCCTGCCACTTCCTTGCTGTTTTCAACATAAGGGCCTACTGACCAACTCAAGATATGTGTTTGAGTTATGTGTCACAAAAGCCTACACAGCTGAGGAGATGCTACAAAATGAAGTAGAACAGAAAAGAAATCTGAAGTACTTCAGTGACCAGAGTGCATAACACGAAGGTGGTGGAAGTAATGTAAAATGCATTAACTGAGGTCTGAGACATGATTTTCTTGAATCTACTTGGTGTGTCAGAAGGGCAATCTTGTGCTTTAAAGGACTTCCAGTTTGCCTTTGACACTGCTGCAATAGTTTTTAAAAAGTTTGGGTCCCTGTAATTTTGTTTCTGCAGAAACTTGTAAATTCTTCAGGTTGAAGAACAGGAGTTAGAGAAGGTCCTGGTGTCCCTTTCAACAGCAAAACAATATATTTATTTATTTATTTATTTTTAGTATAGATGTTTGGATGCTTGACATTTGGTATCCATCTGTAAAGATGATGGCACAAATCTTTACTGGCTGCAGCAAAGCCTTTAAAAAGTCTCCTCTATCAGCATGAAAAGTTAGCGTGTTCTACAGCAGGCTTCCACATCTTTTATGATGTCAAGTGCCACTGAACTGAGAAGAGATGAAAAAGAGGAAATTCCATCACAGAAAGGGGTAGAGTATGGTGGCTGGTGGAGGAAGGTGACAAAAGTCTCCATTTGTATGCAATGAAACTTCAGTATCAAAGGGGCATGGCAACCTTTAGAAGAGGGTTTTCAATATCTCAGTGTACTTAGAGTTCATATGACAAGAGACTTTTCAAAGCTAATCTACTGTTCTCAGGCCAGTTTTTATGCAGATTGTTCAAAAGCGGCTCCAGAAGCTAAGCTAATGCATCTGTTTAATACATTCATCTTGGATCTTGACAATATTGGCTTATTGGCTGCAGCACTGGGTCTGCTTCAGCAACAGAGCCAGCCACTCTTGGTTTCCTCTTTTGTCATCAGTAGACACTAGTGCAGTGATGTGGAATTACTACCAAATGCTTTAAATAGTGACATGGGCATCTCCTTTGTTCTTCCCCAGGCAGCTGCCCAGAGGCCATTAATCTGTGACGGGAAAAAGGAGGACTTGGCAGTGATTTGACTTGTACACTGACAGAAGGCACATGAACAACTGTTTATTTCCGGAGTCTTCCTGGGTAACTGGGAACATACCCTTCCTTTCATGAGAATGTAGTTGGTTATGATCCTGTGTCTAGGCAGAGAGAGGAAGCTGCATGCTGATGTTTTGAAGTGCCTATCTTAGCTGTCTTCCCTCCTCATAAAAAATAAATGTAATTAAAATTTTAACTTATAATATTAGTGGATTCTTATTAAATTTGTTAAGAAAAGGCAAAACCCTTAAATTAACATAGAAAAAAATGCTGCAGGTTTCCTTAGGGAGAAATACCATCATAACCCTCTTTTTCCTTCTCTTCTGCCCCTCCTTTCACAAATGGCTATCTCATGAGCACTCGAATTCTTTAAGAACTTATGCACTTGGAAGACTAATAGACTTTTCTGTATGCCAATAACTGCAAAAACATGCAATTGCAAATGAAGAAACTGGTACGTAAAGGTTTAATGAGTTCTTCAAGGATCGAATGAAGCTGGTGTTAGTTGTTATGTATCATTGCTTATATGCATGGAAATGTGTGTATCTATATTATGTTCCCATTCCTAAATACATTGATAGACATATTTAACATGAACAGCTGTAAGTGCAATATTTATATTTTAAGGTTTTTTTTGTTTGGTGAAAATCTGCACATCACAGACTTCTACAAATGTAAGCTCAATATAATCCTTCTTCATCAGAATTAGTCATAACGATTGTAAAGAGATCCGAATTTGTACATTGCTCCTGCCCCTGTTGCGAGTTTCTTATGGATAAGCTGATAGTTTCAGCTTTCAAAGATGTCAGGCCAGCATTTTTTTATACGAATGACTAACAGCAGTTGTTCTCTGGTAGCAATTATTTTTATCTTTCACAGCATATAAAGGCTTGATGTGCCCTTAACTAATCTTCTCATGGTGAAAACTTCATTTTGTCTAAAGTTTCAAGTATTTTAAAGAAAAATCCTCTAGGTGTCCATTATGACAAATGCTTTGTCAACATTCTGGGATAAGTTTTCAGTAGCAGTTACTTCATGATTACATTAATGTTTTTTTAATTATTTTAAATCAGATTTAGGGTTCTGCCTTTCTAATCCTGCTCATAAAAAGAGGGCACCACTGTAAGGAAGATCTGGCATTTTTTGATGTACTAAGCTTATCACCTGAACTTCACGGGTAGGGTATCGGCTTAGGATAGTGATTTGGACCCAGTTTCACCACAGATATAACATGAAAGTTCATAACTGTATGTGGTAGACTATGTTAGGACTGTAAATAATTCATTCTAGGTTTCACTGATCTGAGTGCTTTTCTGTCTCAAATAAAAGTACTTTTAAGCAACACATAAAGAAACCGTAAAGAAACTGTGCTACCATTATTTGAAATTTTAGAGTCGCGTTATTTAGTTGAAAAATATTCTTCTGTTTCAATACTTTTTCAATGTCTGTCCTGTTTCATAACTGTTACAAATTTGACTTTAAAGCAACCCAATGATAAAATATTGCTTAGAACGGAAAGTGCAAGGTTAGGGGAATACACTGCTTTAAACTTGTGATTCAAGAGGAACACAGGCAGTAACCTGAAGTCAGGAGGCATTCACAAAGGCATCCAAAATTCAAAAAGGGGTGAGTAAGAGTTAGATTTGAAAATGAGAACATTATTCACCTCAGTAATATATCTAAAAGATTTTTTGGTTTTAATGTGGCTCATTTAGAAGTCTAAACATAGCAGGCTTAAAACTTAACTTTTACTTTTGTATTGAACTATGGTGTATAGCGCATGTGGGTGCTAATGTGTGTGGAAGGTTCTTGCTGTCTCAAACTGAGCAGAGTCCAAAAGCACTGACAGGAGTAAAGCCTAAAGTTTATTCTCCATATTTTCCCATTTAAAAACAACTTTTTGAAGTAGAATAGAATGAGAGTATAAGAAAAATATTGGAAATATTTGGGATAATATCATTAACATAACAGTAAATAAGAATTTAGATGCTCTTTTAAAAAATCAGTATTTTATAGGAATATGAAACATCAGCTCTTGCCATACCTCTTGATATCTCCTCCTAAAACACAAATCACTGATTCATTTTTCTTTGCTTCTACTATGGTAATAGAAAGGGAAATTATGCAAAGTTATACAATGCTGTTTACTGAACCTGGCTGTGTGGAAGGGCAGGGAACTGGGTGAGAGTAGCTTAAAACCAAGGGATAAGATTTGAGCTATGGTCTTAACAATGTGGATGGCAACTAACTGGGATTCATGGGTATGTCCAGGGATTAGCATATACAGTATTGTTTAATACTATGAATCACCATTATCTGGTGGATGTTGCCTGTCCTTCTAGTCTTCCCTTCCTTTGAATACACTGGAATGTTTGAATTTACCACCAACAGCCTCCTGTTTAATCATGTGGAGATGGACAGTCTAAACGAGTTCTGCTAGGAAATCCATCTCCCAGCTGAACTGCTGAGCAAATAAAAGACTTGGCTCTCATTTTGTCAACTCTATTTATTTTATGAATACAATACTGTTCGCTTCAACATACCCATGAAGGGTAATTGTTACTTTCCTAGTACAGTACTTTTCCTGATATAGGGAAAGAGGAGTAAGAAAAAAAATCCACCCTGATCTGAGACCCTCGGTCAAACATACTCCCAAGTAGGAAGCAGTCTTTATTTTTGACTGTCTTAATATTAGCTAAGAATTCCATTCTTGTTTTAAATACAGGATTTTGAGGTTTATTTTGAAAATATGTTTAGATATTCTTGTTAACTTTTAAGCTTCCTTTCTCCTCCTTGCCCCAGTTACACACTGTCAATAGCATTAAATTAGGTTTATTTTTCTCTCGTTTTAGGAGCTTTTTGGATGAATAGATATTTTCCTGAGAAGTAAGTCTAAGATTTATCAATGATTCCACTGTGGATCCCTACATCTCTGTATTTCTTTCCTCAAATGAAGCAACCGGTAAGCTTTACATATCAAAAAGACAATTTGATTGTAATTGCATCAAAATGTGCTATAGCATTAAACAAGCTAGTTTTACTTGTTTACTCTTAAAAAGTCATTTCTAAGAAGATGTATTATTTGTAACTGTGTTTCACACAAGCTTCATCCATTTTCTGCAACGGAAAAAAAAAGTCTAAACCTAGAATTTGATCATTTATTTTAATAATGTGATAACTGCTCTGCATGTGTTGTAGCATATCAGTGTTGTCCTCAGCATCCTTAATTATATGGCTGACAAATTAGTTCTGATTATTTAAACATCACAACACAGATCATCAATTACTGTCTTACTAATACACCTGGTTTGATACACAGTGTTATCTGTGCAGTAAAGTTTTCTGTCTACGTTTAGGATACAAAGCTGTGCCATGGTCTTTGACAAATACTGCAGAAAGAATAAAACTTGGAGAAACTGTTACTGCTTTGGTGGCCTGTATTTCAACAGCTCTTTGCCATCCTTCTGTGAAGACTGATGCTGTACTGGGGAGGACAAAGGACAAAGGTAGGGTTTGCTGTGGGCACTTTTGTTAGCACCATTATAATCCTAGTTTCTTTACAATGCTGGAGAACTTGTGGATATCAAATTGTTGGCCTTCAAATTGAATACACAAATTGCAAATCTAAGAAAATGAGGCTGGAGCTGAAAATTCTTTCCTGCAGTCCTGTGCCAAAGAGAGGTTTGGCAAAGAAATTAATCTACAAAAGCTTTTCTGTAAAATACTGCTATTCTGAATCAAATACTTTCTCTTATGGTGCTGGAAACAGTGACCTTGCTTTTACTTTTTGACCTTCTTAGCTATGCTGGCATTCTTTTGCCTTTCTCTGTGAGCTTAAAGAAGAAATACTAATTTCCATTTATACCAGGTTGTGTTAAATCAGAATATATGTAATAGATTACAGAAATGTCTTAAAGGTTTTTCATTTGTTTCACTGCAACTACTTAATCACCTTTCTGCTCTACACCAGCCTTCTAAGAACGCTGAAAGCATTCTGAGTCCAGAAACTGGGGAGCTTCCCTTTCTACGTATTAGCTGCTTTTTGAGGTGTAAATGAGTAAATTTCAGTTTTGACAACTGGGAACGTTTCCTGTAGTTAAAACATCATAACTATAAATTCCTGAAATATAGGGACAAGAAACTATAAACCTATATAATTAGGAAAAAAAGATTTAAGTTTTCCATTAAAACTGAAAGCATGTGCTTTCAGTTCTTAGAAAGCATTGAAATAGTGGAAGGTACAATTACACACAAGTTTTTAGGGGTCTTTTGGAGAACTTTTCACAGCTCAAATGGAGACTTGAAGAAATGCAGTTCTTTTACAGCAAAGGTCCAACATAAGCATAGAAAAAACAAGAAGTATTCCTTGTTAAACAGAGCAAAAGCAAAGAAATAAGGGGTTCTCTGATACCACTGTGTAAGCTGCCATTACATTATGCTTCAAGGAATGACAGCAGTTGAATGGAATGAGAAAATTGGAAGAGATAGAGATGGCAGACCATAAGAATTGCGCATGAAGTGAAAATTGAGTGATTGAGTTGGGTGAACAGGGAAATAATTTCTCTTCCTAACCTAATGCATTAAAGGAGAAAAAGAAACTGTGGCTGTGGGCCATGAGGCTTTTCAGGCAGCACAGTTGCTATCACCTTTTTTGTCCTTGTCTCAATCTAGATTTTAAATATCCAGTTTAAAACAAAATACTTTAAAATGGTGTCATATATATCTTAGCACCAAGGTAAAAGCGAAGGGTGGGTTTTCTTGCTGTTATCTTGGCAGTTCTGCTTGTTACAGCTCTGACTGTGTTTTCATGTTGGGTGACTATTTTGAGACTGCAAAGCAATGTGGAATGAAGAGATAGATTGCCTTTTGCAAAGGAAAAATTTAAGCCAAGAACCTGAGATACAATTTTCAAACAACATCTAGAAAATTGTTGGCCACTTCAAAACTGGAAAAATAAAGAGAAAATATCAGGGCATCTTCCACTAGTTTGTGAGAATGGCAGATAACTGTTTTTTGGTGGGGTTTGGTTTGTGGGTTTGTGGTTTCTTTCTTTTTTCTTTATTTTTTAAGGAAATTAAGAAATACAACTTAGAGTGCTCTGTCAGGTGTATCTTGTTTAATTCTGCTCTTCCTTGCGGGTCATAATTAAAATTACATTGAACAAGATACTTTGTCGTGAGCTAGTGGCCCTGGATAACCTTAAAAAGAAGTGGTAGCAGTTTAATAAATATAAGTGGTCTTTGTTCTCTGCTCTCTGAATGACTGGAGGGAGAGCAAAGGTTGTAATTTCAGTGCGATTCCTACATAAACTAAAAGTGGAAAAGAAAGATAAAACTAAAACAACTTATAGTTCACCTTAAGGAAAATACTTGTCAAAGCAGCATCAAAGTCCACAATGTCATGAACTGACACTGAGAGAGATTCCTCCTGAGAGAGGTATTATATTTAAAATGTCTTTTCTCCTTCATACCCTCTTTGCAATACTTTACTTCCATAAAAGCTGTAGATCTATATTTCATTCCAGGGACACACAGTCTGATGCCTATCAAAAGTTTCCATTTTATAGAACAGAGGTTTTGGAACACGGCTGCTGGGTTATGGGTTGTTTGTTGGGCCTTTTTGGGGGGTGTTTCAGGGTTTTGGAGGGTTTTTGTTTTGTTTTGTTTTTTTATTTCCCCAATTTAGTTTTCCTGTAGTTCTTTGAATCCTGTATTTTAGTTACAAGTGTTCTGGAGCAAGGACCCAGTTTTGTTTCTTGCCTGTCCACTGCATGGCTGGCAGCATGCTGCAAGTAGACTGGTCTGCTGTGACGACATCCTCTCTGCATGTGTGTAGGATTGATGTAATTCCAGAAGGCTCTGGAGCAGTGCTAAGAATGGCTTATCCATTTTTATGGCTTCCAAAGAGACATCATGTGTGTGTCTGTGTGTATTTTTATACATGTACGTGCATGCAGCATGAAGATGACTAAAAACGTATTTGCATTTTTTAGTACATTTATATACTTGAGAGAAGGCTGTATGAATAACTGAAAGTGCCTGAGGTTTTGGCAGCCTCTTACTTATTAGCCCCCTGACCTGCAGAGGCGGATGGCAGTCAAGGCACTCTATATTATGTTGTGACACCAGATTAACCTGTGTTGCTCTCCTGTTCATTCTCAGAAATGTGCAAGGTGGTGTCTCCTTAGACATAGGAGGGGAGGAAGTACTTGGTCACAGCTCCAGCTCTTGCTGCCCCCACCTCTCCCAAGGGTGAAACCCTTTCTGTTGAATCTGGGGTACTGCTTTTTTCTCTCTGAGCCACCTTCCTGACACATTTACCATCTCTCCCATCTCCCTAAGGAGCAAAATAATTTCCAATTAGTGTCTCTGACCCTGATTACTTGATTTCCTCAGCAGGTCATGTTTTGGATAGTTTGGGAATACCTGAACTTGCAGCAGTCTTAATGAAAAGTGGATGAATGCAGCTGAATTCAGCAGTTTCAGGGATTACCAGTTTCAATCTGAAGTGCTGTATTTTGGCTCTATACAGGAGAACCAGTTTATTTTAATGCTTACTAAAGCTAAACTAAGACAAGGTCTAGGCGTGCTCAGAAGATACAGGCAATGTTACAGGGAGAGAGGCAACAGGACAGCAGTGATTTTAAATCTCTCCATAAAAGATTGTTTCATAAAAATCCATTTGAAGTTTATAAATGCCAGTTTAGAAGATTTTTTGCATATAGAAATTCTCTGGAAAGCACATTTTCCAAGAGCATTCTGTCTCTTTTGTTTTCCTAATACCTGAACTGTTTATTCTGGGAAATTCATATCCAATTTTCTTTTTAGCTGTGAACTAGCAGACAGTCAAAGGTTGCTAGAATTTCATGACCAGCTTTGCATGGCATTTCAGCTTTCAGATGTTTAAATGCCTGAACTTAGCATTAAGATTTCTGCCTTAGTTCCATAACACACTTCTGTTTTCAGGGTGGCAAAGTTCAGATCTTCATCGAGAAAGCCAGAAGGCTTTGGAGAACAGGTAAAACTTGTTCCTTGAGGTGACTAAATTTGCATGAGTTTGAAAGAGTCTTTTAAACCTTTGTGCTTTAACCCAAATCCAGCTCTCAAATTCAAACTTAGCCCAGTGTAATTAGAATTTGGATCAGACAGTTGTGTTGCTGTCTTTAGCATTTTTATATACACAGGCAACTTTACTCCCCTTTGTCTTGTTTTAGGTCAAATTTAGTTTTGAAAAAAGCATTTTTACCCAATCCTGAGGGTACATGTTGAAAAAACTAAAATACACAAACTGAGGCACCACTATTTCCAATCAGTTATTTTAACTGAAGCTGGTCTGTGAATTTTAACTACTCAGTTAAAGAAAATGTGCTAGGTCTACAGCATTACTTTACAAAGTGTAGTTCTTAGCTTTACATTTCTGTTCCTTCCTTTAATATGAGGAGTATCTTGGTCAGACCTATGTTAATTTCTCCCAGGATGTCTGCAGCTATGTGATTTACACATAGACCCATGTGGCTTCCTCAGAGCCACTGCCTGAAATACACACAGATTCACAGTGGCCTGCAATGACTTGTTGAATGGTGCATTAACCATCCGAAGAAGTGGTGTCTGTACAAGCCAGTAATGCATGGTGTGTTGCCAGTTCTGTTTTATGGAAATTGTTGTTGCAGTTTGACATGTCACTGTGCCTTGTTTATTTATGCTGCAAATTTTAGAGCTAGATCTTAAAAAGTGGAGCATTTTGGTACAAATAAGTTTAGTGCCCATGATTGTTGTAGGTATCTACCTGGCCTTTAGCCAGCAAGCCTCTGTTTAAAAATTAATGTAGCAAGCAGTGGCCTAAATTACTGAAGTTTTATTTGGTGAAAGTAGGATTTGTACCATCACTTTATTTTATCCCATTCATTTGAGTACTCTAGGTTGACTGGCCTAAGGTGTTAGCTGCTACTGGAAGGCCAACTGTTTTTATACAGCTCCATATCTTGTGGGATGTTGTTGCAAGACTCCCTTCTCAATAAGGAAGAAGGCAATTTTGTGGAGGTCTGAACTGGGGTGACTATCTTGCTGCCAGTATCTCTAGATCACCTAGAGCAATGTTGAGAGTTTTGTGGCTGAAGCACTCAGAGGTAGATTATCAACTTCTAAATTATATCCTTACTCTTGAGTGCCCTAGGTGCCTTTGGAGACTTTATAATTAGTTATCTACCTTGAACTCCACTTACTGCCTTTAGAATAGTCTTTCCTTTCTTATTCAAAGGTTTTATAAGATAAGAATTGAGATAGAGATAAGAAACAGAGAGATGTAAGGGCTTTAATTGGTTGCTCGTTTCTAGTGTTCTGTATTTCCGTGTGTATTTATAATGATGTCACTTCAGTTTCTTAGTACTTACTAAGGGGAATATTTACTCTCCTCCTCTGACTCTCACTATTGTCATAAAGCCAGGGCATGTTGACTCCACAATCTTGGAATACAGTAACTTGATAAATTTACTGTTTAGCCAATAATACTGTGCAGGCGGTTCAAAATATTTGTTGTATCACTACAGAATAAGCTAGTGACTGGGTACTGGCAAAGAGCTCAACATATGAAAGCTGCCATTTTCTCTAACTCTCGGATGTTCCACCATCTATTGAGGTTTGAATGCCCAAGTTGCTGGGTAACCTCACACTGTATGTTGGAAGGTGTGTAAGAATGTGATAGAAGCAATAGCAGGCTGGTTGGGAAAATGTCTGAAGCTAACCATTAGGAAATACCAGAGTGAGAAGTCAGGGTCCAAATTCTTACTGTACTGTGCCCATCTGTGACAGAGGTTCCTTAACTCCATAGTGCCCCTTGGACTTTATGGAACATTATCCCCCTTTTCATCACAAAAAATCATCTGCATCTGTGGTCTAATGTCCCACTGGAATCTGTACAAATTTCAGTCTTATTTGGTGCAGAATTTGAAACTTTTTTGCTTTCACTAAGAATAATCCAATACCACAGCCTGTGGTATTCTGGGAACCATCTGCCTTGATTACTTTCTCTAAAGCTATTTTTAATCTCCAATCAAAGATTAATTATGCCAGGCTTTGGGCAATTGAGACTTTGTAGGAGAGAAAAGGAAGAGAAAGTGCCCACAGCACTTGCCAAAGACACAGGAAAATCAGGTACAAGTCTGTGCTGCATTTTATAGTTGGGATCCAGCAGCAGGGATGCTGAGATAAGCCCTGAGACACCATGTTAAGGCTGTGAACATGCCGTGTGCCATCGTTTCTTTGTAGAAGGAATGTAGTTTGCCACATTATCGCTTGTGCCTCCCAGATGGTGTCTTTCTACCTGCCCTGGCACCTACTCAATACTATTCTGTCAGTATTTCACTTAGAACATCGTTCTTTAACTCTTGTGTGTCTGAAACGTACATTGGTGTGCCTCCATATCCCACTTTTGTTCAGATTTGCTAGGCAGAGGACTCCCTAAGGTTTTTCTCTTTCACCTGAACATGTTTCTGAGATTAAAGTCCAATCTGAGGCTGAACCTCTGCTTTAAAATTTGGAATCAACAGGTTATGGGAAAATTAAATGTAAATTTAATTCTGGTAAGAGCTGAGCAGCTTGGTTCCTATCTGACTGCTTCGTTCTTGTGGAGCTGCGGCTGAGATTTCAGTGTCCATAACAACAACTTTCCCTGCAAATGGTGTCCTAATTCTGTCTAAAACTGTCCTGGGGGACTTTGACAGCTCCTCTGAGTTCTTTTTGCTGTTTCTCTTCATCTGTTCCTCTTTATCCAAGATTCTTTTCATGACGCCAATCTGCTGCAAACACAGTTTTGATGGGTTATTTGAATATTAGCTACCATTCGAACAATTTTAGCCCAGCACTTCATGGGTTGCTACTGAAGTTGTAGAAGTACTCAAAGAAATTATTCAAGCTTTTACATATATATTCAGAGAAGATTTTTTTTTTCTTTAGATTACTCCATGTAGTTCTCTAACACTTCACTGATATGAATAAAAAATCTGATCATTGGGTTGCTTTTAGATAGATGGAAAATGCTTTTTCATTTCTCTTCCCTCCTTCCCTGTCCCCAGACATTCAGAATCAGAGAAATACAGTTTTGTCAGAGCATACCCATGGCCTTAAGGATTGGTATGTTTTCTTGGGAGTTATAAGTCCCTGTCCTAGAGAGATTTCAGATTTAAGAGAAACTTTGAAGCTGATTTTCCAGTATTCAAAGGGTTCTTGAAGCACTGGCATTTTAGGACAGCTTTTTTTTCACCTCCACATTTCCTCATGGTTTGTGTGTTAAGAAATCCAGCGTAATAAGATATTTTGAGAACACCTGTCAGAAGATCTGTATTAGGTGGAGATGAGGTGACAGATAAATCTTGCTGCCTCTACTCCTGGAGCTGTAAACATACTAGTCAGAAATCAAGTGTGTTTTTATATGACTTGTGGTGGTAACATTGATAGCTAAGGTGTTTTAAGGCAGTTGATGAAAACCAGCTGCTTTGATGTTGTTGATTCTCAGCAATACACCTAAAGAGTTCTTTATTTGTCTGCAATTCTCTTGTTTTCTATCCCAGAAAGGATTGCTAGGGTTCTGCTGGAAATGCACCTTTTTGTTAATTATGTTCCTATCTTGAGTTTAATGTTAGCATTCCTATGGTACCTGGAGAGACCTCTTCAGTGGATTTCTATCAAATTGACACATAACTCAGATTTCACACATCATATTATTTAATATGATATAGTTGCCTAAGAGAAACAATTAGATGTAATTTCATAACTTACTGGAGTAAATTATTACCTACTGTAAATACAGGAGCCATTTCCTGTAATTTGCTCAGTTCTCTATAACTGAGAATTTACATTATAGTATAAAATAAACATTATTTCATTTATTGTTTCATTAATATTTCTAATATCTAGAGTCTTTATCATTATTACCTACATGTTTGGAACATACAGTGCAATATAGTCCCTATTCACAAAGGCAAATTCAGGGAGATAGAAGAAACCCTAGTTAGGGATGAAATGATTGTCATCTTTGGAATATGCGGCAATTGCAGAACATCATCTGCCTAACCATTGTCAGATTTTTGTAAACATCATGACAGAGATGAGTTGTAAAAGTAGTTTGAAGAGAAGGACAGCTGTTGCTTTGTGAATAATCATTTCTTTGTTGTTGTTATAAATGCTACAGACGATAGCATTAGTGAAAACAGAGATGGAATATATCACTTGGTTGCTCATCCTTTTAGTGCTTCCCTTCTGGCAAGGCCCATGTCCCCAAAGTAGGCTTTTGGGGAACATATGCTGTCTGCCAAAACTCATTTGATTCTAAAAGCAGAGTAATGTTTTGCTTAACTTTCTTTTTCAAATGTAAACCCTCTACATTTAGGGTGAAATGCTCCTTTTGATTACAAAATGCTGTAACTGTAAATCATTACTTTTTTTTTAAAGAAGTTCAAGTGGTTTAAAATTTGGCTATAAAGGTTATTTTTAAAGGCACATTTTTAAGCTATAAAGATGTGTTTTCTCAAACTGGAAACTAAACTGACTAAAACAGGAACACCACACCAAGAATGTTAAATGTTTGTGTCTTACAAGGAAAATAAGTTATTAGAGTGGTTTCCTCACCAGCTTGTCCTTGCAAGTATCTCATTACATCAAAAAACACTCTCTTCTTTCTGGATGGAAGTAAGATAAAGCTCCAAGTGGGCACTCATTGGCCATGAGAGCTGCTGTGAGGGCTATGGAAATTCACACTTTGCCACCACCTTCCTGAAAAGTTTAACACATTGAGACAGTAGTTTTTGAAATAATATTTGCATGTTCTGCAGGCCCAGAGCAGAGGGTCTTGGGGCAGCAGAGACCTGTATCCTGCTGGGAGCGCAGAGATGATATGCTCCTGATGGCTGCCTTACCCACAGGAGACACAACCTGGCTCTCAGCTAATTGCATGGTATTAAAATCCATTCAAGATAATATACCTAGGCAGATAACTCAGATGGAGCTCTATTTGTGGTTAGAGTATTCCTGATAAATGAGAAAGGATAACTGGATTATTTGGGTTTTTTTTCCTGAGTGCGTGTAAGATATGCTGTTTTTCTAGCAGACTCCTGGCCTTGGAGTACCTGCCTTGCTCTCAGGGCCAATGCAGAGGAAAAGGTGGTGGATTATAGTGTTCTTTTATCAACTACTATTTTATTTCCATTATCTTCATCAGAAATATCACCCCAAAAAGCTTCTCACCTAGGTATAATTGTGAAAAAAATCCAGAAATCTTTCTCATTATGTCCCAGTCTTGTCTTACTTTTGAGGTTATTTACTATTATCTGCAGTAGGAGAAGGATTTCATTGCTCAGATTTGTCTTTTTCAGAAAGTATGTTAGATTTAAACATATCTATGTATGAATGTATATGTAACACCTGTATGTAAAGCCTTATACATATGCTAATGTGTTTTATAATACTTTGAGAGCCTGGATAAATGAACCACTTGTGAATATGGGCATAAATTGCTTAGTTGATTACATAAACTGCTTCAGAAAAGGTGTCTGGGACAAGTGAGAGCACTGAATACTCTCAGTAACTTATGCCACTGTTAGGATACTAGAAATGTAATAGCGGCAGTACATTCAGGCTGAGAACAGCTACTTTTAAATCATTTATTACACTATACTGGAGGAAGCCAGCGCACCCATTTTCACAGAAGAGCTCACAACCACAGTACAGGACAGAGAGGCACAAACTCCTCAAATGTGTGGAATTAGGGGAAGAAAAGGGAAGTATTTTGCTAAGAGTATCTGCAGGGATTGAGGTGTCCTGCAGCAAGATCAGCAGGTTTGCTTTCATGATGGAGCTGAAGGTGTAGATAATTTCAATAGCATTTAGTTTTGCCTGAACCTGAGCCACTCAGCTGAGCTGTAAGTAATCCAGCATTTAAATCCCATGATTTCTGTGTCTCCCCAGTCTGGTTATAGTAATTATTCTTAGCTCATTGCTTTGTTTTGCTGAATATTTGCTAGCAGTATATAATTCTAAAGTACTGACTATCTTACTGGGTCTTTCAACAGATTGACACTTCACAGTTTCAAGCACTTCCAATCCAAATACTCAATATAGTGCAAAAACGCCTGACACCCAAGCTGATGTGGCCTAGCTTGTGCAAGGTAATTTAAAATGCCAACACATGCTTATGAAATAAGTTACTGATATATAACATTTAAATCACCTGGTATTCATTTGTTAACTCTGGAGTGAAACCAAACTTCTAAACTCCAATATAGGTTTTATAAACACCTACCTCTGAAGTAAGAGGTATTTTGGTATTTTAATTTTAAATACCAGATTTTTTAGTTTCCTTATGTTCAGAGGAGTCAGATAATGGAAATGGAGAAACTCAAAATAGCAATCTGTTACTTTCTGAGCACTCCTCTCTGTACTCACTGATGAGATTTACAATGTTGTAATGCTGCAATTTCATCATTATTTTGTAATCTTCTTAAATGAGTGTCTCATGTTAGTGCAGGCAATCACAATAACTGCTTGAATAGGATTTGCTGCTGAGCAAAGCTGCTTGTGTTGCAAAAGCAACTAGAGGAACGCACAAGCAAAAAACCCCAAAACATTGTGCAAAGGTGTTTACTTTCCCACCGGGCTTAGAGTGAATCCTGAGAAGGGAATTTACTTAAGACTTCACCCATGCGAGCAGGATGCCAGCAAATGGTCAAAAAAGGAAATAATATTCTAATAGCAGCTTAAGGCAAGTTCAAAAACAAAGGAGTCTTGTAACCACAATGCTTATTTAATGTGGAATACAGTCATGTTTTTATAGAGTACAGAAGAATCCTGCCTCCTTCAAAAATTCTCATGGCTTCGCAATGCTTACTGCTTCTGCAGTCTCTGAGCCTAGGAGAAAACTTACACTAAGTGAAGCATGCTGTCTCTATGGCAGATAATCCTTTATACTCAGTAGCTGTGTCCTGGGGAGGGGAGGTTCAGCAGCTTGCATTCCCTCAGTTGTGATGATGGAGGCAAAAAAGGATGACCTCAGCTGATCATGCCTATTCACATTTAAACACACTTGTCTTGCAGGTGACCTGATAACTCCTTTTTTATACATTTTTGGGTTTTAATAAGGTTGCCTCAGAACCTTTCATTAAGCATTATTTATTCATGTTGCAGTGTACTTATTCATTTTGGATAAATATTGGCTGTGCATTTGGTATATGTATTATCCTGTTTAAGTCTTTGAGACTATTCATGTGCATAAAGTTATGTATATGGGCCTGGCGTTACAGGATTTGAAGATGACATTAAATCACTGAGGTTCACAATTGATAGAGAGGGATTAAACAGCAGCACAGTCGTAGCTTGATTTTTAAAGGGCTTTTCCCCCAGAAGAATATAGCAATAATATCAACATATAACTGTTGTATCATACTTCTCAATTTATATTCCTCTTCAAACTCAAGCTAGGAAACTATTGCTATTCATTACTACCTTGTCTGTATGCAACCTGCTGAATTCTGCTTTTGTTCTTTATATCAGAGATTGTGATCAATGATCTGATGTCCCTTGACTGAGTCATGCTTCAGGCTGTTTGCCCTGGGCCTAATTGTACTTTTGGTTTCAGAATTCTTTGTAATACCTACCTAGAGGCTTCTCCCATTTAAAAAATAAGATTGTACCTTCTGTACAAGCAACAATGTAAATGACAGTCCTGGTGCTTCTTCTGGTCTATTTGAATTCCAGCTTTCTAACTGCAAATATCTTATCCTCATTTTTATTTGCAGATTTTTGAAGCAGTGTGAAGAAAAAGTGAGAATTGTTGTAATCCTTATTATCCTCTTTAAAGCCTTATGGATGTTCTGTAGCTATCAAAATAATAACCCCTTCCCCCTGTGTCCTGCTCAAGTCAGAATTCCGAATTTCTTCTTCTCCTTAAAGGAATCTTTTGCATGCTTAGTATTTTTAAGTCAATGTTTCTTGAGACTTGATTTTAAATTTAATTTTATGTGTGAAATAAGATGCAAAATAATAAGTAGAATGGGTATAGAGAGATGACACATTTTTCTCCAAAACACCATTAAAAATATGATAAAATATTGTACCTTTGTAAATATGAAAATATGTACTGACTTTAGATAAAAGATATCATATGCTAATAACTATTGCATTCAAATCTTTTCCTCCCAGTGTATTTATCAGATATAATTAATGTTTCAAAATTAATGTTGCATTGGAGCTGCAGGGGTTGGAGGATGTTTGCGCACTGACAACTGATGACAGAGTTGGGAAAGCAGTTGGTCTGCCCTTTACCTGTGTAGGCAGGATGCTCTGATGTTACACTGTAAAACAGAGTTAGAAGGATTACATCATCAAAATGCACTGTGACTTCCTGATCGTGTCAGGGCTGCAACACGATGTTTTTAGCCCTACTGAAAGGTGCTTAACTCCTTTTTGGGTATCACAGTGGTGAATCCAGCAGAGGTCATGTCTTAGCAGAACGAAAAATCATTTATCTGAAAGAAAGAAATGGGTTTTATTCTAATTTTCAATCCCTGGAAGGAAAACTGACGTTTATTTCTGCAATCCACTGGTTTCTCTCATTGGCAGCAGTTTCTGTTAATTCTTCAAAGACACTTTAAGCAACATCTAAACTGAAGGATGACAAAAATTTACAGGGGAGCTTGCTTACTTTGTAGGCAGTTTTACTTGCTAAAAGTACCCAAAGTGAAGCTAAAAAACGTGGACATCTTTCTTTTATAAACACAGGGACAGGACAAGGTCCTTAGCTAAGGTTTTTAATAATTTGAAGATCATATTACCTAAGTGCTCTCCTCAGTTAAGCAGTCAGTTTGCCAGTTACGTGTTGTATACTTTGGAAATACAAGAAAAAAATGCCAAATCATTGTGCCATTTTAAAGCTGAAGTGTCACAGATTTGTTACATTTCCAAACTGGGTACTAAAAGACTTCTTTTTATAGAGATAGGTATAGATGCATCATTGGCTTTAGATATAGTATCTCTGATTTTCACAAGTTAAACTGAGGCAGCTTTCACAGCTAAATACTCTCACACAGACATTTTAAGAATCTGTATTGAGAAACTGCAATCTTAAAGGGGATGAAAAGGAACTTAACATCTTTATGCTCAACTGATATATATTTCAGTTGTGCATCCAGCTCCATAAGGATGGACAGCACATACACAACTTCTTCAGCTTAATGGAGTTCTACTTATGCAGGACATATAGAAAAGACAGTTGATTTTTTTCACCATGGGCATAAGAGAACCTCTGTTGGGAGAGAGGGTTATGAGGATAATAATGCATTGAAGAATGTGGAGTAGCTGGAGTCCTTAGAGGTGATGCAATGAAATTCTTCCAGCAATTACAGCAGACTTACTTGACCACCAATATGAGAAAAAGGATAAAGGTGTGGGAAAAATTAGATCAATATATTTTTCAAGCTAGGTGGTGTTGTTTTGTGTTATGTAGGTATTGAAAATTTGAATTTTATCTGCTAAGACAGAAGAATACTATTAGTCCTTCTCAGCTCTTTCCACACTTTATCTACTCACTGTCCCCTCCATACTATATTCGATATTACAGCTTTCCACAACTATTTGCAAAAATCAGAAGTCTTAATGAGATGAGAGCCTGCAGACACTCTTAACATACTTAATTTTCACACCTGAAAGTTCTGGGAAATACAGAGACTAGAGAAGGGGTGAAGATTGTTTATTTGTTATTTCACAGATGGAAATAGAGGTTTCCAGAGAGACAGCAAGCATTGACAAGAAACAAACTCCAGTCCTATTTGACTGTGAGAAGGTGATAAGTAGTCACCACTAAATCTAAACAATATAATTGTCAGTGCATTTAAGCAATAGCATCTCAGTTAATTTCCAGCTTTTGAGATAGAATGAGTGGCAGATTTAAGGAAAGAAGAGGGCACAGGAAAGTATATAAGGGCAGCCTGAAGTTAGCAGCTGAAATTATTTATTAAAATTGCTTTTAAAAAACAGGTTGTTGATAGAACATAGATTTTAGCTCAGAGTAATAAATTCAAACAGCTGGGAAAATATCTCTCAAATACATCTTCAGCTCTTGGTTTGATTTAAATGTGTGCTGTGGTTTAAATAACATGCAAATAGATGTGAAAAAGTGTCTGCCATTAAAAATGGCAGAAAGTTTTGTAAAAATACTAGTCTCAGTTAAGCAATTTCCTGTTGGACACAGAAAAACATAACTTGGAAGATAGCTGTTTTGTAGGTATTTAGCTTCTGGAGTACAATAGACTTGCTTTGTTATACGAAATTTCTTCATGTAACAAACATTTTGGGGTTTTTTTAATATATTTTTGCTGGTTTTGGTGCATTTGCCCAGTTTTTCATATCAGGAGATGTTTATAGCCATTCATAATTTATTCTTACTCATATCTGAATATGGAGAGCTAATTGTCTCTTCATCAAGCCAAAGGAACAGTCCCTTATTTTAGTTGACTGTAGGCCACTTCAGAGGGGTGGAAAAGCCAAATGGCCTTGAAGAAGTGAAGGCAATCACAGGTGAGAATAATGTAACTAAAAGCAAGAGACTTTAGTTAAAATGATGTCCTCAAAACCAAGAACGAGTAGTCCAGTCCCTTATGTTCCAATTTCATTGGTAAAATTTGGATAGAAACCAGCTTTGTACATGCTTTCCCAGGAACTGGAAATTTGGGCTGGTGATGTCTGTTAAAAAAGCATTTTCTAGCCCTTCTTGTTTGAGAAGACTGTATGAATTGCTACTAAAGAGTAGAACCTGACAAAACTCTTTCTTTTAGGAAGGATTAATAACTTTCAGTAAACTAATATAATAGCTAAGTAAATCATCTTCTTTGTCTTAGGTAAGGCAGTACTTGCTTGGAGGAATGTAAACACAACTTGTTTGCTGAAGTTAGGCTGACCATCAAAACAGCATCCAGAAATGAAATCTGGGAAAGTAAAAGGTATATCTTAGACAGGAAAACTTTAAAAAAACTTGTGTTAAAGAAGGTACCATAAAGACCTTATGAAGAAAGCATCAGAAACCAATGTGAGGAAGACAGAAATTGTTGTAATGAAGTGTAAGACACAGAAGCATGACAATAGTCTTTAATTATTTAATGCAGTCTTACCCTAACTCTAAAATATTCAGAGATACATCATGTGGCTGCTGTTCTGAGTATAGACAGAAGAAATGCTGCTTCAAGAACCACGATAGTTCCCTGAAAGAAAAACTGAGCAAGGACTGATCATAGCAGCAAAGGTGTTGTGGCTGCCTCTCACTCAATTCCAAGAAGTCATTGAAAACATCCAAATTGGAATTAGTGATTTAGGTGGAAAAAGAAATTGCATAAGGCATCTCCTCCCCACCTTCTCCAAAACTCGTATTGACTATAGAGTTGTAGGAGAAGTACATCACCCTTGCACAGCTGCCAGCACAAAAATAAATACATCAATAAAAAGTCGTCAGTGAATAACAACTAAAATCCCACCACTGAATGATCAGAGAACGATGTCTACCATCAGCTGATATATGGAAGATTCTCTACTATGCCAAGTCAATGTGAGGTGTAAATTTCTTTTAACTTGGATTTCTTGCTGAAATAAATCATACATTCTGTATCCAAAGAATGCTTTCTGCTAGGAGTGAGAGACTAATGAAATAATCAAAAGTCAGACAGGTAAACTGGTATCTTATACAGAATACAACATACTTTTTGCTTCTTCTTAGTAATATTTTAAAGCTCTATTTCAGAAATCTATAAAAGTATGTACATATTTATGGTGAAAATATACTTCTATAGACATTAATTGATTTAAAGAATAATTCTTGGGAATCAATGTACTTCAGAAAGAAAGAAAATAAGCCTTTATTTTTTTCCTCAAGTGTGCTGAACCATCACTGGCAATGCTACAAAGAATTTTGTTTAAAAACAAGAAGTTTCTCTAGAATTTGCATGAATTTATCTGGAAGCTTTCCTAAAGAACAAAGAGAATGCAAGTCTGAGGCAAAATAAATAACCTCCTTATCATCTGCAGAGCTGTATGGAAGACCTTTTGAAGGAGACCACTGCATTATATATGACTGTTCTATTTTACATATTTTCTACAAGCATTCAATTTTACCTAATGATTCAATTCAATCTCCAGGTCAAGCTGATGCTAAATCTATTCTGACTCAGTGCAAAGAAAAAGACAAAGCAAAAATCCCCTGCTCATCAGCTCCAGTAGGGCTAGAGAAGTTCTGAAGTTCAAAAGTCACTGTGTTTCCTGTGATGGGATAATATAAGGAGAGATAGAGTAATGAACTCATACGTGCCATTATGAGAGGTAACGTTTTCCAAAAGATCATCAGGTTTGGACTATTACTTGTAAAAGAAGAGTGTAAGAGGAAGTAATTTTGGTGACAGCTGACACAAGGAAAAGAAGGGTAATGTTTAAGAAATATAACGAATGGTAAACAGTTGCTTGCCTTTGTTAGTTTGTTTTAAGGGAAAAATACTTATTTTCACTGAAATTAAGCAGCTAGCAAGAGGAATGAAATAAAACACATGCTAGAGAGGAAGAGAGTAAATGAAACTGTAGATTGAGAAATGCAGAAACACTAATTTCTTTATTACAAAATGGCATTCATTTTTAATTTTCTACTCTATTAAAGTTCTTGACAGATATCTTGAATGTATGGCTGTATATGCCATATAGGAACCCTCTCATGATGGGGAAACATAAGGATGATTAGGTGCCTTTAGCTCCCAGCGTCATTGGTATACAATGTCGAGAATATGTTTTTTGACTTGGAGGGATGTGTGGGTGAGGAAGGAGTGCTAGTTTTGCTAGTTTCACAAACTTAAAGTCATGATGGTTCACATCAGTGGCAGCTTTTTCTCTCATCAGCTATACCAATGGCATGCATTCAGACAAAAATATTGGGTTGTTGTTCTTTTTTTCAATGCTGATATGTAAAAACACCTACTGCTGCTTGGGGATTTTTTGGTCTCATCTGCATTTTGGAAGCATTTGACAATTCCTCCTGTTTGCCATACAATTTTAGAGTATCTCTATGTAAATGAGTGTTCTCAGAAACCAAGAGGTTTCTTTGAGGTTCTCAGAAACCATGTTACCACATGAATACAATGCTGTTGCTGAGGTAATAAACCCTGCTATGAATTTGGACTTCTGGGACTAATTATTCACTAAGCATTTGTTTATGTTGGGATATCCACCTGCAAATGAAAATCCTGAGCTTTATACATTTTGCAGGCAGGAAATTTAATCCTACATCTTTTCTCTGGTATGCCATATGACAGCTGGGGGACACACAGGTTTTTCTAACCAACCTTGCATAAAGTGACTGGGGGACATGCACACCAAGGGGACAGCACCACTGTTTCTCCCCCACTCCAGCTGACCTTAGATTCATTTACCCTTTTCTTTAAAGGAGGATGTCAAGGAAATCATTTTCACAAGGGTGAAAATCTTATCAGATGTTAAAATGGGAATGGAGTGATAAACAGTGTAATTAGTAACCTGTACTGTGACTTTGCTATCAAAGTCTAAGATTTTAAGTTTGACTAGAATATTTCTGTTGAAAGAGACATGCAATGATCATTTAGTTCAAGTGCCTGACCACTTCAGAGCTGACCAAAAGTTAAAGCATTAAGGGCAGTTAAGGGCATTCTCCAAATGCCTCTTCAACATTGACAACTAACTTATCAAATAAGCAAGTTATGAAATAAAATATAGTTAAGCAAGATTGACTAATGATGCATTTCTGCAGTGGGATATGGATCCTTGTGTTTTCTGCTGATGTTTTTAGCCAGGACCTTCCTTCTGTTTTCTTCTGTGCTCTCCCACTGCTAACATCCAGGGGGTTTTTAGGCTTGTAATTGCTGTGGAGCTTCCCCTGTCAGATTGCAAGCTCGCTGATGTCCTTGACAGCCTTGGATTTTCCTTCTCGTGTTTTGTGTGTTTTGTCACACTGCTTCTTTCTGCTTCCTTAGGGGTTGTCCAGCTGCCTCACTGTTGTTTCTATCAATAGGGAGTGGGAATGAATACAGGACCTGCATTCATGTCAGAGTCCCCTTTTCTTCCTTGTTTTGTGGCTGGTACCTATCTGGCTGTCTTAGTCTGAGACTCAGAGTGCAACAACTTTGTGCTGTTCCTGCAGCCCAGAGTAGTGAGTTTCTATATGCATGTCAAGACATAAATTTATGTTTTTAGGGGATACCAATATTAATTTGGCTATTGTGTTTTGAGTGGAGGAGGCTCCTGTTGGTTGCAGGGGATGACAAATCGGAGGAACATAGCTGTCTTCATTAGTTCCAGACTTGCTTGCCTCCTTAGTGCCTCTCCCAGCTATATCTGTTCTGTTTGGAGGGTTTTCAGTTTCCTATGTTTTATTTCAATTTTTATCTAATTTCTGAAACTACTTTCTTATTCCTCCACCTCCCCCTTTTAACTGACTTGTTACAGTACTCTTTATGGATTATTAGAAATAAAAAGAAATGCTGTTTTCCCCTTGATTCCTCTTCTGCTTTTCTTCTTAGCCCTTCTTTCTCTCCACCACCACCATGAAGTTTCTTGTTTTCTGAAAGGAATTAGGCCAATGACTAACATGTACTATGTTTAATTTAAGCGTGCATATTGCAAATTACCTTTTCTTCCAGCACTTAACAGGTTTTTTCCTTTTTGTTTCTTTCAAAAAGCTCAAGAAATGGTGCTTAAATCAAAGGAGTGAATACATGGCAATGCTGGAAGCCGGTCCTGTACCCTGAGACAGTATAAAGGAAGGTTTCTATTAAGAAGCAGGATACTGAACAAAGAACTTGCTATAGAGGTAAAGCAGCATGTTAGTAGTTTAGGATGTGGAATATATTCATAAGATGAACACTGAAGCATGGGAATTTATGTTTTGAAAGTTTTTGTTATAGAGAAAACAAATGGCTTTCAGTTTAGACTACTAAAAATGTATGAAACCAATTACATATGAAAAGGTAATAACAGTATGAAAATGTGAGGACACGTTGCTAGTGTGCCTGTTATGCTGAAGAAGCAAAATTTCTCTGCTTAATGATAGACTTTGTCACTTCAAACAAAATGGTGTAGGTGATTTAAACTCTGAAGAGGTTTTCTTGGTTGTTTAGTCACATCTTTTCCATATTACTGTTTTACAAACTGGATCAACCTGGAAATAAGTTTTTGCAAGAGTCATTTTCGAAGCACTAAAGATACCATCTGCCTGCTGAAGCTGATGTCCAAGCTCCTTGAGGATTAGGAGCAGGCTCAAAAAAACAAAACTAAAATCAAATAAAAGCCAGAGCTTCTTTCCAGAGCCATTAATAGACTGTTTCATTGTTCATTTTGTGCTAATTGATCCAGTCACAATATAGTGCACAAAATCAATCTGTCAGGTTTTGTAAGAGCTTGGCAAATATTTACTAGTTTGGTTTTATATTTTAATTATTATTTTATAGTCTGAGAAAGCCACTTCAAATGAGTAAATACTACTTAGAATGGAATGGATTTTCTTATTTATCATTGGATTCATTTTTAAATGTTATTAAAAAATTAAAACCTTAAATCTTAGATTTAAATATTTAATGTCAAGCTTATTTTTACATAATATTACATATGGCAAAAATAATGCATTTTGTCCAATTTAATAATTAAATAACTGTGCATTTCTAAGGAATGACTTACACCTATGTGTTGTTTAGCATTAAAGAGCAAAAGTAAGAAAAAGCCTGCAACTATGGTGACATATATAAATTATTTTTCTTTTCTTTCTTTTTTCTTTTTTTCTTCTTTTTTTGCTTTGTTTTTTCTTTTATTTTTTCTTCTTTTCTTTCTTTTTTCTTGTCTTTTTTCTCTTTTCTTTTCTTTTTTCTTTTCTTTTCTTTTCTTTTCTTTTCTTTTCTTTTCTTTTCTTTTATTTTCTTTTCTTTTATTTTCTTTTCTTTTCTTTTCTTTTCTTTTCTTTTCTTTTCTTTTCTTTTCTTTTCTTTTCTTTTCTTTTCTTTTCTTTTCTTTTCTTTTCTTTTCTTTTCTTTTCTTTTCTTTCCTTTCCTTTCCTTTCCTTTCCTTTCCTTTCCTTTCCTTTCCTTTCCTTTCCTTTCCTTTCCTTTCCTTTCCTTTCCTTTCCTTTCCTTTCCTTTCCTTTCCTTTCCTTTCCTTTCCTTTCCTTTCCTTTCCTTTCCTTTCCTTTTCCTTTCCTTTCCTTTCCTTTCCTTTCCTTTCCTTTCCTTTCCTTTCCTTTCCTTTCCTTTCCTTTCCTTTCCTTTCCTTTCCTTTCCTTTCCTTTCCTTTCCTTTCCTTTCCTTTCCTTTCCTTTCCTTTCCTTTCCTTTCCTTTCCTTTCCTTTTTTAATTTTTAACATTTAAATTGGAGTTTATATGCCTAGTTGCTAGTTGCTCTTATGCCCAAAAGATTCCTGAAGATTTTAAAGAGATGTTTTTAGTGCCAGTCATCACACAAGTCAAAAGTTTAACAACAACACTGGATTTTGTAATGGACAACATACAAATATCCTCAGTCATATCCACATTTAAAAAAATAGTGGAAAAGGCTGTTTACTGCTAACTGTTTCTCTGCAGATGAACAAAAATGCATTACTTATAGTCTAAACTGTGTAACAGGTACAGTTTTCAGGATATCTGTATTCTGTCCTCTCTGTTTTATAGCTTCATGTTGCTATTCTCCACATCCAGATGAAAGCTCTGCAACAGAATAAATGAAAGAGGAAGAAAAAGGTAAACTGGGTATTTCCATTTCTTTTCATTTGTCCTTAAAAGGGGATGATACTAATGGCAAGTGGGATTGAACATCAGAGTGAATAAAAAATATGCAGGATTAGTGTCAGTCATTGTATTAGCAGTTTGGGTTGGGTATGAAACATCAGAGATGAGAACCTGAGACAAACTGAACAGTAGGAATAAAGCTGAAGTGCTGTAAGGGAAATTGCTTAGACCAGCCAGTATGCTACTGTGCCCTAAGCCTTAATCTTGCACAAGGGGTACAAACACTAGTGCATCTTAATAGTCACTCAGCCCTTTTTTGATGAAGATGCTTTCATAGGAAAACTGAATGGTATTGCTCAGTCATTGCAGCTTGTTAGGCAAGAGCTTCACACCTGGAAAGCTGCCTCTTGCAGTAGGTGTTTGCATTCAGCCCACTTGCTCCAAGTGTTTGAAGCCTCTGCCAGTATGATGTCGAAAGCCACCAAAGTGTATATCCTATACTTATATCCTGGTGAAGATACTAAAATGTCTCAATCCACCAAATACCTGCTGCTTATGAACAGAGTGGTAGCAACTGAGCTGGGCATGGAGGCGGTGTGGACCTTATAACATGCTAGTTTCACACTGAATAATATTGTGTAAGTTTCTGTGAAGCCTTATGGAGAGTAACAGTGTAAGAGAATGCAATTAATCAACATCAAGATTTTAATACTTGATAGATGAAGTGGTAGCAGTTTTAAATGTAAAATGATGGCTCATTTTCAAGATGCCACTAATTGTAAATCAAGTTCTGAGATGTTCTGTTGGAACTGTAACTGTGAATGAGCATCATTATTGTCTTCAATTTGCCACTTTAATTTTGATAGGAAAAATTATATCATAAAACTTTGATTTTTAATTTATTTTTATTACCCAGTGTTTATTATCACATTCCTCATTTTTACTTGAGCATCCTGTGAGGGAATTTTCATTTTAATGGTTATTCAGTAAAAGAGATTAAATCAACCTTAAGAGTATATTATACTTAATTTCAATCATGGTTTATTGCTCAGAATATATTTATAAAGATATGCAGGATTCTATGAAAGGATTCATTAGGAGTTATGCTACCAAGGAAATGACTTAGTGAACCTTGTCTTCAATACATATTTGCTTTAAAATATTACCAATCAGGGTCTGGAGGCACCAAATATGAGACAACTCAAGTAGGAACTTTTCTGAAGCATAATGCAAATATTGTGAGCACTATTTTAAAAAATACCAAAAAAATAAGACTACTCTTCACTGAGACTTAGACTTTCATTCACAACAAGCTGTGAATTCTCTGAAGGAACAAGTATTGCACTTTTCAGGCTAGGCATCAGTGACTAATGCTGTGTTGCTGATTGCCATTTTTAGCCAGCAAAAAAAGGCCACTTTTCAATTCAATAAGCTGAACCTCTTATACTAAAAGGTATCTGAATATGTCTGAACCACACCTTGCTGACTTAAAGTAACCTTTTTATCTAGCAGGAAGAGTTTCCTGTATGTAGGCTGGTATTTAGCATCCATTTGAGAACTTAGGTGGCTCACAGACAAATTCAAAAAAGAAGGGAATTTGCAGACTTGAAACTAGGTTTTCCTTAAATTTTTTTGGGTTTGGATTTTTGTTTTTTTGAGACTGAGAAGCAGAAGGAGAGAGGGAAACACATAGCAGAAAATTTGATAGTAGTTGGTATTTAGGAGCCAATGAAAGGGAACATGGCCATTTTTAGATACACTATTACTTTCTTAGATTCTGCTGACAAATGTAATATATTTATGAAGATGTGTTTGAGCACATGATTATGATCCCAGTTTACTGTTGGCATAAACTTTGGTCTAAAAAGGTGTTAAAGATTAGTCAACACTTGGTATATACATACAGATACTTATATTTTTAAGCATCACACCCCCTACAACACCCATGAGTAATTCACTGTGAAAAGACCCAACTAGATAAATTAACATTGCTTTCAGCTAGTTTTCAAGGAACCTGCTGCTTGCAATTATTGCGTAGAACACTGAATTTAGTTGCTGTAAAGAGAGGTATCAACATGGCAGCCACATAAGCAAACTTACTGGATATTAGATGTATGAATTACTTGTTTCGTAGCAGGTGAAGATACTTCACAAATGACACAACCAATGACAAAATGTTATCTGCAGGACAGTTATTTGATGATGTGCACATAAACCAAACTATATTGTTGAAAATACAATATTGCGTATCACAGAAAGAGCGAGGGACAGGGTTTGAAGCAGTAGGAAAAAGAGTTTTGCCTGTCTGACACAAAATGTGCTGAAGGTTTTTGTTCTAAAGCTGAGCACAGAGAATTCATAATGAAACTGACAGCTCGTCTTGTATTATACAGTATTCAAACTACATCTCTGCACAATATTTTATTGTGTAAACTCATTAGCAATTTGCTTTACGTGATATTTTGCTTGTTGTACTTTTAAAGAAGTAATCCATGTAATGTTTTATATGTTGGTTTAACACCAGCTTCACAGAACTGCAAGGGGTCATCAAGCTCTCTATTCTGCTATCTCAGACAGCAGTATCACCCCGTCTTTTTCATAAACAGATCAAATTTCCTCTGAATATTATTCAGTCCTGTTTAGGAACTTCACTTGTTCAGAAGTTAGAGACACTCTTCTTACGGTCAATTGTCCCTATCTTATTCTTTTTTCCCCCAAGGTGATTTTTCTGATTTGAGAAGTATTTCTTCCTCATGGCACTTCAGTCTCCTAAATTATTTACAAAGAACAAACATATGCCTTCACTGACTGTTTGGAAAGGTAAACATGATAAAAAAAAATATACTTTTAAGGCTTATCAGCATTGCTATTTTAGGCTTGAGTTTTATGAACCTCTATAGATAAACCTATGCTGAATATTTAAAGCTGGGTTGCAGGTCCATGCAACTAAAGGAACATCCTGAAACCAGACATTTTTTTGTGCAGATAAGGCTGCAGTAAAACAGATTTTTGGTGACAGAATTTCAATTTGGCAACTTTGATAAAACAATAATTGTTCTGTGTTATTTGAACTTTGAGACATACAGATTGACATATCTGTTACACATGTTTTCATCTGATAGTTACTGTTTCTCTGGCCTTTGAAACACAACTGACTGTAAAGGTGTTTGCAGTTCCTTTCAGTGTAGTTTGATCTGTGGCTTGTAATGATTATGGTTAATGACAGGATTTGGTATGTTATGGTTTGTGGAGTTGACCTCTAGGTTAAAGTTGGTGTGGTTCTGTCATGAAGAAATTATTATTGCCTTAAGGGCTCCAAGTCATATCACTGAGATAATACCTTTGTAGTAATAAATTGTAATAATGCAATTTATGAATGAGTTAGTGATGAAGTGAAACCAAACTTGACAATAGGTAGATAAAAAACTCAAGCTTTCATTACCTCATTTTACTTTGTCCTCTGCTGGGAGAACTAAACAACAAGACTTTGAAAGTGCTATTTGGGGAGTTTTTTATACTCTAGCCCTTGACCAGTGGCATATTTTATGCATGTTTCACAAAGATGCTCCCACTCCAATGCCTGTGGATAGGTGAGAAATGTCTTCCTTTTCCTAAACAATGCAATGTCTTTATGTGCTCACTCTGCTGGCCCCATTATGTCCCCTGTGGCTACTGGCACTGTATGCCAGATGTATGTCAATAGCAACTATTGGAGCACTCTCAGGGTTGTACTTCTTCCTTTTGTTAGTCAGCTACTGCCATTTTTCACTCTTCCAAAAATCCCTTAAAATATATTACTTGTGGTTGAGACATAAATCTTTTGTTAAGAGATCAGTGAGTCATCTGTCCCATGGCCCTCATTGCCACCTATTACACAATTGTAATAAAGTTTTCTCCACTTAGCTTCACAAGTCTTCTACTTCAGTTATTGTCGTATAGCCAAGCTGTGTCCAGAGCAGCTGGATGATGCTATAGTAGTCAGACAATGCAAGACAATCACTGTCTAAGCCTGTTTATTTTGCATGGAAACTTAATGGGACCACAGTCAATCACTGAGTTTCAACTCGCAGGTCAATAGCCAAACCATGGGGCAGGGATGAACAGCTGAGTTATGACAACCACTTTACTCCCAATTTTGCAAACACCTATCTTCATTATGAATCAAGTTCGTGTTGCTCATTAGCACTGAAATACTTTTCAACCTATGTTAATATTTTAGGGTCATAGGTTCCTTGGCTAACCTGAAAATGGAATTTGAGCCTGTGAACTAGTTTTACAGGTAGAGAGTATAGATAGAAAGTATGTCTGAAATTTGCCTTTGGGCAAAAATACTACAGTTTTACCTTTGCTATCTTCACAGAGAGTTCATGTAGGACAATGTAAGGAGGAAACTTGCTAGCTCTCCTAAGAGAAGGATTGACTCAGTCTGCACTTGTTCTAACTTCAAGGCAGTTTACTGCCCATTTCCTGTTCATAAAATGTAGAGATTCAAATTCTCTAAGGATAAATTAGGTTGTGATGGATTCAATACATTACTGGACTGTATCTTAAAAAAGGCTCCAATGATTGTTCAGTGCCAAAAAGATCCCTCAACAGCTTCTTATGAAAAGAAATTAAAATAAAATGTTAAATTTTTGGAACTATTTTGAAAAAGGTATTTTGAAAAGAGAAGAATTTTTGTGATTTATTTTTTAAAGAAAATTTTTATTATTATTATCATGTCATGAAATAATTTCGTAATACACAATGTAACTCCCAACACATTTGGAAGAGAGAAAAGAGTTGAAAGCTGATCATATTTAAGCAATGTGTAGTGCAAGACAGTTTTGCTTAAGTTGTCTCTAAGACCTACTTTTCTAAAGAGTTGGTTTCATGGCTTTCCTTGAAAGACTGAAAATATATGCAAAACCCCATATATATTGAGCTAAATTCTGCTAATTTGAGATAAAAAATACATTTTTTTTCTGGTTTCTTAGAATAGATTGAAAGTAATTCTGCAGGTAGAAATAGCAGGATGAACAAAGGTTATGTCCCAGAAGAACCTCCTTTTCTTGCTGCTACTAACATAACTTAAAAAGCATTAAGCAATTGCATATTATTTATAGTTACACATTGAGATATGTAAGGCAAAGAATTGTGGCTATTTTTAATATGAAGTTATCCAACACTGTATTAGAGAAATTAATATTGGCTCTCCAAGATTAAGATTGTTATTTGAGTTTTGCTTATAGAAAGCTCACTGCTCATCTCTTGGCTTTGTATCTTGTAAGAGCTGGGGTTTTTTTGCTCTTATGCCAGCTCAGTGTTGCTATGATAATACACTGTCTATGATTTTTTACTCTGATATTGTGCTAAGATATAACTTACATTGTTCAGCCAAGTGAATTTCTGAAGCTGTACTGCCTAATAAGTTAAAAATTTAAGATTTAGGGTTAAATAAAAGCTCCAGGCTCAAAAAGAAAGGCCAATATGTGAAGTATGTGAGCAGAAAAAAAGCTTCATATCTTCATTTTCTACTGTTTGGCATTAAAATTATACTTTCCAGTCTGGGCACCATCAAAACCACTAAAAACCTAGTAGGACTCCTTTTAACTCCAAGGATTTTCCAGAAATGGGTTACTTAAAAACTACTATTTCAGGATGTGTAGCATTCCAGAATTCTAATATTTTTTTCCTAATTTTGAAGGCTTCTATTGTTGACATCCTTGAAATGATGCTCATTAAAAACATGCATATTACTAAAGGGTTGAAGTATGCCTGAATGAGATTCATCAAAATGGACAAGCTTTCCTTTTACTTGCAAACTAACTGCTTTTGTTCCAGAAGGTAAGTACAGTATTTTGGAGGGGCAGAGTCACTAGTGAGCTCAGATTTGTCTTGGTCATTAATTTTGCTTTTCTAGCAATTATTTATTTACCCTTGAATCTGAGATTATTTTGCCTGCAAGCTGCAGTGAAATCATTAGAACTGGACATGCTGTCTTATGCTACGTGTCTTGTTTTAAACACTGAAGTCTCCCTAGCTAATAACAAATGGGATACTATTGAAGTCCTGGCAAAATTGATGAGCCTTTTGCTGGAGTTTATAGAAGCTACAGAATAAGGGTTGCACTCTTCATCATAACACTTGTTTTTATAATTGTCAGCTTCTGTTAGAGTGTGTGGAAGGAATCATATGATTCTTATTAGTACAGATTTAAAAATATCAAGCATAAATATGGACTTTGGATTTTACTTAATGCTAATGAGTATACTTAGCCTTTAGTCAGTAACCTAACGAGGATATTTAGCCTTCAGTGCCATGGTCAAAAAGGAGTGGACAAACTCAACAACTTTAAATAAAAGGTACTGAAAAGATTAGAATACTTGTTACTTACACATCTTTGTAACAAAAAAAAGGCAGTGTAAACCAAAATAGTGTTCATAGTAGCTAGTCATGTCCATAGTCCAGATCAAGAAAAGGCATCAGATGAGGTAGGAAACCTTGTAGAGAATATTCAAAATATGTAATAAGAAAGTCTCATTGAGTTCAATGTTTACAGATGCTTTCAGTGTATTTATGTGTATTAGAAATGGCGATAGGTTATTAGTAGTTTAAGAAAATATGTATGGCATAATACACATAGTGAGGGGATCTGGGAACTGAGACACTACGATTTTTATAAAGCCACATGTCAGTACTGGAGCTCCACAAGCCAGGAAATACACCCCAATTTAAATAAGCAAGTCTTGTGCAAAAATAAAACCCACCAAAGCAAAACAAAAAAATCTGTGAGTTTTTCTTTTTATCCTTGGTTTTGCAGCTCAAGAAACAGCATGAATACTGCAGTTACCTACATCTTGGGAAGACATGACATAGTAATCAGCAGAACCTCAGACATGATAAGAAGAAATAATTAATGAATCTCTATAGATGCAGCATCTCTCTTCCCTAAAAAACAATTAAAAGCAAATTAAAGCTCTGGTTTTCTGGAGTGTGATTCTCCACATAGGAGGAATTTTAAAACAGTACACATGGTAAATATTCTGCTCTATTACAGTCTGTCCTTGAGAAAGCTCAGCTTAATAAATATGCAAGGAAATAGACAACAGTAAGGAGAACTGATATGAGAGTAGGAACAGATGAAATTCAGGCTGCCAGTGCTTGGATTTCGGTCAAAACTCTAGCTGAGATGGAGCTCTGTACCCAGTGAAACAACCTGCAGCTCATCTATTTTTCTTTTTCTTATTTTATCAGAAACATTATCAGAGTTTGACCCCCAAACAGTAAGACCATTATTGATCTTCTTTTATTAATGGGTTTGCTGAGGTTCATATATCAGAAATATATATAGTCTGTCAGTTGTTCTACAGAGACATTACATACAAGAGGTAACACAATAATATTTTTCATGGTCAGTTTGATGGAATGTCAGACTGCTGTGTGGTTTTGAACATACTTGATAAGTTTAAGTGTCATTGATCTAGGAGTAAAAATGAACTCTCAGAACTGGTCTCTTGTGCACTCTGAAATAAGACCTTAAAAGTTGAATAGAATAAAGAGATTGATGGTTTTTGACTCACTGTTGTCTCTTAATATGTGCAATTAAGGAGGTCACAATAAAGGAAAACAGGAAGAGGTCCTAGCCTTTCCTGAGTTCAGATATGGCTATGACAAAGTCACCATGCAGAGGCATTTTAAAGGGTAATTCTGTCACAAAAATGAGATGTAATTCAAAACTATTAATGTTTTTAACTTGAAAATGAAGATTATGCCTGATTGCAGAGAAGAGAGGAAGGTGAACACAATGCAGAGCCAAGGAAATCTCACACTGCAGGATGTTTTTAGAAAGGCTTCATAGCCTGGAATAAATACATATTTTCAGAAGAATAAATATGAATTTCTACTGGGAAATGCTTGTAGATGGAAATATTCTAGCTATGTGCAGAAGTTGTGTAGATTTGTGAAGAAAACCAAATAAAAATGTGATCCTTCAAGAGAATCTTGCCTTTAGGAAGGGCAGATTTTATGAGATCAGGAGGTATTTGTGGAACTGCGCAGCTAGAATTTTGCCTACAGATCTTGCAGGTCACAGGACTGTATAAATCAGCCTGAAGAATTTCTTGCTATTCAATCTGAAGGATTTTCTTACTCCAGAACATATTTGAAAGTGAATTCTGTGAAAAGAGATTGTTTATACAAGTTATGGATATGAGCAAGTGATCATCTCCCCCTACATTAAAGCATCATTAAAAATGTGTTGCGGATTCAGTTTGTGGCCCTCAGCTTCTAAACTAAGTAAATCTTAGCCAGTGAGAAGGAAACCAAAATTCACTTCTTATTTCCACAAAAAGACCCTTCTTTCTGGACGTTTCTTTCTTTGAACATGAAAGTGTTGCAGTGACACAGATACTTGTCAGAACTTGGAAATGTCAAACACTTCTTGCTTTTAAGCTGATTAATATCTTATAGAAGCAATGTAAAAATTTAGTCTTTAAGTCAACATGTCCATCCAAACATAGCGTTTAACAAACTTATCCTATTTTCTTGCAACGTGTGGTCAAAGCACCTTTGAGGTGATTAACCCACTGTATTTACCATTGATGTGACCTCACCTTCAATACTGTGTGCAGTTCTGGGCCCTACAATTTAAGAAGGCCCTTCAATGTATCCAGAAAAGGGCAACAAAGCTGGTGGAAGAGCTGGAAGGGATGTAGGAGGAGTGGCTAATCTTCTACAGATTAACAGTCATTATTAAATTAGTCAGACACACTGTTTCACCTGTCTTACTCAGGGGAAACTCCCCCAGAAGAAAGTGATTTGCAATTCCTGTTGGTTTTCTGATGAGCCTCACCCCTTTCTACAAGGCAGTCATGGAAGATAAGCACTGGCTACCCTCACAGTAAATGTGAGGTTAGAGTGATGATACTGGTAAGAGACAAAGAAACTTCTTGGTTTGTTTGGTGTGTTTTGTTTTTGTTGTTTATTGGGTTTTTTAGCTCTAGCTGTAAAGCATGACTGGTCTGTCCTGTTCACTGGCGAGAGGTAACTATAAATTGAGATGGAGGTAATCCAGAGAAATTTTTTCTTGAGTTTTTCTATTGGATCCTTTGATTAGATTCTTCTTTAGCAGTTTGCTTTAAAAATGTCTTTTTTAGGCTACAGATTTTCTCTGTCCTGTGTATAGGAAACATATGCACTGAATGAATGTGAAAATAATTGGTCTTACTATGTGTATTTCTGCTTCTAAAATAATTTCTCTATCAGGATTAGTATGGCTTTTAATGATTTCTCAATTAATTTCAGTATGTACTTTCTACTTCAGGACTTCATCTTATGTATGTTTTGCTGGTAAACTTAAGAGAAAACTTTCTTTGCTTTTATTTTCACCCAGATATTTCAAAATACTGATTTTTCTTTCCTCTTTCCATGGCTAACTTGGAGTAGGGGGTGCATCCTGAGCATACACATGTAGTAGTCACTCTTCTTTGTTTATCTCGTGGGTCATGCTTTCTTCCACTAACATTTCAATTACTTTACCCCACAGTAAGATTTGCTGGGGTTTTGTGGTACTTTCCCAACAGAACATCTCAATTCACTGGAATGGAGATACCATACAGTGCTGTGTGTACTTCTTTTTATTTCATTTCTCTTAGATTTGCCTTTTTTTTCCCTTGACATTCTCTACTAAGACCCTAAATTACCTGTCTGCTAAATCTCAGTTTGGTGCCCTCTGTTCTCCTTTCTAGTGATACATCTTTCTTTTTGATTTTTTTTGTGTACTAGCTGCTTTTCTTTCTGCTTCTTCCTGTTTCCTTCCTGAGCACCTTATTCTTTGTTGTTATTTTAAAGCCCTTTTGCTCAGTCCCATTAGTTTGCCCTCTCAGCATATTGGTGGCCATGCTCCTTAAAAGGAATTCCTCAATGTGTGAAGCCTCTGCTTTGTGTTTCTAAGCCCCCTACCTTTTAGGTGCTGATTTATCACCACAGTTCTGGGAGTTCTGGTTTTTATTCAGCCTAGACTGTGCTAATGAATCATATATGACATTAAGGAGATTAGATTGAACCTAATTGTGTTGTACTCTGAGAATTACAAACCTCAAATTCCTCTTGTGGATTTCTGGGTCTGGGATTTAATGAAGTAGCAGTATTTTATGCTTGCTTCAGGACTGTATTATGGAATCATGCTTGTACCAGCTTATGGATGAGTGTGAGCAGTATATCCTTGCAGCCTATTCTTTTGCCTAGCTCCCTAGGGTTGTTCTTCTGCATTGACTTCCCACATCTGCTCTGTCATGAGATGATTTAACTAAAGATCACAAATACTGTCTAAGCGGAAGGGGTGAGCTGAGGTTGCACTGGCAACCTTGATATCCCCCTCAACCCTTCATTTTCTAACTTGAGAAACTTTTGCTTTGTAATTCTGTGAATGTTATTTTAATGTAATTTGTGCCTTATATATATTATAGATAAGTCTTTCTAATAAGCAGTTTGAAATAATATATGTAGATTCTTCTATTTTATATTTGTTTCTGTAAGTCAGCAGAGTTCATTAACTTGATATGGATCTTTTTCAGTCTGTAACCATTCACCAAAGAATGGATTTAGAAGTAAATTTATATGGTAAATGCACTGATACTGCTCATTTTAATATAAAGTTCAACTTTTTAACACTTATTCCATATACACACATTTGGCTCCTTTGGAGAGGGACTTGCAATCCAATCTTCTTTCTTCTTATTTCAGCAGAATTCTTACTTCTAAGCTAACATAGTTAAATAGCCCTGTTGTAAGGATTAAAAAAAACTGTATTTATCTGTGCAGTACTTAAAGTATACTTGAGTAAAATGTTTATTAAAAAGAGTAACAGTTCCCATAATACTATAAATAGTGGACACTACTGAGTTGTGTGCAAGGCGGGGGGGGTGTTGGTTGTTTGATTTTCTTTCTTTTATGGTGGGGGAATGTTCAGATAGAAACTATGTAGTGAATTCATTCAAAAACCTGTTTCATAGAGTGCTATAATGATATTGAATGCAGTTCTTGCTTTTCTGAAAATGATAACACAGCATGCAATATATAACAAACTAATGGAGATTTGCCACTGAAGTAGCTCAATCAAAACCATAATTTAGCTTGAAACTCCCCTGGAAACAGCTATGACTCTTGTACCTGTCCCAATTAAATACAGTGTGATGATGATTGCATATATGTTATTGAGAGAGTTGTTAGGAGAATTTCTGACAAAGCTTTTGCTGGAGATGTTAATGAAAAAGTGCAAACTTTGAATCTTCTGATTTTAAGAAAAGCTGCTGTCCATATAGGATTTTTAAATAACTTTCCAAGGGCAAGTTTCCTCTATTCAAGACGCTTTTAATTTGAAATACCCTCCTCTGCCTCATGATTTTTTAAAGATATGTATGTGGTTTTGGTTTTAGCTTTATTTTTCCTTTTTTTTTTTTTTTTTAGATTTGTGATTTTAATTTTAGAACAATTATCTCAAGCACATCCATTCAGTAACTGTGCCATCATCAGCTGTCTGTGGAAAGTTTCCAGACTTGGTGTGTCTCATAAAGCAGAAAGAACATCATCTGCCTTATGTAGGACCAATATATTTACCTTAGCAGAACTGTCAGTTATTTGAACTGTACCAAGAATCCTTAGCATGGAGCCAAATGGTTATTAAAAGGTGCTTTTTTTTTTCCTTTATACCTTTCTTTTTTTCCTTCTCCCTGAAACTACCTGTGACATCCACCTTATCCTCTGCAACAAGGATCCTCCTATTGGCAAATAGGTCAGTTGGTTTGACAGCTATAGAGCAAGAAAACTCCATATGTCTTACTGTGCTGGCATCTTTACAGCAAACCATGAAACTAGTGCAGGTTTTGTGACAGGTCGCATCTTAGCTATTCCCAGGAGCCCTTCTCCTGGCTTTGAAGTGACTTACTAACCTTGTTTAAGCTCACCTTCAGAGGGGGAGTGTGCATCAACTGATACTAGCCTGAGCTAGCTGAAAATATGCTAAACTTCTAGCATACATTTCCAAGCATTAGATGTCACCCACAACAAAGCTATCAGAAATGCACCTTCCTGTAGTGCACCAAGAACCCCTATGGAGGTCCCATAGACAAAATTAGATAGCCACTACCATGAACTTCTATAATTTATAAAGGTAGGAAGTGTCTACTTACCAGCAGCAGAATAGTGTCTCAGAAAGGAAGACTGCATTTCTGATCTTTCAGCCCTTATCCTTAAGGAATAACTGAAAAAAATAAGTATATTCATAGCTAACATTCACAGCTGTACTTGACATTAAAAATCGTTGAGATAGTGGTTTCCTGGTATTGAGTCTTTTTTCTCCAGGTGGCACCTCTGCCTGACCTCTCTGTCCCACCAGACCTACTGAACCTATTACTGCTTTGCTTGCTGACATTACCCTCTGCTCTGCTGGTAATAACCATAATTTTCTTTCAAATTGGCTAAGTAATTAACATAATTATTCTCAACCTCGAGTTTATTGCTTTTACTTTGCATCTAAAGGGGGACTTGTATGCCCAAAAAGCTTGCCTATAGTTTCTTTGCGTAACTATAACAGAGTAAGTCTAAGAAAAAGGAAAGAAGAAGTCCTCACAAAGCTTCTCTTTCTCTGAAGCAGAGATGTTCACACAAAACTAGCTATTAAAGTCCACTTCTATCAAGTAGTATTTAATATCTTTGGAAATTCATCACTATTTTCCTCAATTCAATTAAATACTTTGTACAAGACACAAATCACTTTCTGGTTGAAAAGATTTGATGACAAAAATGCATTGAATGCTTCTAGGAGAGATTGCAGTGGCTTTATGATATTGCTTGTGGTTTATGTCTTTTTGTTTTGTTTGCAAATTTAATAGCCTCCCGTTACAACTGAAACGATCAAATATATTTCCACAAAGTTTTGACAGGCTAAATAGACATGTGATTTAAGAGCTATAGGCAATCACACATTTATTTTAATTTTCTAATGTTTCCTGTCAGTTAGGATGATGTACATCATTTTAAATGCATGGTTCTGAGCTCTGTTTACTTTGGTGTTCCGTTTATTTTGTATATGTTGTCATCATGCTTATTATACTCAAAATCTTGTATGGACAGAAGAGGGAACTAGGAAATTGTTATTTCAATTTATGATTTAACAATATGATAGTCTGATTTAGTAGTTATAATAATATACATTCATAATTCAAGTTAACTTAGAAAATATTTAATAATAGAGTTTAAATTGCTTTTCAAGGGAAATTTTCTCGGGTGGTGTGTTCACCCTTCTTGCATCCAAAGACTGGTAACTTCAACCTCCTTGAAGGAGAATGGGAGAGGGGCTCAGGATTTGCCACAGGCTCAGGTCATCAGTGGGAGGTGTTTGGTCCTGCCACCCTCCCTTTGCTGGGAGAAGAAATATGCTGATAGTTCCTTCCTCTGCAGACTTGGGTCTGCTTGCCCTCCGTAAGTTGTCTTAACACAGGTTATGTGCTTGCTCCTGTCTCATTGGTTCCCAATAGTTCACTTTTTGCTTTAAAGCTGGTTTTACCTGAACAGTGGGAGCCTGCACTTCTGTAGTGACCTGTGAATTACAGCTCTGAGCCCTGTCAGAAGCCCTGCATCTCTGGTACCATCCTGTGCGCATGCTCTCTTCTGAACCTTGTTTTATTCTAGAAACACACAGAACTCAATCCACCCTGCATAACTCCTCATTAGCACTACAAACCAAAGGAAACCTGAAACAAATCTAGGCAGCAGTTACCTGGCCACCAGACAATTGCTATCATAATTTCTTAAGGCTAAAATCAGCTCAAGACAACCCAGACAAGTCCTGGGTCACTGTGCTGTCCGGTCAGTGGCTTTTAGTAATGGCAACATTATTTTCTTTATCATAAAGATGCTTGGGAAGTTCTGAACTAAACTAAAGTTCTGAAAAAGTTTTGAACTGAGCTAAAGCCAAATAATGTTGTGGAGATAAGGTGACCTCCTATGAACACCATGTATTGCAGGAAACAAACCAAAATCAAAAGGTGCTTTATCTTGTCTTCCATGCAGTTCACTGTCATGCTTGTCTCTAGTATTCTTTTAGTAGATGTGTGGATAGGAATTGCTCTTTAAAAAGTACAAATCCACTTCAAAATAAGTATAGAAACCTACAAAGAATTGCTTCAGCAACGAAAAAATATCTGCCAGGAGTTTCAAACATTTATTTTACATAGTGAAATAAGTTAATAAACAGGAAAAAGAACCAAAAAGCAAATCAACAACTCCCTCCTGAGAAAAAGAAAACCCAAACCCACCAGAACTTTCTGGAGATGTATTGCCATCAGTGGGCTAAAAGATAACAACTGATAAAAGAGTTCATTTTTTTGCTGTTCTTGTCTGTAGCTCTTACCTGTCATGATGTTTAAACAGCCTTTGTGTCAAAGTAGAGTGACCTTTAGCATGGTCTTTTGCAAGAAATAGCCTAATTACTAGGTATGATGCATTTTGATTTGGTTTTGCGGGCTGTGTGTTTGGGATGTTTTTTAAAGCAGTCATAGGATGAATGGAAATGAAAACAAGGTTGTGAAAGCCTTAGTCTTTGACAGAAGATAATTCTTACATTTTTGCTAGCCCAAAGACAATTGTGCTAGAGCTTAAATGGATTTTTATGAATGAGAACAGAAGTAGCTGCATGGCTGCAGTTGGAATATTTTCATTATTTTTCATCACCCTCAGCTAAAGTGCATTTGAAATAAACCACCCTGAGATTTCAACAGGAAAATACTGTTTGGTATCTGTGAGTCTTCCATAAAACTGCTGGTATCAAGCTTAGGGCAGACATGTTGTGCTGTTATTCTTTACCCTATGTCTCTTACCATTAGTGTCTTAAATGAATTTCTCTGGCAAAATAAACTGTAATTGCAGCTGTTCAGTGCCCACCTGAGAAAATTACTTTCACTATTAAAACTGAATGAATCAAAAAGGTTCAGCGCATTCCTTTTGTACGAAAACATGCATCTAAACAAGACCAACAAAGTAACAGAGGAAGCAAGAATAACATTACATAGTACATTTATATTTAAACCTGTAAGGTTGTTTTCCTTTAAGCCTCATGTATTTCTTTGCATCTCTCTCCTTCCTCCTTTTTGGTGGTGGTGTGTGATTTCCAGATTCCTTTAATGCCAGTTTAACATCAAAGAGTCAGAATCCATTTTTATTTCCTTAATAAAGACCATATTTTAAAGAGATCTCTGCATTACAAATTGAAGTCAGATTTTCACAGATGCCAAGATTCTTCAGCTTTCTGTGCCCTGGTTTTGAAAATCTTTTAAATGCCTATGTGGTTTGCCTGGGAGTATAAATCTGTCCCTCAGAGGAGGATCTTAATATTGAGCATTCCCATTAGTTGCCGTTTCAAGGCCAGCTTTAATGAAGATGTTCATTTCACAGAGGTTTTAAATGAAAGTGCCACAGAAGTACGAATAATAGAATTTTTCTAAGAATTCAAAATATCAAGAAAGTAGCCATGAACTGAAACACTTAAACTGCCTTTTATTTTTTTTTCCTTTTTCACTCCAAAAAATGCAACCATTGCCTGTGAACCTTTGTAGTTGGAAGCCCATTTAGAATAATAGTTTCAGCTAGTTTTAATGATCAGTCCAAACAGCTGAGGTAATGATGACTTCCAGGAAGAGATGCATTCAGGCTCCTTTCAGCCTGCAGTGGGATAGTCCTTTTAACAAAGCAGAAATATTGCCTCATAACATGTTGTCTGAGGATGCAACAAAACACACTAGTTCTAACTTACGTTTCCAAAACAAGAGGTCAGGGCAATGGAGGTGAAACAGCAGTATTTTCAGAATGTCTGATTTAGCAAAACCTAATGTGATACCATCATGGGAAGGGAAGATGGATACGAAGGATTCATTTCAGTTGTGGCTGATTTCTTTTTCCCCTTCCTGAGGCAGAGAAAGATTGTGACTTCAAAGCCACAGGGGCCAAAGGCAGATTTCAGTCCTGGTTTTGGTGCCAGAAGATGGCTGGCAGCTCGCTGTGGCTGGCCTGGGGGAGCAGTGCAGAGCAATGGCCCTGAGCTCAAACCAGCCTTGTGTGGAGGTTTCAGCGAAGCAACCTAATGTACTGTCTTACACTGTGTTGTGCTGAGCCACAGAGTCACTCCTGCTCTCTGACAAATCCATGCTTCCCAATGCGATGGGAAGCGAAAGTAAGTGCTGCAGAAACAAAGGGCTGGCTTTCTGCTGTATTTGCCATCTGGGCAGTGTGGTGAGAGGTCTTGGTGCACCATGTGCCACTTGTGCAGGATAAAACCTGTGTTTTGGGGAAGCTGGGACTGGCTCAGAGGTGGGAGGGGATGGTGTATGGAGGGGGGCACGAAAAGGTACTGTTCTGCTTTGCGGGCTGGCAGTGGATATCCCATTGGATAACTACATTGTCGGGGTGGGTGGCTCAGCGTTTTGTTATGGATATGTAGTCATTGTTTTGCTGAGGCCGAAACTGACACTGAAACTTCTGGCTGCTGAACTCTGTATCCTGGCTGGCAGGAGGCAAAGTCAGCCTGTTATTACTTGGCAATGAATTATGTATTAGCATCTTATTAAGTGTGAAAAACACCCCAATGATGGAATGCATAGTTTTCCCTTAGTCCATTAGTTACTGTGTCATAGTGTGAAATGTCAGGGTTTCTGTCCCTAGAAGGATCTTGAGCTAGGATTTTTTCCGTGCATAAACTGTGCCAGAAAATTACTCTGAAATAGTTTACATAATTCTAGGCAAGTAGGAACCAGTTGTCAGAAATGTATGTGCCTGGTGCAGCTTTAAGTTGCCCTAGGATGTCAGAAAAGTTTTCGCATCGATGGGAAATATGACAAAGGATGTGAGCGGGTCCAGAAACCTTGTGAAAAGGCACTGGAGCCGAGGCAGGGTGCCCAAGGGTGTCTGAAATGAAATGATGTACTTGTCTTTTGTCAACTGAATCCCATCTTATGTGCAAGTACAAACAAGACAGTATAAACACAAACGTTATTGTAAACTTATGTAAGTTCTGATGCAAAACAAGAGAAATTAATGTTCATTATTTTCTGATAAAAATACCAAAACACTGAGGGAATTTGCTGCTTGTAAAAGCACTACCGGACAAAGTCTTTACCACAGTTTATTTTAGTAGCACAAGTTGCTTCTTACCGTTGACTCTAAAAAGCTATTATTTCCCAAATGTATACAAAATAAGTCCAAGCATGTTTACCTATAATACAACAAGGTGAACTTAATTACAGGAAGCTTCAGAAGTGTAGTCCTCATGTGCTGCTGACACAGCAGGGGTGGATCGGTCTGAAGGGAAGTGCAGAAGGGAGGACAATCCCTGGGTGGGAACCACCTTCAGAACAAAAGCTGAAACTTCAAAGCAAGTGAAAAAAACCCAAAAGCCCAACCCCTCTGTAACACTTCTAAAACGTTATAATAAATGAAGTGAAAATAACATGCCCATTTACATTTCTTTGTTCTTATTTAAGGTTTTACTTAATGTCAGGAGATTGCTAAAGCTTCAGCATCAGCGTTTGCACTCACCACCTTCGACAAGATTTAGGGAAAAGAAAACAAAGGCACTTTATATTTTGTAAATTACCCGTATTCATGTGTAAGTTACATAAGGGGGAGTTGACAGATGCAAGAATGAGTTATTTTAAAGCAAACTTACTGTCTGAGACACTTTTCTAAACTTTGAGACCTGGTTTTGTGCCCCAAAATCTATTCTGTCACCGTATGTGTCACTACTATTTCTTTGTGTCTTGAACAGCATTGAGCCCACAATTAATGTGGTATAAAACAAAGGGTTTATCCCCCAACTTTCAATAATTTAATAGAGATTTAGAATAACTGTAAATAGTATCCTTAATCAGCAGAGATCAGCAAAGTTCCCATGATGTATAGAGCCCTTTTCAATTCTGATCTATAACCAGCTTCTGGTAGAAAATGATCCTTGCCAGAACTTCCAGGTTTTTTAAGCATGATACTTGAGGCTTAGATTGTTCTATTAGTAGTCAAAGACTTTTTATTTGTACTGTGACCTTATTTTTCATGTCAGAGTCATTTTTTTTTAATATCCAGGTGCTCTTCAGCTCATTCTTGACTAGGTTAATGGGGTCTGATGCATTCTTAGTATGGAACAACTAGCTAAGACCTTTCTTTAAAAGATGTTCTTCAGGCAGTCTAATCAACTAAATATAGATAGTCTTTGTAAAGGAGCTGCATTTTATTGCTATTGTATAATGCTCCAACATAAATTAAGCTGAAGCCTCTTGCTCTACACCTCCTTTCCTAGTATTTATTCATGTTTGAAAAACGATCCACTTAGATGAGTGTCATTAATATTTACTGTAAATAGTGAGGGCTTAACACCCTCCAGTGGAAAAATATAATAATAAAAAAATATATATTCTTGACCACCTATAGATCATTTTGCTTTAAATGTCAGGGACATTATTACATTAATCATTTCCATTAATACTGATAATAAAATGCTTTCTGGTGTTCTCAGACCCACAGATAAAGGAAAATAAAACTCTGATGTATGCATATAAACACAAGTCTTGAAACTTGTAAAAATCCTGTACCAGTATTTGTGATAAAGTTCTAAATTAAAATTTAAAATATTGCCAAAATGACTTCTCGAGAAGGTTATACTGGGATTTTACAGCTAACTACACTTGAATAAGAACTTTGAACAGCAATATTTTATGTATTTTTAAATGCTTCAACTTTAAATAAATTGATGACCATTGAGATCATCCCTAGACATTCAATAGCAACAGCCTTACAGAAATGACACTGAGACAGTAATAATGATGCCATCATTATCACCAGCAAAGTGTACCCTGAATGACTCATTGCTGGGTTTGTTTTTGCAGAAGTCTCAGCTTCAGAAATGAGTTTGTGTAAGCTGTTTGGTTTGGTGAAGGAGCAGGGAAAAGGGAGGGATGGAAATGTTAAAAACTGATCCATGTAATCTCTAATATTATTTTATTAAGTTCCAAGATGCTACCTCAAATCCAGATGTAGGACGAGCTGAGCATTTATGCAGAAATTATTTTAGTTCAACTCTTCTGTGGAAATCAGTTTCAAATTGTGCTCATGGATGGCATTTATTTAAGGTTTATCCTTCAGTGCTACACAGAAAAAGGTAAACTCAAAAGCCGAATGGCAAAGAAACTCTGTCGGTGGAGTTGTTTAAAGAAGGCCTTTATTCTGTACTAAACACTTCCCACAATTCATATACTTTTACATTGCTTTTTCTCTAATGACTGGTTGAAAAGCAGTTGGTCATTATTATGCTGAAGAATGGTCCTGTGTGGCTGGGCTTTTGTTTGTTTTGGTGGGATTTTATGTGTGTGTGCCATTTCTTCATACCCTACAGAGAAAAAAGATCACCTTGTGGATGTAAAGGCTGACCATTATATATGTATAAAATATTTATTTTATTCCTTTTCTTAGAATCATCTTGCAAATTATTATGCTTACTGCATGACACAGTTTATTGAACTGGGAAGTCAGTCTATAAGAAGGGCAAGAAGGAGGACCCAGCTAATTACAGACCAGTCAGCCTTACCTCCATCCCTGGAAAGGTGGTGGAACAACTTATTCTTGATGCCATCTCTAGACATATCAAGGATGGGGGGGTCATTAAGAACAGCCAACATGGTTTTACCAGGGGGAAGTCATGTTTGACCAACCTTACAGCCTTCTATGAGGAAGTGACTAGGTGGAGGGATGATGGTAGAGCGGTAGATGTGGTTTTTCTTGATTTCAGTAAGGCATTTGATACTGTCTCCCACAGCATCCTCATAGATAAGCTAAGGAAGTGTGGGCTTGATGATCTGGTAGTGAGGTGGATCAAGAACTGGTTGAAAGGGAGAAGGCAGAGAGTTGTGGTCAATGGGGCAGAATCTAGCTGGAGATCTGAGCAAGTTCGCTGATGACACTGAACTGGGAGCAGTGGCTGACACACCAGAAGGCTGTGCTGCCATTCAGCGAGACCTGGACAGGCTGGAGAGTTGGGCAGGGAGAAATTTGATGAAATTCAACAAGGGCAAGTGTAGAGTCTTGCATCTGGGGAAGAATAACCCCATGTACCAGTACAGGCTGGGGGTTGACCTGCTGGAAAGGAGTGAAGGGGAAAGGGACCTGGGGGTCCTGGTGGACAGGAGGATGACCATGAGCCAGCAATGTGCCCTTGCTGCCAAGAAGGCAAATGGCATCCTAGGGTGCATTAGAAAGGGGGTGGTTAGTAGGGCAAGAGAGGTTCTCCTCCCCCTCTACTCTGCCTTGGTGAGGCTGCATCTGGAATATTGCATCCAGTTCTGGGCCCCCCAGTTCAAGAAGGACAGGGAATTGCTTGAAAGAGTCTAGCACAGAGCCACAAAGATGATGAAGGGAGTGGAACAGCTCCCTTATGAGGAGAGGCTGAGGGAGCTGGGTCTCTTTTAGCTTGGAGGAGACTGAGGGGTGACCTCATCAGTGTTTACAAATATGTAAAGGGTGGGTGTCAGGATGATGGAGCTAGGCTTTTTTCAGTGATATCCAGTGACAGGACAAGGGGCAATGGGTGTAAACTGGAGCATAGGAGGTTCCACGTTAACATCAGGAAGAACTTCTTTACTGTAAGAGTGACAGAGCACTGGAACAGGTTGCCCAGGGGGTTGTGGAGTCTCCTACACTGGAGATATTCAAGGCCTGCCTGGACAAGTTCCTGTGTGATGTACTCTAGGTTACCCTGCTCTTGCAGGGGGGTTGGACTGGATGATCTTTTGAGGTCCCTTCCAACCCTTGGGATTCTGTGATTCATTTTGTCATTTGGAGGAGCTTTTGGGCTGTTATCACGCTTGGCATAGGCAGTATAGTATGTGTGGTGTCACAGGTTGAAGAAAAGAGTAAGCAAGACAGACCTTTTGGGGAGCAGAGCAGAATTTGAAGAATCCTCAGGCCTGTCCTCCTTTGTTTGGTGGTAATCTCAGATGCTTTAACAGCAACGCAGAGGAGGTCTAGGTGTGCATCACTGGGTATATGGATCAAAAGGCTGTTGTGGGGTTTTTTTGCTTGTTTGGTTGGTTTTGTTTCATTTTTTCTTTTAATCCATGTATTAACCTGAAGGCCTTATGGAGGTGACCAAATCTCTACAACTGCCCTGTGTTCACCATGCAAATCTTCACCTACAGGGAGAGCTAACAGAATTTTCCATCTTCTCCCATAGAAAGTCTGCACAGAAATCACATACCATTGCTTGCCTAGGTAATGGTATATGATTTTCCTAGACACTTAAGCTGCTATAAATCAAGTGCGTACATGCACGTCAAAGGAAGGCATAACCTTTTAGTTTTGAATGTGTTAACAGTCAGAAAACTATATTGATCCTGGTTTTAGGCAGGAGACTACTGAGAATAACCAATCAATGTATCATAGGGAAAACTTAACTATCATGAAATATTTAGTATTGTGGGGAAGTATAAAAATTAAGTAAGCTCCCAATGGATGGCAGCAGCATAATTTCTACTAAGGAGAGGGTGTAAAGCAAAGATAGGGGATTAAAAAAAAAGAAAGAAAAGAAAAAAAACCCGAACAAGCAAACAAAAATGTTAAAAGAAGGAGTAGAAGAAACTGATATATCATGAAGACCCTGACCATGAATATGCTTTGATTAGAACTTTGTGACTAAACAGAATTCTGGACAGTTATTTACCAAAAGGAGATAGTGTAAAGATGGCTATTCAGAATACAGGAAAAGAGAGAGTTTAATAATTGTCAAAGAAAACTTGTTCTGTGTATATCTCCTTATTTCTTCCACAGCATGCAAACCTATATTTTTTTGTACTTCAGCACCTTAAGGTGCCTTGAACCTTTGAGTGGAATTAGTAAAAAAATTTACTAGTCATTAAAATAAGTGATACATGTTGCATGATTGAAAATAATATATTAACAAAATATGTATTCAGGATAAAAAAACAAACCCCAAGATCACAACAGCTATTAAAAATTATCTGCAGTTATTTATTGTCATTGTTTTGCCTGAGTTCCTAACCCTAACCCTAACCCTAACCCATAGTGCCCTCTTCAAGTTCAATTTGTTTAAACCTTGGAGCAAGTGTTTTGTTATATCTAATTTCTTTTGTAAACCACTAATTATGTGTACTTTAAATGTTTCTACGGTTGATGGTACTGAGGGCAAAAAATACCCTGTGATGTATGTAGCCAACCAAATTAAGCAGCATTTGGCCTACTTGCATTCTGCTTGCTGAAGGATTTGAACAGCTTTCTGCCAAATGAATAAAAAGTGTGCATTCAACAAAACAGGCTTCATTGAAGTGTTTCAAAGTTAGTTACCAAGTAAATCTTGGAGCATTTGACGATGGTAATTTTTATATGCAAACATTATAATTGAGATATAATCCAATTTAAGTGCATTTTGCGTTTAGTGTTCTATTTTACCAAAAATCAGTGGAAAACTGTGGTGTTGATTTGGTGCCCTTTCAATATCGCTGCAATTTACACATCAAATGCAGGGTGTATGATAAAGAAGTTACAGTATTTTTCTTAATTTGACTGCAAGGTTCAAAATTGTAAAGGAAATATTCTGCTTCGATAACAAAGTCCTGATGCTTGTTGATGTTTCTATGATCCTCTAGTTGTTGACTTGCCTAATGAACCCTGCAGTGCTTTTCAAATATCAGCTTTAGTAGCCCAAAGTATTTCCACAGATACAATTATTGATGTTAACCTGGAAAAAAGAGCAACGTGAATCTCTTTTGCTCTGGGTCTGTTGCAAACAGGGCATGAGATGCTCATCATGATTTGTCCTGCTCACATAAAATGTGCCCTTATTTTTCCTCAAAACAAACCACTTTGCTCAGGTCCTGCTGAAGATGAAGTAAACACTTGACTTTAATAGGATTTAAACATGTGATTAAGCACTTTGAACTGATGCTTAAAAAACAGTAGCTATATCTGATCTCAGATACTTCCAGTCTGTTGCCTGCTTACCATCAGCATCTGCTGTGGTAGATAGTGAATGTTATTAAAAGAAAGCTTTGGAGACAAAAATAAACGTGTTAAAGAATGAATGTGATAATTTTAGTCTTTGCCTAGCACATCTAAAGGGAAGAAAGGGCAGGTTTAACAAAAAAGACGGACAAAGAGGTCTGAGAACTGATCTGAAGAGTTTTGTGGTGAATGCTAAGGATCTGATATCTCAAATGTCTTACCAGAGTCCATTATCAAGGGAACTCAGTTTTACATGGGAAGGCAGAGACACTGAAGGCATTTGCTATAGGAGGGCTGGTGCAGAGAAGAAGATTGAAAACTCTCAGGAGTGGAACATCAGAATAGATAGCTACTGTGTAAAGGAAAACGTGAATTTCCCTATGGTATATTTAGACAGTGCTGTTCCTTCTGTTAAAGTTTACCTGGACAAGAGCTGATTCAACAGAAAATTACTCATAATTATTGTTGTTTTAAATAAATGTTGTTAGAACAACTCTTTTCTTTTAAAGGAAAAAGCAACATTTTGCAATGGAAAAAGATCATAAAGTAGACTGATAAATTTAAAATGCAAAGTCTCCAGAAATATTCCATATTAAAGGTGAGACTTTAAAAGATAGTTAAGGGGTTTAGGCTCAATTTGGATTATCTTTCCAAGTGAAATATCCTTAGGCCTCTTTGAAAACCATGAAACTTTCCTTCCTATTACATTACACTGATGTGGAAAAAGGGCTATGTTGCAACTTGAAGAAAGTAATTGTTGTTAAACAAGATCCTTATTAGGTTTTGTTATAAATTGCCTTTCTAAATTTGTGCTTGAGTAGTGCTGCCCTGTATTTGTTATGCACTTCATCAATTTGATAATATTAATTTAAATGACTGTATTTTTTCTTTAATTTTATAACAGTGTGAACAGATAGGACTGATTGATAGATACACTTTCTAATAGTTTGAGTAAGTCAGTATAAAAGATTGAGATACTAGGTATAGATCTAACAATTTATACTTAGAGTGTATTTCTCTTATTATTTTACATAAAAATAATGTAAGTACTAAAATAAAGAAAAAAAAACCCTAAGTGGTTTTGCTGCAAAAACTCAAGTTTCACTGTTTCATATTAACATGTACAAAACTGGTAAAAAGATGATGGTCTGCTGCCATAATTCAGGGAGTTTAATAATAACCTCTATCATCAGTCATGAATATTCCATGAGCATAGCAAAGAATCCCTTGATAGAGTTTATTCCTGAAAATTGGCTAAAAACTGAAATAACTTCAGAAAAGGCAGGAAAACTTCAATATAGTTGTTTCTAAACAGAAGGTGACAGACATCAAAGAGCCAGAGAGAAGTAAGCAGAGAATAGGTAGGAAGTTTACCCATGTTTTTACATGATAAAGGCATGATACTAGAAACAGGCAGTATACTAGAAAGATGCAAATATTAAACAAATGAACTAGCAGCACCACATATGAGCTATGGAGAACCTTGTATACTTGGATATAGTTTGTGGATTCCTGAGCATCCAGGAAGGCTGACTGGTTTGGGGTTTGCCCTGAAACTTCCTTGGGTGATGGTCAGGCTTCAGATCAAAACCAAACTAGTTCATTAGTGTAACTCTAGGGAGCACTGCAGTGCTGGAAATCTCATAAAATGGGACTTGAAGTTGAGATTCTGGTAGTTCAGAGTTATTTAAGATTCCACGGATCTTTAAACAAGAATAGCAGTCGTTAAAATGACAAAATAAAGTCCTAAACTGAGTAATAACATTTTGCTACTTTGCAATTTACTGTTCTCTCCAAAAAACGTGCTGTGATGTTTATTACAACAGTGTGCTGCTTTTTTATGTTCCTCTTTTCTCCAGCAGCTCCATACTTGCACTGACAATAAAGACAAGTGGGGGATGAGAAGTGCTCAGATACAGCTTTCAAAGTTGCCCAAGAGGTTTGGGTGCTTAGCTATCTTCAGTTTTATTTTCAGAGGTCTTCAAGGTGGCCTTAAAAAATGCGTTAGTTTTTCTAATCTAGAAATATGCAAAAATTAAGTTCATGATCCTACTGAAGTTCAAGGTAAAATATCGCCCACTAGAGAGATATAATTTCCAATATTTATTATAAGCAATATCATACTCAGACAGGCACATTTATCCACAAATGCCATGACAAAAATTAATGGGGAAAATTTGTAAATACCACTGCCCATATGTTCTGAAACAATCCAAAACTTAATTCTAGGGCTTGATTTACTTGTTTTTTACATCTGAATTTGGATATCTATCTGTAGTTGCTCTTCACTAAGGACAATCGGTCACTTGGTTCTGTATATACTGTTTCTGCTGAACAACCAAATAGATTACAAATACCTTGAGTGAACAAACCCTTTCATATTCCCTTAAGTCAGATGTGACAGGAGTGACTTAGTGACCCCATGACTGTCTTTTTTCAGTACTTATGTATTTATACTCCACATTGTGCATTGCTATATCATCTTCAGATGACAACATTAAAAATATAAAATACCACTGTCCAGATGCTTTTTAAAATGGAAATCAGATGTGTGCATAAGCACCACAGCAGTAGTGAAGGGAAAGGCACCAGCCAGGGTGGCTCTTAGTTTCAAAAGAGAAACTCAATTTATTGTCATAGACTGCTATCATAAAATCATTTAGGTTGGAAAAGACCTCTATGATCATCATATCACTCAGGTAAGAATGAGTCTAGGGAATCCAGATAGATCTGTTCAATCCTAACCAGATTTTCAGATTAGGCAATGGGGATATGAATTGTCAAATGGAATGAATCAGGCCTGTAACTTGTTTGATCAAAACCACAACCACAACACTTTTATTTTTCCCTCATACTGTTTAGTTTCAAGCTGTTCCTCCTAATGTCAAGAAAAATCAGAAAGCAAAGGTTTTATTATAATACATTTGAGGTGTAACTGATTTGTTAATCAATGTATTTCAGTTCTTTGTCACATAACAAAAAGTAATCTAATGAGCTTCAAAATTGTACTTAAAAGGATGAAAGCATGTAATTAAAAATCGATTGGTGTAGCAATGAGATTAAATTAAGGGTCCAAAATGTAATGCTTACAAATAAGTTTTGAAACAATCCAGACATCACAAAGTAAGAGGAAAATATAAACATGGTCTCAGTTTACAACAGCAGTGCTTTGATGACCAGGGGGTAATGGAAACATGTAGATTCCAAGGGGTTACTTGCAAAGTCCAGCAATTCTCATAAAGCATTCTGGTGGAATAATGTGTAGATATAAATATATAATTAGGCTGTTTTCACTTTTCCAGTGGGCCATGAATACAAGCTATGATAGATGTCATACTTGCTGTTAGCTGCAGTATTTCTGCTGGCCAGTTAGTCTTAGTTGTCTGATCACTGCAGTGTCTTAATGCTTCTCAGTAAATCAAAAATAATCTCATAGATCTAGTTCTATATTCTTGTAAATAGAATAAATAAATTACTGCATTATTTCATGCATTGCCTTTTATTTTAGACATTTAGGAAAAAAAATCCTCATGGAAATAATATTTAAACAATGTATGATATTATTTTTTATTAGTTTCTTAAATGAGAGACCTTTCCTATTTTTTTCAGAGATTTGGAGGCAAAATATTATCTGTTTTTAAAGAAAATTCAGTTTTAACTTGTTTGAGTTTGAGGTATATTCTTTTTGTTCCTTTTTCCCAATGTCGGAAAAAAAGGCCACAAAGGGGAGGGTTTAAAAAAGAAAAAGCTACAGGAGAAAAACCTCCATTACCTCAAAATGTGGATTTTTTTCTTTTGAGAACTGTTTGTATATTCAGTTTGGAAATATGGTTAAATAAGTTTATATTCTTTATTAAAAAAACAGAGTAATTTAGATGTTATTGTAAAAGCAATGGAGTTCCTTGGTTGCTTCTGCTTTGGAATGGGTGAGTATGTCGGTAAACCTTTTTGACCAGTCCAAGCTGCAATATAAGCATGGATAACATGAATGAATGGGTCATTGCAGCAATTTAAATAACAGTCTTTTCACTTGTTATGAAGTAATGGGGTTATTTATGTCTGTCATAGCTCTTAGAGTCCTTGCTAGCTTTAGCCAAGAACTTTGGACTTGCAGACAAAAGCAAATGTCCACAACCAAGAAGGTACTGTATACCACCAAACACCAGGGTCCCCAGTCCATCTGCTTCCTTTGTATAGTTAGTGGGACCAATGAACCCAGGGTAGCTCAAATAGCGAATGACAACATATTGATATATGTTGTCATATTGATTCATATTGATATATGTTGTCATATTGAATCAACATATTGATATATGAAAGTGCAGTTTACCTGATTATTGCATTCAAATTCAGCTAACTAATTATGTTCAGTTTAAAGATTGTTATAGCGTTGCATATTTCATCATAGAAATAACCTTCCTAATGGCCTATTAAAACGTATGCACAAGCTTTTATATGCGTGAGGTAATTGGGCATCTGCAGAAAACTGGTACAGAAGGGGTTGAGCTTTAGGTTTAGCACCTAACAGAAGCCTTTGTTTGATGAACTTGCATTAGGTTTTGAAATTTAACAAATCTCTTCTCGAAATTAAATTATGCTTTTATAATTAGCATTCAGCAAGGAGCAAAAGCAACTAAAATTAATTCATTTTCAGTATTTCATCATGAGAGATGATTTTTCTTCATTGAATTTTTATCTCAGCTAAGGAGCTTTATTTTTCAACTGACTCAGTACTCTGGTTTTACTGTGCAGATAAAGGAGTTTGGTTTGTGCTGGGAGCAAAAGCAGTATTCACTTCATTTTAGAGGTAATTTTAAAATATGGACTGTATATTAATACAGTCTATTCATTCTAAATGACACATAAAGCAGGCTTATCTTGACTTAGCTTTTAAACGGCATAACATTGTGTGCATGCTTTCTTCAATGTCATATTAGTAGCATACTGTATCTATTTTCTTTACATTCTCTGATGTATTTTCATGGTTCCTTCCCCCACTTCTAATTCATTGCTTTATGTCAAACAGTGTGGGCTAGCGTTTTCTCCCCAGTTCTTTTAGGCATTATTCCTCACCTTTAAAAGTTTATATGGTTAGATTCTAGACCATTTAAATTTATTTTTTATTTGTTAAATATGAATTGGTTCTGAAAACATGTGAGCTTAAAACCAGTGAAAGTTTGGACTGGAATTTTTGTTTTAAATCAAAATAAGGACTGATAGAAAGCAGTTGAAACACACTCTGAACTGAAAATGAGCAGAAGTACAAAGGTTTTGCAGAGGTTTGCATAATATACAGATTTCAGTATCTTTTTCATATAGCAGCATGTAATATTTGTAGATCTTTAGGCAATTCAGTGAATATTATGAAAAAGAAGAAAGGCTTTTATCATCCTATTTACTGATCTAATTAAAATTAAATTGCTGTGGGATAGCTCAGAATTCTGTAGAAATCCCCCTCAAAAAAAATCAAAACTGCGTGGGAAATTAAGAGCAGTCATTGTGTGTTCCTCCTACCATAGAAATTATCTACTATATGTGATCACTAGTCAACAGACTAATAAATGTCACATACTTCCTTATTAACCCTGAACCGTATTAGAATATGTAATGTATCTTGAGATATGTAGGGCATGTTTAATTGTACTCACTCACACCTTTTAATAAGAAGAAACTTCTTAGCCATCCATTTTTATTTGTTATCAAGTGGTAGGACTACTGAATTAATGGAGGTTAATAAAAAATCCCTAATGCCTCAGTCAAACTTTCCCAGTCCTGAAGAGGAATAATTAATTTGTGTTTGCTATAGATACAGATAAACTTCACAAAGGGCACATTTTCATATTCCTACCTATGAATAAATTATTTTAAAGAGAACAAATGATTTAGACTGTTATCTCTGTTGGGCATTTGGGATCATGTGGGGCATAATGAGCTCTTTCTCATGCAAACTGTAGACTGAGGCATCACAGTGAGAAGACACAGCAAGAACCTGGGACTCAATATCTTATGTACTGGAAAAATGCTGTTACCTTGAGTGCTCCTATATCCACATGTATGAGTCACTAAACAGTATTACAATGGATTTGAGGCCACAATTAAAAAGTTTGTTAGCCTGTAGCTTTGATTTCTTATTGGTACATTTTTATTGGCAAGCTTTTGAATGGTAGTTGAGTTGATAGCTTTTCTTGGATAAATGGCTACTTAAAATCATTTTAATCAAACATACTATGAGAGAATATTCAAACTTTAATTTGTATGTACATCTTGGTTGTAGATTTATCTCTCCCTGACAAATGAGCAAATGTTTTGGGCTATAGCATCATAATTTTGTAATGGAATACATGAAGAGATCCCTTATCAGGTCAGAAGAAAGACCTATGTAGCTCAATTTTATTTTTTACAGGTGGATAAACTCAAACAGTTAAGGCAATGTCATGGTTTAAGCCCAGCTGGTAACTCAGATCCATGCAGCCACAAGCTCACTCCCATCTTCCTCTCCCAGCTTCCGGAGGGATGGAGAGGAGAATTGAAAGCATGTAACTCTCATGGGTTGAGATGAGAATAGTTCAGTAACTAAGGTATAACACAAATCACTGCTGCTACCACCAGTAATAATAGTGATAAGGGAAATAACAACAGAAGAGAATACAACCGCTCACTACCGCTGACCAATACCCAGCCCGAGCCAAGCAGCAGTCTAGACCTTCCTGGTAACTTGCCCCAGTTTATATACTGGGCATGACATGCTGTGGTACGGAATATCTCTTTGGCTAGTCTGGGTCAGATGTTCTGTCTCTGCTTCCTCCTGGCTTCCCCTCCTCCCTGACAGAGCATGAGACCCACAAAGTCCTTGGTCAAAGTGAATATTACTGAGCAACAACTAAAAACATCGGTGTTATCACCATTGTTCCCAGGCTGAAAGTCAAAAGCTCAGCACTGCACCAGCTACTAAGAAGGAGAAAATGACTGCTGCTGCTGAACCCAAGACAGGAAAAAGAAAAGAAAAGTTGTCTTTGTCCCTTTTAGAGTCCTTTTCTGTTTCTTTCTAGTCTCTTTCCTCTCACAGGCTATGTGCTGGCAAAGAGCAGTCCAGGGATGTTAGTGAGCAGAAGCTAACCCTTCCAGTAGCAACCGGTGAGCCTGTGTTCATGGATGTATCTCATCCTCTCCTGTACTGCATGGTCATCTTGCCCTCACAAACCTTTGTAGCAGTGAGCTCTTGCAAACATGCATTGGTTGAAAATACCTTCTTATTCCTGTATTGAGAAAGGACTTGTGTTTTGCTTTAAAGTGAAGGATGTTATCTCCATTATTGTTCCCTACCTTCATCTGCCAGGCAACCTCTCAAGCAGCATGGCATGACTGTACCCATCCTAAGCAGCTTCCAGTTGAGGATGATCCTCTCTCTCTCTTGCAGCCATGTCTTCCCTATGCTTGGAAAGAGCCTGGGCATGGCCCCCACTCCCTACTGGTGTCCCAGCCACCTGTATGAATGTTTTAATTCAGTTCTTCAGCTATACATTGATACCCAAACCCCCATTTTTTGTGTTCTGCTTTTCCCTTTCCAACAGCTACCCTCCAGTTCCCAAACTCTTCCTCCTTCTCACACCTGAACAGAAACTATTTAAAAGGCAGCTTTTAGCAAAATTCTGCATGCTATTGACCAGAGTAATTTAGGATGGCTAATGCAGCTTCCACCATTTAAGCAGAGTGCAGATACCAAAGACCTTGTGTGCAAAGGTGTGAGAGAGATTTCAGAAACGTTACCAAGACGGATGTTGGTTCCAAATAGCTTATTTCATGTATTCTGAACAGGGATCACCATTTTGGTAAAGGTGCACCTGAATATCCACAGCAGAGGCTGCAGGGTGGGTGAGAGAGGCCACACAGCTGAGTTTAGAACGTTTAATTCCATACCAAGTGGCATACTATCTGAGCAGAAGTATCCCTCTATGGAGGAGCACTGTTATATTCCTATATATGCTTCTGGATATTTCAGGTTCACCCTAGGGTAATGGAGTAAAGAGAAACAACCGTGGCATGTTCACTTCAGCACAAAGAGCTGCAAAATTACATAGCTATGAAATGTCCCTTTTGGTCATAAAGTGGTAAATAACCTGCTGTAGCTACTGGTTGTTTAGCTTGATATAAATACATTAAGTTTGCTTCTATTAGTTTTCTTTATTTCCAGAAGACAAAGGTAATATTAGCATTTAAATGAAAAAATATTTTTTAATGATTCATTATTTACTGTTCTGTGGACCCATTTAAAACTATTCATTTGTTTTTCCTCATTTGGTCTGTTAATTTTCTGAGCCAGCTTTTCTGTTATTCCTTAACGCTTGCCCTTTAGACACAGATATTAACCTCAAACACGGACCCTTGTCAACAGCACTTTCCAATGTGGAAACAACCAACTTTGTCATTTTATTAAGAAATATGTGGGATTGTGTTCTGAAATATTTCTTCATAGATTATCATCACACTTCATCCTTAGGTATCCATTTGATTTCTGGCTAGATTCTTCAGTTATATTCTCCTGACTGAAGTCCTGTGTCTCAGTGTTGACTTCAGGCAGTGTTCACACACTGCTCGCCACACTTTGTATAGTACCTGATTTATTGATTGTATAGCCTTTCAGAAAATATGGTTAAAAATTAAACTAAAAAGCACCTCCAAGCAAAGACATTATAACATTACATGGCAATTATCATCTTACCATTAGAAGAATCGTTACCACCTCTGCTTTGAGGAAAGATAGGAAATTTGATTCTTTGTTGCAATTTGCTCCCCTGTAACAAGCATTCTATTTCAATGAGATTTTTGTCAGCTTGTGATACAGAGCCTAATGTTTCATAGTCAAAACATAAAGTTGCACTTGTTTCATGTTTGGACTTAAGTATGAAGCTCAGCTTGATATATTGCTTTAAACATGACAGGAAAAATGAAATACAGAAAGCTTGAAGTACACAAAAGGTCCAGAATGAGATATTTTTTAAGAATAAAAGTATAATATATTTGTATAACACATATAACTAAGTTATCTGTAAAACTGCCTACACTTGAATAATACATAGAGTACACATCAGACATATCTCTGTGAATCTATATGATGCTGTAAATAAGGCATTATCCCACACATTTTGGCTATGTTTCCCTTGTACAGAATCTGATGATTACATGTTAAGTTATATAAAAGGTTGTATCGGGTTACATAATCATCTGTACCACAGAATACTTCTACACCACAAAATGAATTTCAAAGTCCTTTTCTTGAACAATGTAGATTAGAGGATCAGGGTAGCTCAGTGAGTCCCAGTCATCCTGTGCAGCACGTTCCACATCAAAAACAGGTTGGAGAGTCTTGTGAGGGCTTTTTTCTTTTCAGTTATACTTTGAACATTTGAGGTGAAAACCTGGCCCCTTTGAAGTCATCATCAGGAGTTAATCCAGCATGAAAATTGAGTTTACAAAGATTAGATCCCAACAGACTAGGGATTTGTGTCTCCCTCACAAGACAGATTCTTCTGCAGATTGGGTGGATATATAACATTTTTTTGTTCCCACTTTCTTTTCTTTTTCTTCTTCCCCCTCCTCCCCCTTTTCTATTCTTTTTTGTTTGATGCTTGAGGTTATCTCTTCCAAATATTTCCAGCAACTTTCTTCTTACCACAAATGTGCATGACTAACAGTGCTGCCTAAAAGCCACCCTAAAACCTGATGATAATACAGTTTCTGGGTTATGCTTAACAGCACCCTCTAAGCTCATATATAACTTACACTGTGGTTCCAAGGAACATGTCCCAGTTGTACTGATATGAATGTAGATCAAAACCCCTGATGTCTCCTGTGGGATGGAACCTCTCTTATAGACTACAAATCATTTGAATAATTTATCGGCTTGTTCAGGTTCTATAGTAAGAGAAGGACATTAACCCTTTATAACATTAACTTAAAAAGATTTAAAAGTTTTCATTTTTCTCTGGGAAATGGGTACCTTTAGTTATGTGTTTTCTTTGGTATGTTCTCAGTGTGATCCACTGCATTTGCAAACTTTATGGAAGAGTTAACGTGTTTTGCTGTTTGTTTCCTGTTTTCTAAGGAAATCAAGTACATTTGAAAGGGATATATACAAAGAGAAGAACATCAAATTTATCTCAAGCTCCTAATTATGATGAATGACATTTTTATTAAGGTGTGCTTGTCAGCATGAGTTTGCTTGTTATTATAAAGTTTTAATGTAATATTACTTTGGTGAATGATCATCTGGTATTTTCATTGTTCAAAGTGTGCTATCCACAAACAGAAACATTTCATTTAGATTCATGCTTAAAAGATACAATTAGATAGCCAGATGGCCTGATATAAGTGCATGTTATCATGTTGTGGTTACCGGGAGAGTATGGCCTCAGCCTTATTCTTTGTAGTGTATGAAACAAGTTGGAGCAAACTAACGCTGCCTTTTTGAAAAGGATTAATTAAACTAGACTTCCAATTGTGCTTTAGGGGTGGTAGGTTTTAAATAATACAGAGGTAGAAAGGTGATGGTAGGTTACAAAGCTTGGGATCTGATACTTGTGGGTTTATCTTTTGCTGATAGTAATCACAGTTAATGGAGATTTGCATGCAGCTCAGAGAATATTATGGATAAGAAGGGAAAGAAACTAGTTAGAGCAGAAGTGTTTGTTCTACAGGGATAATTCAAGAGGGGAAATACTGCTTTGTGTAAAAGAAAAGAAAATGTGTATGCGTGGTTGTACCTGCGATACACTGTGATTTTGGGCAGATAAGGACAAAGATTGAAATAAAATAAACCAACCAAACAAAAAACCCCTCATGGCTTCATGTAATGCCATATCTACCAACAAGTAAATAACTTGTACAGTATTAATCTCTTGACAGAGGGAAACTTCTACTCTCCTACCTTTATATTTCACTTCCATTGTTCCTCGTTGCTCTGCAGTTTTTGCATGTAAGACTACAAAGTGAAAGACTTCCTGACTTCAAAGTTTAGCGTATCAAGGACCTGGGCTTGCCATAAAATTGTATGCTGCAGTGGTCCCAAATTGCAGCAGGCAATTTTGGTTCAAGCTGCTCTTTTGGACTCCTGGTGAGAAGAAGGCAAACCCCCACTCCCAAACCAGCCAGCTTTTCTGTACAGTCAATAGGGAAAAATCAATCTAGGTCAAAAATTCTTCCCCGCCCTAAAGTTTGACTAATGCGATGCACAAGATAGCATCCTAAATGCTCTTGCACCAAACACACTGCACACCCACTATACTTCCAAAATGAAAATGAAAATTGTCAGAGGGAGTAGGGGGCAATTCAGAGGAAGGGAGGGAAGGGCAGATTCAAAACACTTTGTGCAAAGAACATCAATGAGCTTGTAGCATTATTGGCTATTCGGGCAACCAGCTTAAGGGAATTCAAATATGTGAAAGATCAGTCAGTATAGAAAGACAATAAGAAATAAAGGATGAGGAAACTTATGGGAACAAAAATGTTGGAGTGTTTTCTTGATTTCTAGTGTGTTCTTTTTCCCAAGTTTTCTCCCCAGCCAGCAAACAGATTGTTCCTATTTGTAAAGCTGTGGTGGAAAGGCATAGCAGCATAACCATAAACACCATTTCTTTGATTGGGGAATCATGTTATATCAAGAGAAATAATTTTTTGAATGAAAAATACCTCAAACTCTTAATAAGCTTATAGATGTGGAAATAGCCCCACAGGAGAACAATTTGGACTCAAGTGATGAGAAATTTGCCAGGAAGCACACATAAATCTTATTGCCACAGAAGATGCACTTGATACTGTCAGTCTTGAAACATCTGTGCTTGTTTTATATTGAAACAAGCTCTTTCCCTCTCTCATTTTTACAATGTGTTTGTTAATTATTGTAGTGAATATTAACTTGGTGTGTTTGTTGCCTTCTCTTGTGGTTTATTTTTTCTTAATGCAATTTCGTCTGATTATTGCTGCTTCAGTTCTGTTTCCCATGATGTCAGATACTCATTAGCTGTCAATATTTATTTGCAAATTGAAACTGTCAGTGTATTTTATTTACAAGTTTTACCTTACTGAATAAGTAGTGCCTAGTAAAAACATATTTCTTTCATGGGAGATGGCATCAACAGTGGCAACATAGCCAGGAAATTTTCTGTGGATTTTTGTTTGGGTTTTATTCTACACTATAAACCCATATTTTTTTTCTGTTGTGCAAAGCTACTTATAAAAAGGATTCATGTTTGTTTATAAGCCTACACTACATAGTAATATAATTTTCCTGGTGTCATAAGCTGCATAGTATTCCAAATACAAATATGACTGTGCTACCAAAAAACCAAAGGAAAGCAGCCCTCCTTTCACAAAATTTAGTATGAGACTCCTCATTAATCCATATTACATTTGTTCATAGAATAAAACTCTCTATACATCCCTGCCTCTTCAACTAACCCAGCTCACAACTCTGCAAAACAGCAACCATGATTATTGAAAATTTAGCTGATTTCCTATGTGTTATGCTGTCTTTGATAAACTTCTTTTTAGCAATATAATAATATTCTCTTGCTAAAGATTTGTTTGAATACAACATTAATTTTGACAAAGATTATAGGGTATTCAGGAAAACAAATCCAGAAAAGCTTGTGAAAAAAGGTTTATTTACAGTTGTGGAAACTATGGTTGAATGCACAGCTAAAATCCACTCCTCCATATGTTTAGCAAACAAACCTATGTTGAAGTTTACTGTGGTGAATCTTCTTTATAGAGTACAGACCACATGTGCTGTATTTATGCAATACTTGGCTATAATTTCTTTTGTAGCGTAAGTTACTTCAGAGTAACTTACATTGTTTTCCTTTGGTTTTGTCTTGTACAAAATAGTACTTTCATTGGTAACAGTGAAATATTCCCCTATCAATTTGCAAACTTGAGAGCCTAACTTATTTAGCAAAGTATTTTCATGCTTTCACAAATCTTATTTTTCACTAGTAAGCAAAGGCTTTAAATGGGCAGTTTGAGAGGTAGCCGCTGTCTAAGAATATTCAGTAGCGTGTGAAACCACTACAACACAGTCATGGAAAAGACGAACATGCAGAAGCATGTATGTAAATTTCTTGTCTTTCAGGTCCCAGCTGCTTCTGGTTTTTCTCTTTTTCCCACATGGAATCTGCTTTTGTTTGAGTACAAAATGATTTTTTTTTTTTTGCTTTTTTTTTTCATTCCTCATTTGTTTTCTCCTCAAGCAACTATTCTGAATAGAATAGCCAGGAGACAGCCATGTGTGGCCACCAGAGGAGGTTCGGGAGGATTTTGAGGGCGCAGTGTATATACACTCTCAAACTTTTACTAAATCCCTATCAGTCTGCTGTCTCTATTCCATCTTGTGCCCTAAGCATCCTAAAGACCTTTCTTCATAAGGCTATCAAATAAAATCTGCTGCATAGGTCCTTTCTTAACAGGAAAACTGCATGAGGTTAACTTCTTTGATCTTCTTCCTTTGTTCACCTTAGCTGTCTTTGCCTCTTTAATGCGAGAGATCAGTGAAATAAAATGAAATGGTAAGTCCTACCTATTCCCTCCAAATGGCTAAAGCCTTGGTAAGTCCCTCTCCTTCCTTTAAGTAAGTCACTGATTTTATGAATGGACATGAGGTTTCACAGGGCCGTGAACAAAATGTTCATTCTTCACAGGCCTTAGGGCTGTATCTGTGAAAACCGTGTTTCTGCTTGTGTTTTCTAGTTAAAGAGGGTGCTGGTGGGAGGCAGATGGAAATGATTTTTAGACGAGACCTTGACAAAGGAGCAGGATTCTGGCAAATTTGGTTCGAGAATGCTGCATGTTAGTAACAAAGAAAATTTTCTGTGTTCGCAGGTTTTGTTTAAACTTATTTTACGTAGAACTTAATGTTCTATTATGACAATGAAAAGGTTAATGCAAAGGAAAGGTCATTAAAATGGAAAAAAATAATTAAAATATAAGAAGAACAAATCTTTTAAAAAATAAGTAAAAAATGTAATGGAAAATGAAGAGAGAGAGAAAGAGATGCTAAGTGTTGGGGGAGGAAACCCCAAACCAGCAAACAAACCTCTGCATTACTGCTGTCATTCCTTGCTCATAGGAGTAAAGAGTAACAAAATATCCTCCTCAGAAGTGCTCAAATTTTATTATTTAAAAAATATCCACTGTAAATAATATATAGTAAATAATAACTGCTTACGAGGAGCACTTTCTAGCAATAGATCTCAAGGTACTTAAAACAGACATTATTTTTCCTTTCTGTGTATGGGAAACCTGAGAAGCAGGGAAGTAACAATACTCTCCTAAAATGACCTGCAGTGTCAGTAATGGAATCAGACCACTTCATCTGGGAAACATATATTTCTATTGAAAAACCACGGGGAAATTGTATCGGAAGGTAACCAGTTTTTATCAGTCTTTCACAGAAAATGAAGTGACCACAATACAGAAAATAAAACACTTCTTAAATGTCTGGACAGGAGCCACCTTTTTGTTCTGGATTTGTAAAATATCCAGCTCAGTGGAGTCTTGTTCCACTCACAGGAGCCCTTGCTGTGATGGGAACACTTGGAGGCCCCTTCCAGCAATGCTGTCTTCAGCTTCAGTTGTGCTTTGTCGAAAGGTTCAAGGCATTGACTTACTGTTATTTGAAAGTAATTGTGTATTTAATAGATTAACTTTAGAAAACCCTGACTGGTATGAAAATTTAAGTAGGATTTTTAGAGACTGGTGGATGGCTGCCAAAATATTTGGCATCCATGCGAATTTCATTTTTCATGTCTTTGGCAGATGATAGGCAATTGTAATGGTTGACTCAGATCCAACGGAACGTTAAAATTAGAGTAAGTGATTTGCTTCAATAACAACAATAATAAATGAATGCCTTTAAAACAAAAAATCTGAAGTACTTAAGATGTCCCCTGTTTGCTGGTGGATGAATGCTCCCCAGACTATTGTGTGTCAATTCAGAAGGTAAACAGGCTGATTAGAGGCTTAAACTACGAAAGCAAGCATGTCTGAGAATTGAGGGATGACAATTGAGAGCTTCACTGTCTGTGGTCTAGAGAGCAAGTACAGCATTTGCTATAACAAATATATGGAAAGTAAAAAAGAAAAGATAAATATTTATATATCTGCAACATAAAACTTGGCAATTTTTCTTCAGGCAAAGAAATTGATTCTTGAAACTAAAAATTAAGAAAAATGTTAAAATAGCCTTATTAAAATATAACTAATTGTGTACATTTTGTTTAAATTATAATTATAAATTACAAGCAAGACAGAAACAAAGACAAATGTTGACTAGATCCAATAACAAGTGCACAGTGTATGCAGCCAGCTAGGAGATAGAATTCAGAAGCAGCCTTACAGCAAAAATGTTCAAGAAAGGAAGGCAGGAAAAAATTTGCTCTGTTCTTCAGTTCTAAAGATGTTTGGTTAAAACTCAGGAGTATCAGTTAAGTGGCTGCCTCATAATGCATAATTTATGGAGGGTAAAAGATCTATCTGTCTTGTAGTTAATCGAATTCAGGTTGTAAGGCTCTTGCCATACAACCAATAATTCTGCATAGACCTACTTCAGCTTTCTTTAGAAATTTACTATGTCCTCCCCTGCTCAGAGGAAGTCTGGAGTTCCCTGAGGCATGTGTTTCAGCCATATGAATCTGCCCATCTGGATTTTGGGGTGCACAAACTGAGGGAGGAATAGAAGAAGGTGCTTCTCAAAGGTGTACACTAAGGAAGGAGAAAAAGAAGGGCAGGAGAATGGTAAGATCAGGACCGTGTAATCTTTTCTTAGAACACAACCTAATGTGATAGCTTGACCCTCTGTCTTTCGGTAATACAATACCCTTACCTGAAGAAAAATAACCATATATTAGAAAGCCACCCTTTGGAGACCTGGAGGGCTTTTAGACTGCCTCAGGCAACCTCTTTGGTTACTCCTTTAGGTTTCCACTGAAAGGGAAACCAGTTCTCATTGGAACAGATGTCCTGAGGAGAACTGAAGGACCTGGGCTGAGTGGGTCTCACTTGAACGAGCCAGAGTTGGATACCTCCTGTGTATTTCATGATTTCGTCATACTGAGAAGCTGTTTGTGATCAATCTCTAGCCAATTCAGAAAGACTGCATCTTTGTTCTGGGTCAATAGAGCATCTGAAACATTAAGGTATTATGTACTGTGGGTAGGTAAGCATAATAATGGCTCTATTTTTCGTATTATCTTCTAGTCTGGTACTGGATCTAGACAGAAAAAAAAGGCTCAGTTTATCATCCTGCATGATTTTTCTCCTTATTTCCCCTTTTATTCCTGCACACTTCTTTGAGGGTATTATCTATTTAATCTTAGAGCCAATAGAAACCTCTTTTATTGCTGAATAATTTCCAGTAATTTAAGAATTGACTTTAAGTATTACTACCTATTAACAAAGGAGCACATATAATTTATTTAGAGCCACTGCAGTCAGTGGAAAGGTTCCCAGTGGGTTCTTGAACAAGTTCTGTTTATTTTTCATCCTGAAATGAAGTGTCTGAAAACTCAAATCAGTCTCCTGAACCTAAGCAGGTGAGCAAGTGCATTTCATTCCCTTCTGTATAATTAGTTTACAGACGTGCAGATTTGAAAACCTGAAAACACCTTGGGTATATAATGCAGGCCATAAAATTTCACGAAGTTACTGGTGCGTGAAACTTGTACTTACGTGGAAGCGTATACATAGTGATATAAAGCCACCAAATGAAGTAAAATTCCCTGATGACTTGATCCTTACTGACTCGATATTCATTGACCTATTTCAAGGCTGAAACTTGTTCATTTTACTTTGCAGCCATGAAGCATTGCAATATTTATCAAATACTTAAGAATGTGTCAATATCCTTTACCCTGGAATATGTATTACACTTCTAGCAGCCTTTCATATGATAAGAGTTAACTCATTAGTTGGTGGGTTTTATTATCTTCGTAAGTAGTTTTGACAAGTAGATTGCTCTGAAGTAGGCTGGCCTGTTTTCAGTTTTTGGCTTTTTTTTCTTTCACACTTAGAATAAATGTTGCACAAGGGTCTTTTATTTGAATGTGCCTGAAGATCTCCTTTTTACTTGTCTGTCTAGAACCATGAGTGTTTGCTTTTAGCATCAGACATTTGACTATTGCCCATCTAAGGTGCGAGCTGTTTTGCTTGCTTTGGTACATAGTTCAAATCCTTGAAAGCCTGAACAAGGCTGATGACAATTTCTCTCAAAATTGCTAACAGAAACTTTTATTATTCTTAGAAACTTAGCCAAACACAGTATACCAACCCATTAAATTATCCCAGAAGATTATATTAAAAGTGTAAAAAATATAGTGAGCTTGATCTGCCATCACTGTTCCCCTCTTTCTGTTTTCCAAGACCCATTTTGAGTTCTATATATATCAAGTTTACAAAAAAAGATTTTGGGGGAAACACAGCTATTTATTTATAGGAAAACTGCACCTATTATACACTTCATGTTCCATTACAAAAGGAACAGTACCATTCCCAGCACCAGATAACATCAGCAATCTCAACACATGTTTTAATAAGAACAGCTTCCAATTTTCAATTACACCAGAAGATGGCAATAGTAATTTCTAGTAATCAATAGCAACAATAATTTCACTGAAGTCAGTGGGAGTTCATGAGGAAGGGAGCTTGCAAGATGGTTTCATACTTTTCATGGTACCTTGCATTTCTGTCTGTCAGCTTCAATCAAAATCTGAGATACATAAAGTGAAAAGTATGGATTAAATACATATATATATCTATCTGAGACAATTTGGATTTATTTTGTTTTTAAAAGTACAGTGAAATATAAAGTATCTAGAAACTGGACCACTTAATACTAGCTTCAGATATACTCTGCTTCTAACACTGCTATGTCAATGGTATCTCTTTGCTTTTATTTTATTTTTCCTTTTTTTGAGGAAGTCATATAACCGAAGTATGCTTTAAGAAAACGTGAGAATCCACCTGTTGTATTGCAGTTATTAAAACATTTAAAACCACAGCAAATTTCAACCATTTTATCAGTCCATCACAGAGCTTGTGAAAGAATGTCTTGACATTTAAAAATTAGTTCATGAATTCTACTGCATTTGCTGTGATTTCTTACCTAGCCTTTGCTTGTGCTTAATGGGCTGTACCATGTCCTGTGATGTCTTAAAGTCCTCAATTAAAGTGAGTAAGTTGTTCACTCTCCTAAGGTATTATTAGTAGTATTATTGTTGGCTCACTAAACAGCAGCCTCAATAAAATCTTTGGTTTTGCTGGTAATTTCTTAATCTGGCACACTGAGCAATCCTAAAGTGCTGAGCTTATCTTTCAACAATATATGAATATTAACATAATCAAAACCATAACTCAGGGTATATTTCAACATTAAAAACTGTTTGGAAGCAATATTAGGTTAAAATATTTCATCCGCTCTGTTTGTTCTTGCCCAAAGCAGTACTATAAAGTGAACTGAACTGGGATCCAGCTAAAATATCCCCCTCTCTAGCGAGTGTGTTATTTAATGGCAGGATCCATTCTCTGCTCTGGTTCAGGGCTGCCTGCAGAGGTGTGTATTTTTATCACACACTGGAGCAAGAGTTGTACAGCACGCCTGAATAATGTAAATAGAAATGAGATGTCTTTTTCTGCAATGCTGTAGCTCTGTCTGCACTGAGGCTTCTCATGCTGAGGTTCATCACCCCTGTTCTTCCTCCTGAAACAAGGAGAATCTTTGCCACCCTGTTGACCTCCAAGCCCAAAAAGGTACTTCAGCTGGTGAATCATGCCTTCAGAAAGACACCTAACTTTAGTCTCCACATTTATTTTCTGTAATAGATGTGTCAGTAATGGGATTATTGCAGACAGGTGCAAGCAGATTTGCCTTTGCTAAAAGCTGGTTGATGTCATGTAGGCACAGCCAGCAGCATGGCAAGCCCATGCTACCAAGCATAGCTGAGAGGCAGGGCACAGAGGCCTGAATTTGGTGCTGTATTGTAGCTTCTGGTCAGCTGAAAGTGAGTCTAGGACTCCTTCACATTGTAGCTTCTGGTCAGCTGAAAGTGAGTCTAGGACTCCTTCACATTGTAGCTTCTGGTCAGTTGAAAGTGAGTCTAGGACTCCTTCACATCTGCCTGGGTTTGAGGCTGTGCACTCTTTGTGCATCAGCATCAGTCAGATAGTCAGCATGGTGGGTAGGGTGTGGGGTCATTTGGTAACAAAAATCAGACTGCAGGAAAGGCAAAGTAATGCAAAAGCCAGCCGTGACTTTTAAAATTTAATTTAAATTACTTACAGATGTTTGGGGGAAGTCTTTTTTTCTCAATTATTTAACTGATGCTGTAGAGCACATACTACAGAGAAGTAGTGCTTTGATCTGGGTTATGTATGAATAGCTGTTTTCTTTGCATCAACACTTCCCTAAGCATGCCTGTAAATTAAACATTCAAATATGTAAGCTCACAGCAGATCTTAAAATAAAGATGATTTAGAATATACTGTGTCTTTCCACAGGGACTTCACATAATCAAAGCAAAAGTACAAGTGCTGACCCTACTATTTGACTTAAGACTTAGGAAGGGAGAAAGAGCAGAGGTATCAGTGTCAGCAGGGGGTTCATAATCTGAATAAATTTTCTAATGGAAACAATATGGAAAAACTCTGTACCTTAAGGGCAGAACAGCTTCACTGTATAAAATGTTTTATTTGGTCTGTTATGATTTTCTCTGCAGAACAAAAATATCAGTGACTGCTGGCTAAATGGAAAACAGTTGGATCATAAAAATATCAAATGAATCTATTTGGCAACCAGTAATAATCTACACATTTATGTAACTGTTATTTTTCTTCTGGTATATACTGTCTGGAAATATAGCCTGAGGCTTCCTGTGATCTCCTGGAAAGAATTAGCATTCAGATCACCTCTGTAAAAATACATTACTTAGAACAGGTTAATTTTTATTAAGTTCTTTGAAGAGATGTTGTTTTGGAGGTTTTTTTTGTTGTTCCTTTATAATGATTTTTGTATTAGAAGAGCTCCACTTATTTATAGCTAGCACAGATATTTACATTGCCAGGAAAGCTGTAACATCTGCTTTCTGGTGGCCATCAAACTTTAGTGAATTAGTAAATATGAAACACATTATGAATATGTTTCGAATGCTTGAAAATGGGAGTATTTAATACCTGCCTCAGAGCTTTTGGGTCCCAGAGAGAAAAGAAGTTGCTAATGAATTTCTGATTGTTTAGAATGCTTAGAAAAGCAGCATGATCCAGCCTGCAAATTCTGAATTTCCCAACTGCTTAAAATGAAACTTTGTTGTTCATTAAAGCCAAGTAAAGTGTAACTCATGAGAATTATTTCTGCTAATGGAGTCACAGGAAGCCACTTCTACAAGGTGATAGATGTGTAATTCTTGCATAGTTCAGATTCACTCAGAAGAAACCAAATCTTTGCTGCAATCTGTCTCCAGTCTTTCTGCTTAGTACTATTCTTCCCTAACAGATATAAAACTGTTATGTGACTTAAGAGATATGCTCTTGTCTTTTGTCTAGACAAAATAATAAGCCCGACACAGCAGAATCATGTTAGACACCCACTGATTTTATTAAGATCAGTGGCAATATTGCCTTAAATTTCAGTGAAACTATTTGTTTTCTCTCCAGACTTGTTTCACTTGATTTAAAAGCTCTAAATGATTAATATATCTACTAAAAATAATTTGCCTTTTTTTTTTCTTTCTGATATCAGATTTTCTAGCCACTTGGAGTCCTTTCCATATAAATTGTTTCAGTGGTTGCAAGTAATCATGTTCATCATTTTTATCTCATGCTGTTTCTACAACCCTTAACTTCTCCACAAGAATTTATTCTTTCACTACAGGCATTTGCTCAAAGCTGTAGATTTGTTAATTAGAGAATATGTGGTAGGAAGCTCTAGACGGATGCGACATCTACATTCATTCTGGGGTATGGAGAGACTTAATCCTTAAAGAAGAATGAAAATATGGGTGTCAAACTGTCATGTAATGTGAAACACAGTGTGTCAAGATGTGCACTAACATGCAGTTTCATATGGGCTACTTAGGAAAGTTGCTAGCAATGTGATGTCAAGTTCTGTAACAATACTTTTGTTTAAGTGCGAAGAAGATTTTAGAAATAACATCTGGGCATCTGGGTCTTTTTACAGTTAACAAGTATTGTCCAATTCTTCTGCTCACTAGTGTTTGTTTTGTTTTTGTTTTTGCTTTTTTACCAAATAACTGCTTATTTTTCATCTCCAAGACTGCTCATTTTGTTATGAGTCTCTAGGAAGAAATGTCTTTTCATTGGTATTGATCAAGAAGGTGGTGGTAGAGAAATAGCACCTGGCTTCATATCGCTCATAACATTATAGTAACTCATAAAATTCATGAAGGCTTTGATGCTTTTGCCTTTTTTACTCCAAAACTTTGAGGACTAGAGATTTTAATTTCTAGTTTGTGAGTGCAGTTGGTGAGGTCCTATGGGAGGATTATTGAGCTAGATGTCAAAAATGTATTCTGTCACTTAAAACAGGGCTGTATGATGCTTCTGAAAGGCAATCAGACATGCTCTATCTGGTGTCCTCTGAAAGACAGAGGATCCCTTCAGAGCTGCATTGCTTTAGAGAGAAAATGCATTCTCCCTTGCTCTTGCATGCTTTGTTCTGGCTTTTGTGATCTTCACTCTTTGTGTTCCCTGAAAAATATCACTGTGATTTATAGATCAAAATGCATTCACTGATGGAGCCGGAGCTTGATCCCTTAACTGCTTTGAAAACTCAAATCAAGGCTTTCAGCTGGCATAAGAATGTGACTGGATGCCAGTGGAATGTTTTCAGCATAAGCTTCATACTCCTGCTAAACCCAGAGACCTGGAAGAAGGAGGGCAGTCACACAGGCATCATCAGGAGCTGCAAGTAATTTTGACTTTCAGATTTACCTATGACTTACAAAAGTAGAGCATAGAAGTACAAATGCAGGAATCAGTGTAGCTGTGCCTTCATCCAGGAGAAATGTATTTCTCCTGTATGAAGGTATGGCTGATGAAAGATATTTCTTGAATATTTTACCATTCAAAGTGTAACTTTGCATCACTTGTTAAAGTGGCAGATTTTGCCATTGTTGGAGGAAAAGGTGGATATCTTTTCAAAGATTTTCTTCTTTCTAGCATCATTTTGGTCCTTTCTCAGTTCTGTGTCCTTTGTTCTTTCCTTCATTCACAAGCTAATAGGTCCTCTGATTTCAGGAAGTTTTAATGATTGCCTCATTTGAAAATGAGTGGTATATAGTAGCATGTTATCGGAACACTGCTGACAGCTAAACCAGTTTGTCTCATCCTTTTCTCTACCAGAGGCCCACACAGAAAAGGGTGGATAGTGTGACCCATGGAACAAAAGCTTTTAGAAAGGAGGAAGAGATACATACCCTGTGTCTCCATGGTGGTTTTGGAGAAAGTAATGTGAGATGCATGTCACTGGTTCCCGTGCTCCTGCCACATAACTGTGATCATTAGCAGTTTGCTAGAGACTGTTCTGCAGGGCACAGGGGCATGACCAGTCCTGTCATCACCCTTACACTGGCAGTAATTGACTTCCACCTACAAGGATGGGGAAGAATAATCAGCATGCAAGTGGCTTGCCAGAGAATAGACATACTGGCTACACTACAGCAGCAATAGAGGTACAGCAGTCACATCGGGCTAAGTGTAAAGAAGGTACACTTCTTTTGTCCCTGGACACAAGGTTTTTCTCCTAAGTGTATGTAAGTTGCTGCAGTTCTTTGGGCTCTACTCCAAGACATTTAGGGTGCTTTCCTTAAAAATCAACATTCCAGCTTTTTTGGTTATTTTGCCCAGGAACAGAGGTCTTGACATAAGACAAGAGCAGTATATAATTTTTTATTTTGAAGGTTCTGATTTTCTGATTTGCTTTTGATGGAAAGTTTTCTATCCAAGGTATGTTTAATAATCTGAAACGTTTGTATATGTAAACACACAAAAAAATCATTTGTTTGATTGTAACACATGCAACTGTGGTTAGATTCCTCTAGCAGAACATGCCTACTTCCAAAAAAAAGAGCTTAATCTTTGGACTTGAGCATAAACTTCCTATCCAGAGATATTATTTCACATTTATTATATAATTTACTTCATACAACAAAAATTCTGATCCCTTAAAGTGCACTAGTAGCCATGCAGTTCAGTGTAATTTTCTGTTTGCTTCTCTTCCCAACTATAGTTGAAAACTGGAAAGGGATAAAGCAGGGCACTTGTATTTTGTAGAAAATTACCTAGCTGATTCAATATTTACAGCCTTTATTAACCTGACAGGGAGGGTGGAATATCCAACAAATCAACGCAGGGTTGAAAATGTCAAAGTTGTGGAGCATAGTACCATAATTACTAAAGTACACCAGGTATTATTAGAATTCTGATAGTTCCCTTTTACCACAAGTATAGTAATGAGAACAGAAAATATACAAAATTAATTTAATTTCATGACAAAGATAGTAATGAGGTGAGATGATTACATGCAATTCGCAATCTCAAAGTTATCATTTCCCCACGGATTGGACCAGTACTATCACTAGCTTAATTAAATCAGTAATCATCATTTCTTCTCCTTCCCCCTTCTGCTTGAAGGAGGGAAAAACTTAATGGAATGGCAAGATGACTTCCACAAGAAAAGTTGCCTTCAGGTTTGCACTCAAAAGAATGATTAAGCATTTTATTAGATACTTTTATCCATTTTATCTTGAGCACAACAGAACTTGTGAGGTAATCTTTGGATGTGACCTTGAGAATTGTTAAACACATTCCTGAAGATGCCTTACTTACGTTGCATGGGAAAACCTTAAAATGTTGTTGTTCCTGTAAACACTACACCAAAGTCTTATTTTCCTAGAATAATAGTAGTACAGCTTTCATGTACATTAATATTTGAGGATGTGATCAAATAATAATGTTTGGCCTTAACATCTATTTATATTGTGAACTTACTGGTGCAGCATAACTGAAAGTTTTTTAAAGTAACTGGCATCCAGCTAAAATCATATTCAACGACACTAAACTCCAGAAATTTATATTTGAATTAGTCAATTAGTAGCAGCCATATTTGGCTACATTTTTACCATGGAATGTACAATAAAACCGAAGTATTTATTTTATGCCACTAATAGCTATTAACTACAAATTAGGCTGTCTCAGTGCTTTTTGGTTTAGTATTCAATGGTACCTTCTTAAACAAGAAGGGCAAAAGACACAGGCGAAATGGACAGTTGATCCAACTCTCTTATCAAATCTTGGAAAACAGTTACTGCCAATTTGTCTTTTTTAATATTTCCTTTATTTCTCCGCTGCCTATTATGTTTCTCAGGAACAAGAGCCACAAGAGAAGCCAATTTAATTCTATCTCTGATTTTCCAAAGCCACTATGAAGCTATGTGCCTTACAAGTTAACTCTTTTAACACCATCCCCATTGCAATTCAGTCTATTTTTTTCACTAACTTCTCCTGATGAGTATCAGCTTCCAAGTATAAAAACAATTTGCAAAGTCTCCTAGGTTTTCTATTAGACACTTTAATATCCTAACTATTAGATTTTTATATCTGAAGTTTTTCTCTTAAGTTCAGCATGTCCTAGAAGTTGGAGACAGGGTTAATAGAAACAACCTTAAAAGACTAAGGTTCACAGTCACGCTGCTAAAGTAATAGCTGGCAAAAAGTACCTTATCTAATAATATATCATCATCTGCTGTGGATGTTTCTAATGAGAATTCTTACCGATTTGTCCCAGGGCTATTAGATACATCAGCAAAAAATCGGGAGGAAAATATATGGACTTATTACTGAGAAAATGTACAAATGACACTAAAGCTGATTGAACAGTAAATAGTTATGAAGATAACTTGTGTAGAGACTCATCTAATTTGCTTTCTAAGGTGTTTTGAAGGGAGAGGGGAGAAAATGCTCATTTTTCAAAATGGCCAGATACAAGATTGCATGGTTGAAGACAAAGAACATAAGGCATACTTGCAAGGTGTGAGATGATATCCTGGAAACACACCACTCAGGGAGGGACCTGAGGTAACAGCCAAGATAATAGTCAACTGTGTGTGTGTTGCCGGGGTCATGTTATAGCTATGGGAAGATATGTGATCCTTGCATAGAGGACATTAGCTAAGGGTTGGAACACCTGCTACAAAAAGGCTGAGGATCGTTACAGACAAAATCATTAGGACATCAAAAGCTGGATCATGGTCTGCAGCTGCCAAAGCCACCCAGAGAAAAAAAACGGAGACAAGTCAAATCCCTGAGAATTTCTAATGGGTTGCACAAGGCAAGACTTCTACAAAACAAAGTCTCTCCAGTGATGTGTTTCTTGTGGGAATGCTTCCCTGAATCGTGAGGGAGAAGGGAGAAGTCTATCTGTGGTGAGTAGCTGCTGATGCTGTCCATTCTGGGATAGGAGAGGTGCACCCATACCTGCTGTGTGGCAGCTGTAGATGCTGTGGTCTGTAGGAACAACCGTCAGGGGTCTTCCCTGGCTTTGGCTGTAGCAGTCAGGGGCCATGCACTACATCTGCCATGTGAATTAAATACCACAGTATCTCCTTTTCCCCATTGGTGCTAGCTTGCTACGTCCGTACACAAATTTGCTGTTTCTGGTAGATACTTAGGTAATCTTGGCAATATTTGGCATTGCTGAAGTAGGTATCTCAGTGCTATTGGCTTTGCAAAACTTAACTCCCCATCAAACATGAGTGCTCCCCTCTGAGTGCCCATGAAGTTTGGCTGTTTCTGTCTCACTGCCCCAAAGCACTACAAAATTCCTCATCCCTCACAGTGCTTTCCCTACTGGTGTTATACCTCTTGCATTGTCCTCCCTCCTCTACAATGTTTTCTTACATCACATCCTGCAGTTTTCCATGTTTGTGCCATTCATTAAGCCTCAGGTGGTCACTGGTTTGCTCATCTGCCTGCAGTGATAACAGGTTAAAAATAACTCTGTTTTACAGATACTGAAGTTATGTAAGGCCTGGCTGCCTTACCAATTTATGTAAACCTGGGTGTGGGCAATGCTGTCATTTGTCCCCTTTAACTGCTGCTAAAGAGCCTCTTATTACACTACATTTATTGCACCTAGAGGTTTTCATCTGGCATGCTACTTGCAAAAGCTCTAATGTAATTTTTGACTACTAGATATAGTCTGAATCCTGCTGTAAAATCCAGGGTTTGAGTTGAAGCTTTACCTTTTAAGTTTTTACAACTTCAGATGACCATACAAACAAATACAAGACAGGTTGTGAGAGTACATCAGGACTTTAATGAAAAAACAAGTAGTGTTTTCACTTATCTATTAACTTTCTATTTTCCCGGAAGAAAATTGTTTCTGTCAATATTTTATGACAGGGATGAATGGTAGAAGGAGGTGAAGTCTAATCTAAGCAGATGGTTGTCAAAAACTGCACAGAAACTGAGACTATAAAAAGAAATAGAAGAGAGTTTCCCCCATTTTGTTTTGTTGTCATGAATAGTGAATAAAAGATATATTATAGACGAATGAAAAACAGTAAAAACTATGTAAAGCAGAAAATGAAAATAAAATGAACAAAGGCAAAATTGCTAAAAAGTATTTAGTAGACAAATTTGTGTGGTTACTTTCATGTCAGACAAACTGCTCTGTTATACATCTGATTATGGATGAAATTTTAAATGTTAGCTTAAACTTTTCCTTTCAATGAAGAACTTCTTGTTAGCTAGTCTACATCCTGATACTTGATTTGTGCTGGAAAATCATAGATTGGAACTGTCTTTTTGTATTTAAAGGAATTTCTAGAGAAGAGATCTGGATTAAGTATTGGCTGTGTAATGGGAAAGTAGACAAGTTAAATAGAAAATTGAACTAATGGAAAAGTATGCGTGTACCAGTCTTTTTTAAAAGAGTGACTGCTTTGCAATCTTTGTCTGTGCAAATGTGTATAGATTGTATTCCAATGTTCATACATACAAGAGTAATTCCTTAATGGAATCATTTAAATAAATTGATTAGCACTATAGAAGCGACTCTTTGTGTCACTGCAGAATGTGTTTGTGTTCAGGTTATACAGGGTTGCTTAACCTTGCACTGCATCCGAATTTAACTGATTTACAGATTAAAGACAGGCTGAAACATGCATTTCAAGTCAATGCCTTTGAACTGTATTAAACTGAGGGTTTTCACTGAATCAGATTAAGTCATTACATATTGTATGCATAGTACTGTTGTGCTAGATACAGTATATAGAAATGCATATAATGTAATGCTACAATAATTACAATAATGAATGTTCTTTAAAAACAAAGGAACCTGATTTTTTTTTCTCCAGATTATTTGTATCTGAATTTCATTTTAAAAGGTAGCTTCATTTTTTTTTTTGCTCTTTTTTTCTCTCTTTCTGGAATAAGAGCATTAAATTCACAGTCTGTTCCTAACTATTACTTCAATTACTAGTGCCTCCTATTCAGAAAGTGGAGAGGCTTCACTTTATACAAAAGTACTCTTGTTCTGAAGTCAGAGGTTAATTTGACTGCTGAAAATGTGTACACAGCTTTGGCGGCTTAACAGGTACTTTGAGCCCTTGTAAACTGATTTATACTAGCAAGGATAAAAATTACAAGGGTTACTAATCTTCATGCTGATATAATTAAGATAATTACCACCAACTGTTTTGTTATCTAAGTATATCAAGGGAAAATGTCGTTGCATCCTGGAGCAATGAGTGAACACTGAGTAGGTATGTACCAATCTGTGTTGTAAATGGCATGTTGAAAAAGGCATACTGAAACTGGTGCATGTGCCTTGTGGCATTACATACCCTTCCCACTGGTAAGCTCAAAATGTGTCTGTATAAAGTAGAATATTCCCTCTGCAAAAAGTTCCATTATTTTTTTCACAATACAGCCACGTCAGAACTCCTTTCTGTTAATTTCCACTGGTTGCAGTATTCCTTCTGATCTGGTTTATATCTCTTCCTTGTACCACATAAGGCTATTAAGTGGGATTAATGTTTTTTAAGTGAATGCCTTTAATGAATAAAATAAAGGTTTGTTTTGGTAATGGGATAAAATTTGTTAACAAGCAGTCAACTTCTGTTTTTCAGTCATATTATTTCAACACTTTTCTATTAAAAATAAGGTGGGGAGGAAATCTGTCAGGAAACTTTTGCTATTTTCTACTCTGAAAACTCGTCTGGAATCTATGCAATAAGTATAGATCAGACTAGGTGAAGTGAGCTTCATGAGAAAATACATTGGAAGAAGAGCTTGTATATGTAAACCGTATATATTTAAGAAGTGCCTGTTTGGGTATGAGACCCTTGCTAGTAGGGCATTTGTTCTGCGTAGCTGAGGATTAGAGGTGGGAATTCAGTAGCGAAACCCAAATAATAATATAGAAAACTTTAAATTCTTTAGAGTAATTGGAAAAGTGTGGTTTTACTTGCCTGTTAATGTTCATTGCTTACAGAGAACTGCTTCCCAAATTGGAAGGATGTGTTGAACAAATGAGCAGCAAACTTCTAAGTTTCATCTGCCCAGCAAAGGAAACATGTTACTTCTGCTTTCAGGCCTGTGCCTCAGGTGCTGTGATTCCTCTTACCAATGAACCACAAAAATGAAAGGCAAGTTATAGTGAGAAAATGATGACCCCCCAAAGTACAAATAAAGATACAATTCCTAGAGATTTTCTTGGTTTGGGTGATTCAAAGTCACACTTGTACATAAGACCCAAATTTCCCCTCTTTTCATAGCCTGCCATCAAGTAGCTATGAATGTGATTTCTTCCCAGGGTGTGTGCTATTGCTCTTTGTGGGAGAGAACTTTCTGAAAAGTGTCTGTCCTAGGATGAGATGCACGATTATTTTAATGGCTATGAGTTGTGGCAAAATAGAAATACAAAACATGTAAAGGCTACCATTGTGCATACCTAACAGCTGAGGCAGTCCAAGTCAGTCACCCACACACGTAGAAAACAGGAATCTGTTTATTAGTATTAGTATAGAGGAATCTACTAATAAGTTATTATAATGCAGATGTTTTCAAAACTACTGTTGCTATAATCAGACTTTTAACTGAGTTCCTCTCCTTTCTCCCATACATTTCCTCTGTATCTGAGAAGACATCTTTCTCACACAAAAGCCCATTTTCATAGTTAAAGCTCCCTCAACCCATGAAGCTGTAAAAGCCAGGATGATTATGCCAATGAACAGAATCTTCTGTATACACTGTCATATTCTTAACTGGTGTAAATTGACTTAGTGTCATTGACTTTAGTGGCCCTGTGTTTGCAAAACATTTATGTCAACGGTGAATCTGAAGCACTGTATTAAATTCATTACAATGTGAGCTAACTATCTAGGGACTATATTTACACTTTAGATGATCCTGTGTAAATACATAAGGAAAACATTTCCTGGAAGCTCCCCATTTAGCCTTTTAAAGAGGTCCAATTACTCTGTGTTTCATGAAAATTACCTGCTCAAAGAATTAAGGAGAGGAAAACAAACAACCCTTGGGGCTCATGTTTGTGATGTATCTGCCACAGAAAGTCACAGGAGATACCTTGAGGTCCTGTGTCATTGAAAAGAATTTTTGCCTTAGTGAACAGAGCTCAAGCTTTCATTCACAATGAAAAAGGAACATATGATGATCTCACAAATATATATAATATTATGAAGCTCAAATAGACAGTCAAAACAGCAAATCCCTTGAGTTTCAGGGAAGAACAGGGAAAACAGAAGTGATTTTTTTGGGATGTGGCACATTTCTGGGGTTTACTTCAGCTTTTAAATTGCAAGGGATGTGTTCAAGTCTCGTGCATTAGACTGATGTAAGGAAAAGATGTGTGGGTACAGAAATGTCTGACAGATGGGAAGTGCCTGGGGGATCTAGGGTCAGAGGATAACTGATTTCTCATACATTATCTACTAAAATACATAAATAATTGATGTTTTAGTCTCTACAAAATTAGTGAAAAGCACATAGGTTGCCAGTTCTGCACAATATATGGATTCCTGAACACAGCTGTTAAGATTTTAGAGATAGTATTGAATGATCTTTCTATTAAAAATTAAGGTACTGGACACTCCCTAATTTTAACTATTGCATAAAAGTTGGAAATTATAAGAAAATAAAAGAAGTGGACTCTTACACAGAAATACATTAACTTTCTGGAATGAATAATGATACTTTTGAATTACATGACAATTTGGATATTTCCTTGTTTTTATAGAATGCTTATGAAACTTAATCAAAAAAGAGCACAACAAATGCTTCATTGGGAAGGACTCTAGTCAGAAGGATAACAAAAGAAAACATATGCAAGCCAGATGATCATTTCAGACCTTAAAAACTAAAGCCATTATGGTAAAAGTAATCTCTGCAGCATTTGGGCAGTATGGAAAAACCTAAAGATGCTGCAAGTCATACTCTGTGTTGCAAGAGCTGGGCTGTGACTAGGGTTTCCAAGAACAGTTAGTAGTTAAAGGTGAAGTATAATGTCTTGACAGAAAGTAATTGAATCAAACAGAAAGTTCAGGTCTTTGTGTTTCCTTTTCAGTTTTCTTTGGATTTTCTCCTGTGTCCCTATCTGAATATGGGAGACAGGACCTGTATGTGCCAGGAATCTGATAATGTCTGTAAGTAGGGAAGAAGGGAAGGGTTGGGTTTGGGTAGTGTTCTGCCACCCTTGTCAAAGGATGTTAAAAGATAGTACAGGAAGTAGTTCCCATTTGGCAGCATAAGAAGATGTCTGACAGTTTGCTGCATATGAAAAGAGCTGCTGCACACTTTCAAATTGCAGCCCTGACCTTTCCTTCGAAAGCTGTTTGCTAGAGCTCTAGTAATCTGAGCAATGTTCATTAAATGAGGGTTTGGGGATTCAGTTTCATGCATGGTAGAGCAGAAATATGTTGGTATGTTTGCAGTTTTTTTGGGGGTCAGGGTTGTTGACTTGTATGCGCTCAACTGGTTAGAACATTTAATGAAAAATACAGCTTTCTCCTCTCTAAACCCCAACTGTCCCTATCGTGCTGTATTGAACAGGAAAATAGGAGAGAACTTGATTTTTCAGTCAGAATTGTAACCATGTGTGCATGTAAAGAAAGGACATTACCTTCACACCAACCTGTGAGTTTATACTCACAGTTTACCTTACACTGAGACACATTGGTAATACTGAATATGTTACCGAACATCCCCACAACAGTTCAAAGTAGCTAATGCTGTTTGTTTGCTTCTTGAAGACTTCAGTTTCAGAAATCTGTGGCTGTTTTTAGCTCAGATCTTCTAGAAAGCCATAGTGCTCACAATGCTGAAACCATGCAACTGCAGTGCACACTCTGTGTACAGTTCAGAGATGAAATATCATCTCTGCTTCCCTCCTGTGTCCAAAAATATTTTGCCCTGGAAACTCCTGCTGGGCTGACTCATCTTTATCATAGAATACAAGAGTCATTTGGTTGTGATGCCCAGGATTGTTTTTAAATGTGTGTCATATGATTTTTTCCTTGATATTTGTTGACAGAAAAGATTGCTGACCCACTTTGATCATGCAAGTCTCTAAATATCCTGTTGCCTATGATTCAGAAGCACAGTTTTTACTAAAGACATCCTGCTAGTGGCTGCAGGTGAAAATTATTTATGTAATTCTGGTGGCTTATGGGAAAACTGGATGAATAACAATTTGAGTATATTATTAACCAATTTCTTTATGTAATTGCAATACTTTTGCATGCCAAATAGCTACGTAGTGGCATACCAGATTTTATAAAGAGGTTACTCTGCTCCATCTGAAAGTGTCGTACTTTCTATGTGGCACTATCCATAGAAAACTTTAAGAGAAAAAATAAAATAAAATAAAATAAAGCAGTCATATTCCTCTCCATTATAATTGGAACCTGTCAGTTTTGAAAGAAATATAGACTATCAAAAGATTTAGCCTGAAAGTCTTCAGGACATATTGATCTGAAATGCTTCTAAGATACTTTCAACTGCATATGTAGTAATTACCATGCAGATATAATCCTAGAAAATACAATGGAAGAATTTATACTAATTTCAGATGTAAAGAAGCATCGAGTATGTGAGTAGTTTTATCAATGTCTTCCAAGAGTGACTTATCATGTAAAAAGGTAAAACTAGATCTTCATTTTTCTTGTCCTTTTTGTAGAAGTAAATTCAACAAGTTGTTGATGAACATTCTGAACAAATAAAATGTTTCAAGTCTAAGATTTACTGTGAACTGTATTTTGAGGTATCTTGCCGATATTTTGACAGATGGCTGTGGTGACAATGTTCACATGTAGATTGCAAAATTAAAAATGGGGAAAAAAAGAAAGAACTTTCACTTGCAATAATTTGTGGTTCACATTGTCAGTTACCAACGCATGAGAATTTAATACAGCCAGTTTCACAAAATGAATATTTTTTTAATAATTCTGGAAAGTTAGCACGGTAAACTACATCAAGGATGGTTTTAAATCAGCAACAAAATACTTCTGTTCTCTTAAAAGTATTGTAATACAAAAATTCCATTTTACCCATTTTATTTTTTAAAATCCAAGTTAAGAAGTTGATTCTGCTAAAGTTTCTGAAATGATGAAATGATCTCTGGGATTTTAAACTGTTTGTTTTCTTGACTTTTAAAATACGTGTTTAATTGCTATGAATAACGTAGAAGAGCAAATAGGGTAAACAATACAGCTTATTCTGGGCAACATCCAGCCTTGAAGGTAGGTTTGTCTTTCAAAGACAGGAAAAAACAATTAAATGATGCTTTCACTTTAGTAGGCTGATTAGAAGCAATTCAAGTGCCTTAAGTGATGTAAAGCTTTAAATCTATTGATTAAATTTGCATCTCTTAATTTAGAAATGATCATCCATGTGGAGTGCAGCCCAAGCTGCAGAATCTTTCACTACTTAAGTATTGATTTTTAATATGTCAAATGTACTAATTAAAATTTATCTTTCTTAGATTGAATTTTAAATATTAATATTTTCTCCAATTTTAACCACCAACATCTATGATATTTTGCAGGATTATATGGGTCATCACATTGCTCCAGTAGACAAAGAAAGAAAAAGGAAGCAGCTGCTTTCAATTCAGAAGAACATGAAGACTGTGCTGCATAACATACAAATGCAGAAAAGGTCAAAAAGACAGTTTTAGTTGAATGCTACAGTTCCGTCACTTCATGGTACTGACCACATCCAGTCTTGATTAGCTCATTTCATAGTGGAGAGCCATGAACAAATGAGTTGAATAAAACACTTCTGACATTACATCCCTTTGAGTTGCAGTCTGACAGAGCTGCGCTGTGTGTTCACCTGCTTTTGTAGTGAGTTCATGCTCAGCAACACCTGTTTGGAGGTTCTTCCTGGCAATCTTGGATACTTTCATGATTAGAGAATTATTCTACACCATTTAATCTTGGCTATTTAAATCTGTTTTCCTTGGGACAAAGACAGCACAGCAGAATTTGACTTGCATATGATCATCTTCAAGGCCTTTCAAATGTTTCAAGGTCTGCAACATTATTGCCTTTTGAGGTACAATTTCTCCCTCTCCTTGGAAACAGAGATTTGGAATGTTAAGGTTGGTTTGTTGGCTTTTTTTTAAGATGATAGGGCACATTTAAAATTATTTAATATGAAGTAAAACATTATTGTCCTCACCTAAAGAAGGAAGGAGGTAGAATTATCCCAGTTTTATAAGAAATCAAATATACTTTGCTGTCAGATGAACCCAGGTCTTTTTCAAAAGTGAAGAAAGAATACTCTCAAAGAACTGTCTAAATGCATACAGTAAGTTCTTCAAGTATAACTGTCTTTTCCAGTCCTTTATCTTGATTATCTGTGCAGAAACACTTGACTCATGGAATGTATTGTATGGATATAGTGTGTTCAGTTTAAACAAGGACAATTTAGATGAGTAAAATATAAATGAATATTACATTGCATGGGAAATTAAGAAACCTGTTGCTCACCATCACAGGAAAGACATATGAAGAATAGAGTCTATAAAAAGACATAGATTATTTAGTGAAAATAAGAGTGGACATTGCTATAGTGTTTATTCTTTACTAATATGACCCAAATAATCTTATTGTTACTGAAAGATTCCTATAATGGATAGAGAATAAAAATTACAGAATCATAGAATGGTTAGGGTTGGAAAGGACCTTAAGATCATCGAGTTGCAACCTTGCTGCCATGGGAAGGGATGCCTCACACTAGAGACCTGGCCTCGAATACAGCCAGAGATGGAGCATTTACCACTTCTTTGGGCAGCCCATTCCAATGCCTCACCACCCTCACAGTAAAGAACTCCTTCCTTATACCTCACCTGAATTTCCCCTATTTAAGTTACACCTCTTGTCCTATTGCTACAGTTCCTGATGAAGAGCCCCTCTCCAGCATCCTTGTAGGCCCCCTTCAATACTGGAAGGCTGCTATGAGGTCTCCACGCAGCCTTCTCTTCTTCAGGCTGAACAGCCCCAACTTTCTCAGCCTATCTTCATATGGGAGGTGCTCCAGTCCCCTGATCATCCTTGTGACCCCTCCTCTGGACTTGTTCTAACAGTTCCATGTCCTTTGTATGTTGAGAACACCAGAATTGTGCACAATATTCCAAGTGAGGTCTCATGATAGCAGAGTAGAGGGGCAGGATCATCGCCTTCAACATGCTGGCCACACTTTTTTTGATGCAGCCTTTTGATACAAGGGGATAATGTATTAGTGAACAAAGAATAATGTTACAAGATAAAATACATAGCAATTTATGTAGCAAACAGGTAAATAGTAAAGCTTATTAGAAAATTAAACATGTTCTTTGTCTCCCTGCCCTCTGAGCTTTTGGTGATACGGCAGCAGTGATTTAGATGTCCTAATTTTAATGTAAGATGAATTAAGCTTACTTATTTCCATTGACTGTAAAGGGCACCCAGCCAACTAGCTTGAATGTACATGCCTACATTGCACAGGTCAATACTTGGCAGATGAAATTATCTCCTATAATCCCAAGTAATTGAACACAGACCAAAGATCAATCACCAGTTTTGGAAGAGCTCAGAAATACAGAAAGAAGAAAAGCCAGTCTTCTGCTGTCACTCAGTGAAAGCCTCAGATTACATTTACATGCAGGGTGGATGGACACATCCTGAGCATAGCTGTGCATGCTCAGCATTTGACTGTTCTTGTGCTGGAAGACATTGTGGTGATGTCAGTAATGAACAGACACAGAAATGGCATTTCTTCTTTCAAAGGTCTGATGTTGCATGTGCCATAGGATTTCAAGAGACTCATGGTTGGTTAGCCAGGAATGTTCTGAGAGCCCTGGCATGTCACCCTGCCTTGGATCCCCTGGGGAGTCAGATGAGTGGGCCAGATGCTATAGCTTTTCCTCTTTGCAAACTTGGACTCTGTAGAGTCATATAGGCAAACGTGAGCATGGGCGTAATACCTTAAAGCTCTGCTTCTATCATTGTACAATCTAAAATAGAGTTGCTGTGATCACAGGTGGACTTCACTGTGCACTTCTGTTCTGTTTAAACATACTTTGTATTCAAACACATGGCAATGTAGTTTTTATTGCTAATGGAGAGCAAGAAATGGAGAATTCTACCTAAAATAGACTCCAGCTTCTTGTATATTTAGCCTAAAGTGAATCTTCTTTAATGAAAGGTTTGGCTGACGACTTGAAGTACATGTAAGTGTCACATTTCTCTCAACCATAACATTCATCATTTTCAAGCAGTAATATGCATGTTTCATTTAAAAAATACATAAGATGCTCAAACCCTTTGATTACTGAGGAGCTCTGTGCAAAGAATTTATGATGCATGTTTTCAGGCTTGTCAGTAAAGCCTAAGTCCCTGCTGTGCTCAAGTTCACATCACATACTGTATACGCTTTTCTAGTACACACCAGCAGAATAAGATATCTTTACCTTCATGTATTTAGCACTTATCAAACAAGTCATTTAGCCTATACTAAAAGCACTGAAGGAAAAAAAAAGAGTAATTGATAGCATCATAATAAAATAGAGTTGCACTTAGAGCAAATAACAATCTGCAAGTAATAAAATAGCCATGCAGATCACAGGTATGACTGCTGACTTGGGAGTAACAGTTGGTTATATGGACACTCTGCAGTTATGTGATTAGAGGAAAACATTTTTAAATGCTGAAAGCTGTATTTCCATTCTTGTTCAGTCACTTAAAACACTTTCCTAATTTTTAGAAAACAAATCCAAATGTGTGCCTCCTGAAAAGAGAACTGAAAAAGCTGAGCATTTCCCTAAAAATTGAATTACAGATTATTAGCAGATAGAATCTAGCAATAAAATCACAGATGTGAAAGAAGAAATGTTTTCCAAGTAAGCAATATATTTAGAAAAAAAGAAAGGGATTTAGTAGACACAGTAAGGATTCTTTCCTGTAAAGCCCACTACATATTTGCACATTGAGGGTGATATTCACCTGGTTTATCTAATTTGTGATCTATGTTTCAGCTGCTGTATGGAAAAAGCTTTGATGTCCTCAAGAAAAACAGCAGTAGTTCTGCTTTGGTGATTCCAGCTCTCTCTAGTCTTATCACCTTGCTAGGCAGCAGGAATCCAAAGATCTCTCTGGTTTTCTATGCAGATAATTATGCAGGGAAATTGAGCAATAAATAAAAAATAAAAAAAGCCTCAAAATGCTTTAAAATACATCAAAGCAGTCTCTGGGAAATGTTTATACCAAATCTTTATTTTAAAATTGCAATAGATATGCTTTATATACTAGAGATTGAAAATAGATATCAGAGATGCAGTTTTGACTCCCCCTTGATGTGGGAATCTCATTTTGATAACCAAATGTCTTAGCCCTCTAACTTTCTATACCTCTCCCTTTCTTACTACTGTATCTTATTTATATTCTCATTTTCTAATCTACGTTTCCATTTTCTTCTGCTTTCATTCTCTTCAGTCACATGCAAATATTTGTCTTACCTCGAAGAAGGCAAGGCTTTGATAGTTCTGTCTGATACAGATTTCCTCTTCTCATTATGCTTTTTCTAAAGTCTAACAAACAAGAAATACTGTCATTTAGATAGCTACTAGGCCCAAGTAAGTTGCTCTCAGCAAACACAGCTGGTAGCATGGTAACTCTGATGAAGAATATATGACTCTCTGATACAAATGAAGCTATGCTACTTGCATCCATTTTAAGCTACTACATTAAGTTACTGCAAGTTACTAAATCACACTTGTAGTCATGACAAGCTTTTATTAATTTTACTTTGGTTTAACAGTTTTCAGCTCAGACACCAAGAAAATGATCTAATTACTTAGAGGAGTTGCTTATGTAGACTTAATTCTAGACTATCAATTTATGCTGTCTAAACACCTGCAGCAAAATCTTGTTCTGCTAACTTCAAACAACTTAGTTTAGTTTAAATGGTTTAGTGGAAATGGTGGATGTATTAAGTGTTTGAGAAAATGCATTATATGCTTTGTAATACTTGATACCGTTGCTGAGAATTTTCTCACTTTTTAGAATTTCTTCATATATTCTGAAACAGGATCTTTTGACAGATCTACATTAAGAGCTCCCTCTGAACAGCAGAGTTGGGAAGTTACCTGAAACATGGATTATTCTGTAAACTAAGGCTAGTCTCTTTCTCATTCCAACAAGCTGTGTGAAAATCCTGTTTTCTTTTCAAAATGAAGGAAATTAAATGACATAGGAACACTGTAGGAAGAAGGTCTGTAGGACCTGAAGATAACTGAATTTACCTCAAAAAAAAAGTAAAAAGTTCTGAGTTGGAGCTCTTGTATAAAGCAACACACACAAAGTGGGTATAAAGAGGCAGGTGCCTAGAAAGCAGTGATATTTTAAATGATGGTGGAAAAACACATGTGCACTTCATTTTTCTCTTCAGAGGTTCTCTTCTATTCTTTCTCTGGTTTGTATTTGCAGATCTCCAAAATGACAGTAATTTCTGAGGAGCCCAGGGATTTCCCAAACTAGAAAGATATCTTGGAATAATTTGTATTCATAAGCTTAAGTCTCTACCTTACTTAAAGTCTGAGATAAGTACTTGAGCTCCTGCACTGCATGGACACAAATGCTATTCCTGAGCACGAGCATCTGCAAGTCATGGGCCCTTCACATGAAAACCATCCCTGGGCAATCAAGCAAACTTTCCCTGCCAAATTTGTTCAAACTTTTCAATGCTCTTGATTCCCTGCTTACTCTGTGGTTTCCAGAGAATGATTAATTATTTTGAGGGTGTCTGTTTCCTGAGTGTGGTGATGTGAGGTGGAGCTTCACAACCCCAGTTTCAGCTGGGTAGGAAGACAGGATTCCCAATGATAACATTTTTGTAGATGGGTTTCTGTCCTGGGTTCAGCAGTAGCAGTCATTTTTTTCTGCTTCTTGGTAGCTGGTGCAGTGCTGTGTTTTGACTTTTGGCCTGGGAACGGTGCTGATAGCACCTATGTTTTGAGTTACTGCTCAAATGTTTACTCTGGACAAGGACTTTCTGAGTCTCATGCTCTGCCAGGGAGGAGGGGAGGCTGGGAGGAAGCAGAGACAGGACACCTGACCCAAGCTAGTCAAAGAGGTATTCCATACCACAGCATGTCATGCCCAGGATGTAACCAAGAGTTACCCAGGGAGGGCTAGTGCTCTGGGGGTTGGAGGAGGTATGGGTCAGTGCTTGGTCAGGCAGGGTGGGGTGAGTTATTTGTTGGAAGGTGGTGAGGTGTTGTATTCTCTTCACTTGTTATTTCCTTTATCATTATTATTTTTATTATTGGTAGTAGTAGTATTGATTTGTGTTATACCTTAGTTATTAAACTGTTCTTATCTCAACACGTGGGAGCTACATTCTTTGGATTCTCCTCCTCAACTCTCCGGGAGTTGGGGAGAAAGGGGGGGAGTGAGTGAATGAGCTGCATGGCTTGGTTTTAAACCATGACAGTTCCTTACTTCTTTCATTTATCCTTCAGGGTCCAAGACTTTGTTAAGCATTTTTCTAAAAGTGGAAGTTTCTTCCACTTTTAGCAAGTGGAGGTATGGTACATATCTCAATGGAGTCCTTATGCACTGTGGATGCTTTACTTTTGTAACTCTCTCCTTAATCCTCTGTGATATGCAGCGTATTGATCACAAAGAGGCACTCCCTCCTCTGAAGACCAGTGTTCAGCTCCTCAGAAGTGTTTATATGTTCCCACTGAAACGATGGGGAGTTAATTGCCTTAATCCATCTGGACTCATATGTTGTACTGTACCGGCTATGTTGAAAATAATGGGACCACATTTTAACAGCATGGTTTTAGGCATGTGTGAAAAGCATGGGCAGCTCTCCAGGTACTCAGATACTACAGTGACAGAGGATACATAAGCACTTGCTTAGACAGGCAATTGAACAGATTTCAAAAGCAAGGCCTCCAAAATGTATTTTTTATAATATATTGCTGTTTTTTAACAGCTTGTGGTTGATAGATTTTTAAACCTGCAGCATATGAATAATGCAAATAAGGAAATGTTACACACTAATGTTGATTCAGTAACACTTTGTATGCTCATTAGCTAGTGTGCATTATAATTGAACTCTTACATGTGACAGCCACATGAATGCCAAATGAAACCGTTATGATTAATGCTGTTACAATGAATACCAAATGAATTTTTAATGACTGAACACTTACCATTTTCTCTTCCTGTTGATTCTGTGGCAGGCAAAGTTTTGATTATTTTTAAAAATTGGATTTGAAACAGTGATATGAGTGGCTTGTTGTATTGTAACATAGAACATGCTTAGCTGGTGCTAAGTCACTTTCCAAGACATTTTTGTTGACTGTTTAAATAAAAGCTACAGGTAAAAACAACTGTTTTTCTAAAAACTGATAATGAATGAAGAATTATTCACTTGCTCCTCTTATGAGATTCACTTAGCAGTGATCCGTGGATACTAACCAGACATGACAAGGAAAGGGAAATGGGGATGACTGCTAAAGCAGTGAGTCATTTTTATTTCTTTTCATTTTTGCAAACTGTGGCTCTGGAGTGATGGAAAAAATAGATTTTTTTTCTTTTTTGTTATTGGATTGAATGCTACATGAATAAACAAAGAAAATATTAATACTTTAAATACAAACTTGCTCTTTATTCAAGTGAGCAATGCTTCCAAGAAGTTTCTTAGCCTTACAGCACTATTTATCTGCAGGGAGCAGTTGTCATTAATTCTACTGTATTATCTCGTATGCATAGTAATTTGTTTTATAAATGCCCATGGACCTATTTAGGGAAGTGTTTACTGGTGACTGCAAGAGTTCTACAGCCAGGTCCGTGCTGAAACACCATCCCATCTAACATAACAACCCTTGGTGCAAAAGGTAGAGCCTCCTCTCAGACTCCAGACATTTTTATATTTCATAGAGAGGCAACTAAATCTGAAACCACATCTATTGGGCTTCTGGAGGACACAGGGCAGGACTGTGTTCACAGCTGGAGACACTTATGTAAAGTTGTTTTCCTTGTGCTTTCATGAGCTATGCTAAATGTCCTGTGAGCCACATGCCTGTGGACTAGTTGCTCTCTTCTGACCAAGGTTGTATGAACTTCAAGGAAAAGAACACAGGTTTGCTCCTAAGTTCAGTAACACCAAGCTGTTACTCCTTATCTTTTACTTTTCTTAGAATTCAATCTCTAAATTGGTTTAAAAAGTTATAGTGTTTGTCTATTTATATTTATTGCAAGAGAGTATGAAAGATAGAGTTATGAGCAAGAATAAGCAATTGCTGGCCAAGTATTCTGTGAGAAACTGCTGTAAATTAGGGAGAAAGTTGTGTTCCATAAATAACAGGCTAACTGCAGAGAGCAACAATGCCACTCTACACAGCAGCAGCAGAAATGCATGGGGGTGACAAGAGAGGAAAGAACTACCAGGGTTCTTGGGCAAAAGGAATGAAAGGTCAGGCCTGGCTGCTCCTGTGCGTCATTGCCTTTCCACCCATGCCTTCTCTCTTGGCTCCGGCAGGCTTGCTCAGGGATTGTTCTGGGGTACCAAATATTGAAGCAATTTTTGCCTGTGTTTGCTTCAGACACTGCATGAATTTTAAACCAAAATGAAAGAAAACACTTTATGTTTTAGCCATTGAGGATTTCCAAGTGTAATGTTTCTAACATCTCCCATTTTGCCCTTACCTCCCTCAATATGCTACCTGATTTGCATCTTTATCATGTTATAAATTTGATATTTTTTTGTTTTTTCTTCTCATTCCCCTATTTTACTAAATTTTCCTTAAGAGTTTTTCCATCACCCAAAATAATAATTTCTTGATGTTTTCTTTCCATGGCCAATGTAAGCAATGTAAGACCTCAAACTAGGTTATTTTCTTGAAAAAGTAAAATAAAGATTTAGGTTCCTCCAAGTAAAGTTGAAATTCATCCATACAGGAACATTCATGACACAGGTGAGTCAAAGTGAGTCTGGTTCGCAGGAATTAAATGAGTAGAACCAAACCAGGAGGTACTCTTGTGATCCTGCTTACACAGAAGAAAATTATTGTCTCATTTTAATACTACAACAAGCATCTAGTTCCATCAGATAATGTATATTAGCTGCAGATTGAGTCTTTTTACATGCAGTATGCAAAACATGGGTCTGAGGAGGATGTAATCTGTAAAATAGTCCTGTCAGGTCTGTCTGTCTGTCCATCTTGCTATTCAAAGGTGAGGACTTTGCACAAGATCACAAATAAGTCTGCTGCTGCAGACCTTGCCTTTCGCAGACCTTGTTCCATGTCTTATGCATGAAATACCCACTCTCTTCTTATGCCAACTCCAGGCATTTTTCTAACACAGTTTAATCTCTGCTCTACACTGCAGTGTTTTGGAAAACTGCAGTTATGGATGGGCACAGGGATATGTACAAGGTGCATACCTTGGGTAAATTTGGAAAGAGCAACTTTTATGTATACGTACCAGAAAGTGCTTGTAAACTTCCCCTGCAGAGTTATTTTGGTCTGCTAGCACAAATTTGTCAGCTGCTGAGAGATATTTCTGTGAGCTGAGAGGAGGATGCTTTTCTGGGCTGGAGCGACACGGGCGCAGACCAGTGGACTTCCCACTCTGGGGGCTCCTGAGGACAGGAAACCTCCCAGCATCAGCAGGGCTTCTCTCTCAGGTCTGGGATTTGTGCTGCTGATCAGCCAGCACTGGCAGTGCAGCTCTGAAAGAAGCACAGCAGGGCAAACATTGGCATTTATTTTCTCTTTTAGCTTTGTTTTCACAGAGGGATGAAGCATTTACAAAATCAGTGGAGCTACCCTGAATTTTTTAATATTGATATCATGCTCACTTCCCCTGACAGTGCAGCTATGCCTTTTCAGGGGTTTATAGACACTTAACAAATGTTCTTAGTATTATCTTCTTCTTTATGCCATGTGCTTAATTGTGCTCTTTAACTTTCAAACAGCTTCTAAAATACGATTGGTTGGGACACATTGTTAGGTCTCATCTAGTAATATCTGCTTCCTATTTTGAGTTTTTCTCTTAAAAAGTGACAGTGTTTCATCCTATGGTGAACTTGTGTGTCTCCTGTCAGAGAGAAGAGATCTAAATAAACCAGCCAGACAAATCTTGTGTATTCTGTATTACATCAAATGGTGCTATTGGTTTGCTGACTTTTTTTTCCCCTTTTTTATTTCTTTTTAAATGACCTTGCTCTGCTATCATAATTTACAGTATTGATTCAGAAACTAGCAACCCTGTTAATCTTTAAGTTCCGTACTATCACTTTTCCTGTTAGCTTACATAGAAGGAACTTAATTTTCCACAACTTTCACGATGTTGTGTAGAAATGATGAGAATTATTTTAACTTAGAGTGTAAAATAGTATCTCCTTAAACTTAATCTACCTCTTGTAGATAGTGAAATCTTCTCTTTTGAGACTGTTTTGGGGTTTTTTTCAACATTTTCTCTTGCAGGACAATTATTTCTTGATTAAGTACATGGAAAAACACATACGCTGCTTTTGAGGAAGGGTTAGGAGAGAAATGTGCATTAGTCTTCATTAACAAATGGCTGAGCCTTGCCACGTGCAAAATAAAGCCCTTTCCTACATTCCAGGTTAAAGGTGTCAGGAGGTATATGTCACTCCATTATTTTAAGCTCTAGAGTTACTATAGGTTTCTGTACTCAGGTTTGAGTGAGATCCAGGGAACAAATGAGAACCGATTTTATACAGAGAAGTTGTAAGAGATGGATGAAGATGAAGAATGAGCAGAAGCAAAGTTCACCAGCATACCTGATGGCATAATAACATTGATTTTTTTGATTCATATATCACCCCAGGTACAGATATATGTCACTTCATTTCTGTACAGCATGATGGAAGGTCTGTGAGGGATATTATGACTTTTTAAGTCACCATCTCTCAGCCAGGTTGCTTTGGGGGCAGTGCTCTTCAGCCCATGAGCTTGATGGCAAACTGACACTTCCGCCCTCGGCTAGATGAGCGGTCAGTTAAGGATGACAGCATTGCATAAACAGATAAGTTAGTCCTGTATCTTGTGTGTACTGGGGTGCTGTGACAGCTTCACCTCTGTGGGAGGGGAGCCTGTGAGCCCCTGTGGCTAACATTACCTTTCTCAAACAGCTGTGGTGCAGAAGTCAAATACCTAGTGCCTCCTACAAGGTGTAAATCTAGATTTTTTTCCTCTGTATCACAAATACTCTGTTCTAGTCTGTTCTCTCTAAATCTTGTATAGGTACTGGCCATGAAGCTATTGACAAGAAGAGCAGTCTGAATTTCAGATAGTCTTGAAAGATCTTAAATGTTCCTTAGGGGTCTCACCCTGTGTCTCTTACCCTCGTAAACCTTTTCTTTATCCTAGTAGACCCATGAGGAACTATGGCTAGAGACAATGCATATGATTAAGAATTGCAAGACCAAGGCTGTGTTTTTTGTGACACAATGTACTGTTGCCAGGAGGTCACATCAACACATTTAAAAAATGGAAAATCCTGGCGTATATCAAGCATTGAATTTTCACAGTAAATCAACAAATCGAAGTCAGATCTCAGTTACCTGCACAAGATGTACTCTTGTTGATGTTATTCAGAACATGCATTTTATTGCCTTGCAAACATCTGAAAGGAATTCAGTTTGCAACAACTTCAGGCTTTGCTATGGCATAATGGCTTAGTTTTGTAACAACAAGCTGAAATATTGACTGTCACAGAATTGACTGTCAAACTGAACTTTCTGAGGTTTGTTCTGTTTACAAATTAAAACTTTCCATTTTCAGCTCTGCAAACAATACCTGTGTTCTGAGAAATACATACTTTGAAAACTGTCTGTGTACTGCAACATGAAAAAGACTGCTCCTATATATATTGTTATTTAACTATAGGACTAAAAGGAACAAGTGCAAGCCATAGGGTAGCTTATCTGCAATATAAGGCATTTCTTCTACCTTTGATGTGTGGACATGAAAAGAAAGTGTCACTGAAGTATAATTTTAAAATAGTATAAACATATTACAACAGATAACAACATTATTTAAATATGGAATTAATTTTGCTGCAAATCTCTAATATTAATGAATAGATGCCTTTAAATGTCTCAAGAATAAAGTCATATGAGCAGCTCTTGCAAACAAGGTACAAGTGCTATTCTTCCATTGCGACTCCTGGAATGTCAGTTGTGATATAGTACGTAAGTATCAAAAAGTAAATATAAACTGATGTTGCATTATGGAGTTGAGCTTTTATTTATAGAAAGAATTAGAAAGCTAATTATAGAAATCCTCCCTTGTGTGTGAAAGGCAACTGATACAAGTGGAAGTTTCACTTGTTTTGAAGAACATTAACTGAGTAAAATCTCATTCTTTCTCTTCCAAATGAGACTTAACTTGGTTTGCATTCCATATTGTTTACATATAGTTGTTTCATTCACATATAGGTCCATCTTGATTGATAGCCCCTTAGGGCTGTAAGAATATTCCAGTCTGTAGCAGTGTATCAAAGAGGTACGACTTTTCTGTCCAGTGCTTCGGAAGCATATTTAAAAAACAGACATCAGAAACAGATGTGATTCTTGACTGGTGTTTTAGTTGAATATTTTACATTCTTGAGCATCTCTTCTCTATAACATTAGACATAAATGCATCTGAGTGCACTGGTGTATCAGACAGCAGCATCTAGATAGGGGCAGTGCCAGTGGAGGAGGATGACTTCTGTTGTTTACTTCAGGTTTAAGCTGGGGCCAACATATTTTTTCTTTTACAACATTGTCTGATTTGTGTCATTACTAGGGATTACTAGGAAGAACATATATACTTGTGCTGCAGCAAGCTGGCAGGTCACTGGCTCATGCAGCTCTCAAGCACTGTACCATAATTTTCCAAAGCAGGTTTCTTGAGGAGATATAATATACCAAAGAAAGATGCAGAAACATATGGTAATCTTATCAAATGCCTACACTTATGACTATAGGAGGAAAGGCATTTTCAGTGGAGAGGATACTGAAAGGCAATGGTTTATTGCACATCATCAGCTTGAGCCATCTAAATTTTTCCACAGTAGGGAATCTGATCTAGAGCATATGGTGAGTTCACATGCAAAAGCATGATAGACTTAAAATGGCAGTTTTTAATTAGCACCTTATTAGTGTTCAGGTGCCAGCCATGTTTAGCAACAGCATGAAGTATATGGGCTAGATTTTTGCATCCAGGATGGCATTACACCTGCTTAAACACATTTTCCTACCTGAATTTGTATTGACTTTACTAATGATGGTAGAGGGTACTGGGAGCTTTTACAATGCTAAGGTACACTATACTTTGGAAATCCTTGAACTATTTTTTGGGTGACTGGAAACTAAAGCAAGAAATCTATGCTAATGTACTACAAATGTTCTCAGGCTGGGCTTTTTTTTGTCACATGTAATTTTTAGATAAAGTAACTAAACTTGCCTGAAGTTTGACAAAGATAATTGCAGCACTGTTGCTAAGTGTTCTCTGTAAGCGATCTGTATTCTTTACACACACAGTTACAATTAGAGTGTAAAAAGGAAAAATTACTTCTTCTAGTTAGATGTTTGACATAGTTTTTTCTAACATTGATTTTATCAAAACAAAGATTATGGTACTTATGATGTAGGCCTGTCATACGCACAGCACAGGTTAAGAATTATAGGATGAATAGGGATGGAGGAAATGTTATTGCCTTACTAAAGAAACCCTGAAACACCAGAAAGGTAGTACTAATGTAAAGAAGTCTTGATTTGCCTGAATGGTTTACCTGCTAGTAATCTCTAGACTGCTCTTTTAAACCAGTTCTCAAGGTACACTCTAGCTTTCTATTTGACATAAAGTAAAAAATCACTGTTAACAAAATTGTTGTCAACAAAAGCAGCACGAGAGCACTCTGTCCAGTGGCAGATAACAGGTATCTAAGATTTACTATATAGTAATCACATTGGAAGACTAGTTCCACCAGCAAAATTGTATTTTTTGCTGAGTGAAAGCATTACACACTAACTTCTAAGGCACTAACTGTTTTGGGGAGCTCATTGCTGTACTTGACAGTCCATTTAAATCTAAAAACCTAAGGTGTTTAGCAGTCTTTTGCTTAGCCAGAATATCTTCAGTTATTTCAGATGGGGTATGATTTTTACCAAGCAATAACCAGAGAATAAAGACATTAGCTGTAAACCTTGTAGATGGCTCTTTAGGAAACAAGATGATTTAAAATGCCTGGGCTGCCTGAAAGCCAAGCCCACTTAATTGCTATAGGCCCTTTCTGCTGAGTCATGCTTGATCTGCATGAGAAACACATGCTGGCAGAAAGAGGGAGAAAAAAGGATACACAACTAAAGGTCATCAGAAACTGTAAGTTTGTCTTTGACTGACTGAACTGTAGCTGGTTTCCACTGATTTGCATGTGGTAAAATGCACTAGCAAAGGGAACAACAAGCAAGCCAAAAAAGGCACTTTTTTTGTTAATAGCAGTGTGAGGTGGGATGTTCTCAGTTTGCTCAGAGCTAGTCCCTGGCTGAAATGGCAGGAACATATAAGAGGTAAAGTCCATGTTCAAATCAATGCTAATTAACTTTCTAACTTGTTTAATGCCTGGAACAGAATGAAAACTAAACTGAAAAAAAGCCAGACATCAACTCTGTGGTAAATGATGTACTTGGGTATTGGTTTTTCTTTCATGTGAACAAGTTCAAGTGAACAAATGCTACTTGTTTTTTCAGGGTGGGCTGTAGTGTTAATATTCACTTATATTGGCAATTCTTGTTTAATTTTGTGGTGAGTGGCTATAAGTAGTTGCATTCAGATTTGAAACTTCTATGGTGTTTTTTCTTTGGTTGTTGTTTGATTGTTTGCTTTTTTGAGGTGGTTTTGTTGTTATGTTTGATGTGTGGGTTTTTTTGTTTGGCTTGGTTTATTTGGTTTTTTAGTGTTTTTTGGTTTGGTTTTTTTTTTATAATACCAGTTCATAATATCAAATAAAAAAATTACATTTAGAGGTTTGAATTTTCACCAAAAATGAGCATAGAGGTTGCACGTTTTTTCATTAGTTTCACTAGAAAGTAGTGTGCCTAAGCAAATTAGTTAAAGCTGTTTAGAGAGCTAAATATGACTACGGGAGGATAATTTTAGTGTCTAATCTCACATAGTCGTGCCAAGCTAAATTTATTCTCCCTTTTCTACTTTTAACCCAATGCATTTATATAAAATCAAGATAACTTACTTTCCCCCTTTACAAATATATATAGAGTGGTGTATGTATATTGTATATTAATATAAATATTTATATAGATAAAAACCTGTAATGCTAAAATACAGTAACATATTTATTGCAGTAAAGTACCTAAAATATATATTAACTGGGAGGAGGGAACAAAAATAAATGTCAGCTTGAACTGTTGATTCCTTTCTTTTGGACGTTGTGTGTCTGGTAACACCTCTAACTTTCTACCAACCTGTTTTAACACATTTAAGGTGTAAACTAAAAGAAATCAGTTATGTGTGGATAGTCATATAATGTTCATTGTTATATACATCGTTATGTATGGATAGTCATATATGTTCATTGTTACATTCTCTAAGTAACACATATTAGTTGTGCTATGACAGAGATAGTCATATAATGTTCATTGTTACATTCTCTGTTTAAGTAACTTATGTATTATTAGTTGTGCTATGACAGAAACTAAAGTGTGGTTTATTTGTTTTAAATTTAAAGGCTCTGTTATGGTAAATATTGCCTGTATATATTGATACAGGAGAAGCAGAGATAATCTGTTCCCTGTGGGTATTAAGAAAAGGGATTGTAATGGTTTTTCATAGACATTCTCAATTTTTAGACCCTGGCTATTATTAGAGGTATGGTCTGAATAGGAGAATAAGATATAACGGGTAGGATTTCCTAAAAAATATTTTTCTTGACTTTTTTTCAGCTAACAATAGCCAACTTTTAATTTTGCTTTTTCTCTGGAAGACTCATCTGAGTTTTTGTCATTTTTAGTGTTCTCTTACCCCTGAAAAATAAGAATCATCACTTCTGGTATCATTGATAGAACATGATAGTACAGGAAGCATAAAGACAAACATCTCTCCAAAGTATTCTTTAAATGATCATTACTTTCTTGCTAAGTAGGGTCATAGTGACTTTGGTAATATAAGCTGCAGAATATGAGTATGCAACACCAAAACAGGCTGCACCAAGGAAGAAATTACCAACAGAAAACTTCATTGTACAGCATAAACTGGGGTTTTTGTTTGTTTTTTGTCTTTTTGTTGTTTGGTTGGTTTGTTTTGTTGTTTGTTTCTTTTTTCCCCAATGAACTTGGAAAAGGTTTTATTATTTAGCCATCTCTGTCAGAAATTGTTGCTACTGTAAGAAGGCAAAAGTTTCACTAGACTGACGGGTGCGCTTGTAAGAAATAGATTGTATTGCAGCTTTGCTTTTAGTAATGATATCCTATTTTTTACTTAACACTGTTTTATATAGAAAAAAAAAAGCTTTTTCTTTCTCTGTGTTTTATCAAAAGCTGTGATTCTCAGAAAGTGAATGTAGAGCCTAATGAACATTTAGCCACAAATACTGGTTGCTATATAGCATTTAATTAGAGCAGCAGCAAAACTGTATGTGAGGCTGTAAGGGAACTTGTAATATCTACAGACACAGCAAAACAAGCTAGGGACAAAACAAGGTCTGATCAAGTACAGCTTCACCCTCTGCTTCTGATTTCTCTTTCTACTGTTGAATGAAGTCAAATGCAAAGGTTTTTGTGAATGTTTAGCTTACACTGTGTCCATTTCAGTTGTAACCGTTAACGTAAATCACTGGATTCTCCAAAGAGATGATTGTTGCTTATATATACTTGCAGTAGGTGCATGTGCATATAACGTGGTGAGTGTGGGCTCACAAGCCTGTATGGCTACATAAGCCAAGGACCCAGACCACAGTCACCACCTCCCTGCAATATAGGCCACAAACAGGGTATGGTCTGCAAGCATCTCCCTGCAGCTTTTGATTACTTCTCCTGACTTCCACATGCTGTATTTCATGGTCTGGCTCCCTGTGGGGCTGCATGAGGGCAAGGAGTTGGCTATAGTGGTAGAAGGGACAAGACTTCCTCTAGTTTTTATTTAAAATCACATTGGGGTTGCAGTTTTAAAACCACAGGAGAGGCTTTTCATTCTTTCTTTTGTGAGAGGTGTGGATCACATAAACCAAACCATAATGGTTTTTATGATATTGAGTGATGCTATTAAGAATTTGATTGCTAAAGTTTAAGTAGATGTTGTTTGTGATGGAGAAAATTCAGTAACAGTGTGCAGATGCTGTCCTTAAACTGTTCCTGGTTTATGTCCTTGAAGAGTTTATGTGGAGTAGGTTAAACTTAATTAAATTTAAAGAGTCAGGTGAGAAATATGTGAGGAATCTGCTGAATTACTCTTCTACCTGCAATGCTATATTTTAATCTAAAGCAACTCTTTGTGTTAGGCATTCACCCATCCTAGCAGGTAAGGTGGAAGGACATTTGTTGATCCTGAAATAAGCAGGCAGTACAGGGAAGAGAGTAACAGTCCTCAGCACAGCATGAGAAAAATAGCAAAACAATCAAGCTGTAGTGATGGGTGATTCCAATTTCCCAATATGAACTGGAAAACCTGAAAACCATGGCACAATGAAAAATAAAATTATAGAAGAAATAAGAAGTTATTGACCTGTGGTGTCAGGATCCTAATAGGACTTGTCCTCTCCAATCTCAGCAAAAATGTAGTTAGTAGATTAGAAACAGCAGAGCTACCTGCTTCAAGTGACCCCATGATTAAACTCAATATAACTTAGAACACTAAGCCAAATGTATCAATGAATTCTCAAAGGTCTACATTAAAGGTATATGGAAAAAAAAAAGCCCCTGTGAAAAATGGGTAAAGAAACAATAATGGGAGACACTTTTTGTGAAGAATAAAGGGTTTTCTGACATTTCCAAGGTGAAGAATTTGGGGGGAAGAAAGATAATGATGTGATTATGGGAAATTCATTCCTACAGTCTGACTATTGTACTTTCTTTAAACTCTTAATTTAATACATGTGTTTCATTACTGAATTCCTGCTAAAATTATTGTGTGAGAGCTATAGCTGTAGCCATACCTGGGAGGTTGGGGGTAGCAATAATTTTCTATTCATATTCATTTGATAACCATAGAAGGGCTGCTTAGGAGATGGGTATTCCTCCATTTAGTAATTTAACCTCAGTCCTTGACTGCAGCAAGGAACAGCCTTTATAAAGTTCTGGTTTATTGTTCTGACATCACAGAAAAAATATAAGCATCTAGGGTTTAAGCTGGAAAGAAACTGCTTCTAGAGGTGCACTGGACATGGTTATGCAGCTGTGGTATTTATACAGTCGTGTAATGTCTGCTAAAATGAAATCATTATCAGTACAGACACTTGAACCATCTCTGGTTAGGTTTTCAATCTAGTACACTGTATGCTGTGTGAATTTGTCTTAAAACTAGCCATGTGGTCATACTTCTTCAAATAATCTGAATGTTCATGTTTTTCTTTGTCCCTGTAATTCAAGAATGTAATTGGACCAAATATTCCAACAATGATTTAAAATAGAGAGACTAGTGTGAATTTTTTGACAAGAATAGATGAAATGGCAAACTGTATCATTGTGGAAGATACTATAGGGTACTGTATTTTACCTTGTCCCACTTTACCCACCTGATTCAATGAGGAAAATCTTAGCCCTTGTGGAAAACTAGTTGGAGAAAAAAATGTAATGCTTAGGATGCTTAAAATTCAGATAAAGCCACAGCCTCTTTCCATTTCTGTATACTGTTATGTCATGTAGAAAAGACAAAACCAGACATAACTTAATGTAAGTGGGAAGAACTCTAGAATGACTGCACAAAAATGTTACTGCTGCTAATCTTTGCAAAACCAATATTTTTGTAACTGGCATCTAATAATGTCTGTAACCTAAACAAAATCAGCAGTTTCCCATCAGCATTTTTAACTGTAGAATAGCACACATGAGTGCTTTGAAGCATTCAGATTCTGCTGTGAGACTCCTATTTATGACCAAGATAAGTTTCACAGATTATAAAACTCCCCGTTGCTGAGATACCTCCTTATAGCTTGTCCTACATTTCAGTGAGTGTGGGCTGAGGGTTTCTTTGTGGTTTGTTTGTAGGCTGTTTCTTTTGTTGTTGTTGTTTTGGGTGTTTGTTTTGGTTTAGTTTGTTTGTTTCCCCAGATGACAATCTCCCATCTTAGTTTGTATTTCTGTGGGTTTTTTTACTGTAATCCAAGTTATGTAGTACCTAACAGCTTCAGTGTGCCCAGGATGGTATTAAAGTCAAAGCCAATAATATGGAAAGGAAAAGAAGTTAAACAGCTGTTTAGGAATTAAGTGGGAAGAGGAGGTTCTTTATACACTAGAACATTATAAAAATGCTAACAATATACAGTGTTATGACATGATATCAGAATGAAGTGTTAATCTTCTTTCTAAACTAGTTGTAACTTTCTCCATAGTAGTAGGGAGGCTATTCTTGCACATCAGTCTGCTTGAACATCTGAACTATCAATCAGTAGCCAGGGATCCAGGTCATGCCTCTTCTTTTCCCCTCTCATTTCTATAACTAGCAAAGAGATTGCCTGGTGGCCAGTGGTACCATGTGGGAGGTGAAACTGAAGCACTTTCATCATTTACTGTGTGTTGATCTGCTTGTGGCCTTCACATAATTTCAGACTCTTCTGTTTTGCACCTTGCTGAGTTATTACCTTTATAGTGTTACCTAAAAACCCATTCCTAATTTTCAGACTTCCAGTGGAAACCCTGACAATGGCAAAGGAAAAAGACAAATATATGCCCAGTGTAAAACTTCATAACTTTCATGGCCTCCTTTCATCTGTATTTGTGGTTTGAATTATCAGGTCTTTTTCCTGGCTTGTCAGTAAGCCTTCCAGAGACGGAAAGGCTGTCTTCTGATAAAGGCTCTGTTCAGACCAAACTTCTCCCTTTATTTCAACATTTGTGTTTCACACCAAATCTTTCAAAATAATTTTAAAAAATGTTTTGAAAAAATAAAAGGATTAGAAAGAACACTTTGCTAGGAAACCTTAAAGTATTTGCTGTATAATAGTTAAGTGTATGAACTGGTATCTTCTGATTCTTCATTAAATATCTTACTGTGAAGGTTATTGCTCAGGCTAGTTTGGTTTTCACTGTCACTGACCAGAAATGCAGTCTTACCCCTGAGAGAAGTGATGGAGCAGAAGTGTTGGAGAACTGCTTTGTGTTAAGATTATTTTTCATGCCATGGTTTTAAAATCAGTCTTTGAGAGCTAGTTCTGCTCATTTCATAGAAATTATAAGTTATGGCAGAACAATTCCAGTGCATGCCTGAAACTTACAGCTTTTTTAATGTCAAAATAAATATCTGGATTTAAAAAGAAGAATCTGCCTCAGATACCATTTCTGGGATCCTGGCAGACATTCATATGGATGTACATGACAGAGCATTTGTTCTGTAGCTCACAGACATAACAGGTTGAGAGGTGCTCCACTTGTTCAATTTATGAACTAATATCTAGATCAGCTAAAGGACAACATTTTCTGAGTGTTACATCTGCAGTTCACACTAAGCATATGCAATGCCATATGGTCACTGAAGGGTTATGGACTTTTTTTATTAGGAAAACTACCACAGCTAGTATTAGGTATGAGGTAGTATATACTGTGCACTCTTATGGCATCAAACCAGAAAATAAATACAGCAAAAATTTAAACATAACTTGAAAAAAAATCCCCCCACCTGCCCATTCCTATTTGTGTAGAGAGGTGTGCAATTCCTATGAGTCCTGTGGAGGCAGTCAGATTAGACCTGTAAAACATATAGCTGTATTCTCTACTAATGTGGTTCAAGCCCAGCTGGTAACTCAGCTCTATGCAGACACTTGCTCACGCCTCTCCTTTCCCTCCCACTCCAGGGGGGATGGGTAGGAGAAGCAAAGGAATGTAAACCCCACATGTTGAGATAAGAACAGTCCAGTAACTAAAGTGTAGTATGAAACTACTACTACTAATACTAATGATAAGGGAAATAACAAAGGGAAAGAATGTAAAATTAAATGGGAAAGGAAGAAACCAATAAACACAAGTCATGCACAATACAATTGCTTACCACCCACTGACCCATAACCAAGCACTGTACCAGCTGATAGGAAAGAGAGAAAAATAACTGTTACAGCTGAAACCATGACAATGTACTAGCAACTACAAACCAGAATACCCATGGTCTTACCCTGCATAGTAAATTAAAGTGCTGATTTCCAGGTATTTGCTCTTTACAACTCTTTGGGCAGAGTGAGGAAGAAGATGGGCAGTAATGCACTGTCAGAGAACAAGCAGGGTCTCTGCAAAGTGTAATTTTAACAAATATTGTCTGGGTCTCTCTTATTGCATATCTCAAGTTATCTGTTACTATTTTTGTACTGCAGATATTTAGTCTCTGTTCATTTGATATATAACTCAGTGTAAATAAGCTTTTAAGTATACAGTGATTTCAGAGAGTACTAATTTTCATAACAAATTCTATCTTAGAGGAAATGCTCTCAGAACTATGCATTATACCGTATAGGCTTTGTACTGCTGGTCCATGTCAGCCTCACAAGATTATATCGCTACATGTGTTAAGAACAGGATGGAACAGAGTCATAAAATGCAGTCCTCAGGTACACCTGTATAATGAATATTTAAGGCAGAAATTCATCCCAAAGCAATTAAACACCCAAGTACATTTGGGTAGGCTGCAGATTTGCACGCATGCCTTTCATAAGCAATTTGGCATGCCCGGGCAAGGTACCAATATTTTCTGCTAGTAAATGGGTAAAACTGGCAGCAGTTGTCCCACCTTTAACAAGCTTCTTGGTTTACATCTGTTGCATCCAGCTGCAGTCCTGTTTTTCAAGAAATTGATTTCTCTGCTTCCTCCTCCCTCCTTCCCTTCTCCTCTTTATATTAGTCTTTCTCAAGCTCACAGGTAAAACCATAGACATCCCAGATATCTCTCAAGTCAGTGAAAGGGCTTAAGCAATGCTCTTATATCACCAGTCCCATCATCCTCAGCCAGAACAGTCCCAAACACACAAATAACTTTTTCTGCCAGTGTGTTAGGAAGCACCACAAGACAGCATCAGTAACTGCATATTCTATGAAAAATGTATAGAAACAATGAGTTTGTATTTTAGTACATTTTAAAGGCCAACATCTGTTCCAGCATCGCTGAGAACCCTTTTTGGTATATATTGGCCACAGTAACTCCCCAGCTGCTACACTATGGGATGCGATCCTGGCAAGTGCTGTGGTCTCAGGAACCACCACAGGGTTTGATCCAATAGAGGTGTCTGCCCTGACCTTGAAGTTAGTACCAGACCAAAACAGCCTGTGAGTTGTCAGTAACAAACTTGGCTACCTATAGGGCCGGTAGGAGGACACAAGTTGACTAAGTATAGGTTCCTACAGGTAAAATTTTGGGTGAACATAGGGTGCATATCTCTTCCATGAACAGCTGAAGTAAGCTCTCTGCCAATGTTAGAATGCTAAATCTAAATCAATGTAATTCACTGCACACATCTACTTTAAAACACTGACTAGGATACTATAACAAGCTTGAGACTTTTAATTTGGAAGAAAAAAGCCATGAACTGTGTGGCAAGAAACCAAAATAATTTCCAGCTTCTTAGAGTCCTGAAACTATTTTCTGAGATGGGACAGAAAACTGCTGGTTTGTTGAGGTTTTTTGACTGTATTTAGCAAAGGTTTTAACGTGCCCATAAAACTCTAGGGGAATTAACAGCATTCAAAGTTCTTTACATCTACAGTGTTAGACACAGGTTGTAATAAAAAATTATTGTAGCTGTTAGTTTATGCCTAACTACAGGTAACTTCTCATTAAATCAGTGCTTCACAATGTATCTGTTTTACTGGTTTCCAATTTCAGTGATTTTTTCCATAGCAGCTAAAAAGTAATGCATTCTTTGTTGCAGAAAATTTTGAGTTGTCACTGTATGAAACGTAGAATTTAAACATACTCAAATTAGGATTGAACTAAGTCCTAAAATTCCCTTATTAGAAAAACCCAACCCCCAGATAAATATGAAAACATAACAACTTTATTCAATATGGTTGAATGTCTGTGTTGTATTGATTAATAATCCTGAATATTTTCCTTAAGCAAGAATTGTGTGTTTTGAAAAATCAGAGATTGATTGGGTGATTTTGTTTTTTTGTTTCTTTGGGATTTTTTGTTATTTGTTTTATCAAAATTATCTTGATTAGATAAAAGTCATAATTTTCATCTAGTGGGAAACTCCAGTATTCCAACATTCTTTTTTTTCGTGCCAAATCTGGTCAAACTTGAACTACTGAAATTTCAGCCAATTGTGTTAACAAGAATAAAAAGTAATCAATGAGGAAACACTGAAATGTATTTTCTGAGTGATTTCAATATTGAATTGTACTTTCTATGGCAGTGATTTGCCCCACTGAGTTGTAGTTCAAAAGTGTCATGGTCTCATTCTCCTTTCTTAGCTCCTTGAACTGATTGCACCTCCCTAGGTGCAACCTGTGTGTACCAGTGAGAACATTCTCTAAGGGAAAACTTTGATCGACAAGGCCATGGGGGACAGAATGCAATAAACGATGAAAGGAGTTTTCTTCAGGACATGGCTGGGAGAACAACTTGGAGTGATTTGCTGTTTAATGAAATAACAGTGAAGGAAGCAAACATCATTCCAACATCAAGCAATAGAATTTGCTGGAAAAATAACTCCAGCTCATTTCTGCAAGTGATACAACTTAAAAATAAAGTCAGAATATTGGAAGGTGCTGAATCAATCAGCTAGTGGAAACTGTGCTGACTGTATTAAGATTTTTAGCTGTGCATGCAGAAAGGAATTGAATCGCAAAGGCTATGCCTGCATTGTACCTAGGACTTAGGGTCTGCACGTGGGCACACCTCCCACCATCAAGAGAGATGTCAGTGGAGACTCTGTGCTCTGACACAGGGCTGTGGGGTGGCTGCAGCATCCAGATCAGGAGCAGGTGTAACAGCTGAGTAGAGCAGAATGTTGGTGTTGCAGTGGTTTGTCTTCGGTTCCTATCTGTAATTCTTCTGGTCATCATAATATGTTGATGTATCAGTTTGGAAATATGCTAGATGATATGGATGCTTTGATAGAGCAGCTATGAGGTTGGATTTATCTGACCCCAGCAAGCTTAATAAGGTATTTATAAGATTGCTGCAACCCTAATGATATTATTAGTGTAGGTATGATAAACACAGAAGTGAATTATAGTTTAATAGAATAAAATGCACTGTAAAACAAATGTTTTATAGCTTTAAATGTATATAAGAAATACATGGATTGGTTTATGAAATGGCAGGCTTTAAAATGCGTTCTTCTGTTCTTTCCCTGGTACAGTGGTTTCAACATCAATTAATATCATGTCCTGCCAGGCCAAAGAGATTGTGAAGATGAAAAGTCTGGCTGTTGCTTTGGGTCAGGAAGAGAGGTTGTGGCTCTCACTGTTTGGGTTTTTTTCACTGAAGAATAGATTTTATCAAAACATTCCTGCCCAGCTCTAACTTTTGTTGATACTATGCACAGTAGTTTCCTGGTAAGCACAGCCATGAAGTGTTAAGTCTCAGCTGAGCCTGAGCATGGACACAGTCTGCTTCCAGTGCCCATAGCCTTTCCTGGCTGGGAGGCAGCTGTAGTGGAGGCTTCAGGACACACTAATTATCTCCATACAGGCAATGCTTACCAGCAGAGCAGTCCACAGAGGTCTCTGGTCTCAGCTCAGGTTTCACTTTCATGTTAATTTGGAAGAAAGCAGTAAATATCTAAGGAAAATATGTCCTTTAAGCAGTGCTCAATGGGCAAAAGGTATATTCAGATGTTTTGTTGTTTTCTGAAGACTGTAATAAGATTTTATTACAAAAGTATTCATGTCTCTTTATTAACTTCCTTGTCAAGCTTCTTCCTTATGCTTTTTTTTTAAGCAATGCAAAACACACATTTTTAGCAAAATGTATTCTAAGTCCTTTAGGTTTTGTTTGTGTTTATTAAAACATGCAAAGTATCAGATTATTTACATACCTAAAATTGTACCCATCCTTAAATACCATGCTTATTGGACATACGAGAAATTCCAGGGAATCAAGTGCTGGTGCTCTGATTATACTAAAATATTTAATTTCAGAACTAATCCCTTGCTCATCTCTCCTTTGTTATTAATGTATATTACATAATAAATGCATCATTATATAAAGAAAGCACAGTGAACAGTTAATCCCTGGCTAGCTGTGAGTGCTTTCTAGACCCTGTGCTGCAGCTGCGAAGCCCCTCACCGTGACCGGGGAGCCAGGCGCAGCAGCACCAGATGGCCCTGCAGACAATCGGCATTGAGCCAGCAGAAGCTCAGCTACAGCCCCGCGAGCCAGAGCTGGTTTCGTCCTGTGGTTTCCACTCTATGTAGCTCAACACTCAGTTCGTGGGAAGGCTTATTAGCTCTGGCACCATACCACAGGAGTTTACAGCATTGGCTTGGGACCATTGCTGTGCTCGGGCTAATAAGATCCTACTGGAGCAAAGTGCCGAGCATGGTACAGAGACGATTCAGTGGCGGTATGAGGAACCAGCCTAGGTCAGTTGAGGACAGATCTGAACTGCAGCTTATGAGCCCTGCTTGATTCCAGCTGAGTCTACACAGCCATTTAGATCCCCGCAATATGTCTATAATCTTGGATTTTTCATTACCCAGACTATTCCACTCCCCTGTTATGCTGGGTACCAGAAAGCTGACTGTAGCTAGCAGGGTTGGGTTACTTATAAATACTTGAACTGTTTGACTCTCTTTTTCTTGAGTGATTTTTCTTGCATCTTTGCACTTGGCTAGTTTCACATTGCTGCTAGTTGTTGCATTTAGTATTCTATTTGTGTTTTCCATTCTACTGCTACCAATATAAGCACCTTCACCAACATTACTGCTAATGACTTTCCCTTCTTTTCATCAATAAAACACATATTCTCCGGAGTGACAGTAATATCATCTGCTAGAAACCACGTTACTCTCAATAAGACAATGCAAAGAAGAAAGAAATATATTTCAGCCCAGCAGCTGTAGCACCACTTTAGTACTGGCATGCCTGTTGGGGAGGGGGAGTAGGCTTTCTTCTTCCTTCCATTTTTGGAAGTGGGTTTGTGGATCACTTGCTACAGCTGCATTGCCATAAGCTGTAAGAAGTTCATTTTGTCTGTAATATCTATGCACCAAATATGTCAAAACCAGATAAGAAGTATTTTGATAGGCAACATGAAGTACAGCTTGTGAGATGGGGGGGTATGGGGAGCTTATCCACTGGTATCTGATTTCATCAGCATCTTTGTCTAATCAGAATATCTCTACCATAGAACAAAAGCATTATTTTTAATAAAAGCATTTTCATATGCAGGGATCACTGGCAGAATTCTGTATAAGCAGTAGTGATAGATTCTGGTTGTACATGCATATCTGACTGCTCAGGCACGTATCTCAGTGGCCAGTCCTCACCAAAGTGGTGTGGAATTGTATGCCAAGTACATAAATGTAACAGAGTTTTGTGGGATAGAAATGATAAAATGGGCCTTTGACAACTAATCTGACTCTTTAAAGAAGAAATGAAAAAAAAATATAGTGCCATTTGTTTTGTTATGTGAGCTTTGTGGTAAATGGTACATTAGCCTGTAATCTTTTCTATGGTCAGAAGTGCGAGTGTGCTTGTCTACGGGCATCATAATTCGAGCAGAACAATCTACTGTGTTTTGTAGATTGGTCTGTTTGTGTCTTTGTCTGTGTTCCTCTTCTGGACAAAAAAAGCCCACAGAAGTGTTCCTTAGTCATCTAAATCCCAAGTTTTTACAAAGCCAGCTTAATAATATTAATTTACATTCATGAGAAAGTAACTGGTTTAGTGATTAAGCAATGGACACTGGGCTCTGTAAAGAGACAATGTCACTCCTGCAGTGCAGTGTAGAAAGGAGCTTCCAAAAAAAGTTTGTTTTGGGGTAGCATGTTGATTGTAAACTTCCTCAACCCCTCTTTTCTACACCAGCTCTGTTTTTGTTCCAGTTCTCTGCAGCAGCAAATGCCTGTGCACATGGCTGGGTGTGAGCACAGAAATAAGTTTTGTCAAGCGGATGAGTTGCAGGTAGCTTGAATTTTCAATCTTTTTCCTAGGAAAACTGGTAATATTTTCTTCGTATGAAGTTACTCACAGCTGCATTCTGCATGAGCACAATCCCTCTGGTGTGTGTGTAGGCTATAGCAAGGTAATAAAGTGCTGGACATCTACTGGCTATTTTAAAAAGAAAAAAAAGCCAACAAATAAAAAATTATCCAGCCAAAATCCTGTTTGGAATGTTTCAGCAGGATGAGGATCCTCAATGGGTGCCTGCTGCCAAGCCTCTTTGGTGTCCCTGATTCCAAGCCCTGGCCATTTTTGATTTTATTGACTTCCCGCTACAAGAGGACCACTTATATGCTAAGACACTTCAGAGAAGTAATAATAATTAGTGTGCCTAATCTGATTCCTAAATAGTGGAGATTAAACACATCTGGATATTTCTTTAAGCCAATAGAAATAAAAATAGATCTTCTCAACTCTAATGATGACTGGAGGCCATTATTATAACATTCATGATGAGTTTTGCTTTTCATCACAGGTATCCTCAGTAGATGCAAACATATGTAGTGAAAGAAAAACAACATAACACTTTAAAAGGAGAAAGAATTGCGGTAGAGCATATAAACAGCAGACAAAATAAAATAGGTCCCTGACAATAGAAAGAAATATGTTAACAATGAATAAAATAGGATAAAAAGGCAAGATTATTTGCATACACTCATAAGATAAAGAGAGTAAACCAACATTTTATTTTTTAGCTTTATCTAAAGATTTTAATGGTTGATTTATAGCTAACTTGTCTAAAAGGAGCATAATTTTAAGTATGTACTTTCAAATGTTAATATAAGCACTTGCCGTATGTTTCTAAGATGATAATTATAAAAAGGGCCCTTTTAATGGCTGAGATTTTGTCTAGAAATCATGTCTGTGAAGACTCCTGTAATAGTTCAAGCATGTGCTTTACACTTTTGGGGCATTAAGTTTCATTCCTGCTGGGTTTTGTTGTATAAAATTCCTATTCATAGAGTAATTCTAATTAATTCCTGGTCCTCCTGAAAGGAATTTCCCCTTGTCCTAAACCTTTCAAGGTAATGGAAGTGTCTTTTAAAAGTACAGTAATAATCCTCTGAAACTGTGGTAGCTCTAAAGATATTTTCAATTGTGTACTAAAATTTATACAATCGATTGACTTTCATAGCATGACTGACCTAGCAAACAGTCCCCCAGGCTAAGTGTTTGTATGACCATTAAAGCTAGTTGTATGTTCACTTGTCCTGCTCAAGGGATATTGCTCATAAAAATTAGAAACAACATAAAATATTGGAAATGCTCATGTTACAAATCTTACATTCTAAGGGTCAACCTGTGTCTTTCCTTGAGTCAAATAAGTATGGTTACAGTCTTCGTTGCCCTTCCCTGGATTACAACTGAACACAAACAATTAAACTTTCTTTTAGCAGCACAGTTTTCTTGCATCAATGGTCAACTAATGCAAGAGGAAGCAGAAGCTGTTTGAGGAAGAGGCACTCTCCATGTGATGGGGCTAGGAAGAATTGCAATAACCATTCATGCTACTTATTCCTTTTGATTAGTGGCTATTGTCTCCAGTTTGCTTTTTCCTTTAATTAATTTAATTGCTTTAAGAAGTTTGCTTGAGTACATATAGGCTTATGTCGGTAACAAATATGATAAACTATTCCTATCCAGAGAATGGCTCTGTGGGGTGTAAGAGTGTATATAAACATCAACTGTAGAACTCCAACTATTAAAATACATGATAGAGCTCTGTATCTCTGAGCAACACTTCTGGGTTTGTACTGTTTATGCATTCATTTACTTTCCACCTTTTTGATCTGGAGACACTGACTCATCAGCTACAGTCAGGATTTGCTCTTTCAGAGTACATCCAACAAGTATGTGGTTAATTCCTAGAAGATTTTGTGCTAATCATGGGCATTAGTCTAGGGTTAGGATACAGAGGTTTTCTGACTCCCCCTGAATGTGGAAGTTGCTGGGTGAATGTGCTACAATCTGAAAAGGTGCACACAATCTGATGGGTTTACCCCATCAGTTTGAAAGTCAAGATTTCCTGTTATGTCACTCAGCACATCATGTGCTTTCATGTACAAGCTGCTGGGTGTTCCACACAGCCAGTCGATTACCCTTGCTTATGATTTAAAAAGCATTTGTTCCTTAAACTAGAGTTTTTAGCAAATGGGAGGCAGATAGGTCTTTTGGTGAGTTTCTGTGCAGACACAAAAAATTTGGTCTTAAATACAGAATCATAGAATAGTTAGGGTTGAAAAGGACCTTAAGATCATCTAGTTCCAACCCCCCTGCCATGGGCAGGGACATCTTACACTAAACCATATCACCCAAGGCTCTGTCCAACCTGGCCTTGAACACTGCCAGGGATGGAGCATTCACAACCTCCCTGGGCAACCCATTCCAGTGCCTCACCACCATCACAGTAAAGAACTTCTTCCTTATATCCAACCTAAACTTCCCCTGTTTAAGTTTAAACCCATTACCCCTTGTCCTGTCACTACAGTCCCTAATGAAGAGTCCATCCCCAGCATCCCTGTAGGCCACTTTCAGATACTGGAAGGCTGCTATGAGGTCTCCATGCAGCCTTCTCTTCTCCAGGCTGAACAGCCCCAACTTTCTCAGCCTGTCTTCATAGAGGAGGTGCTCCAGCCCCTGATCATCCTTGTGGCCTCCTCTGGACTTGTTCCAATAGTTCCATGTCCTTTTTATGTTGAGGACACCAGAACTGCACACAATACTCCAAGTGAGATCTCACAAGAGCAGAGTAGAGGGGCAGGATCACCTCCTTCAACCTGCTGGTCACGATCCTCTTGATGTAGCCCAGTATAAGGTTGGCTTTCTGGGCTGAAAGCACACACTGCCGGTTCATGTTCATTTTGTCATTTACCAACACCCCCAAGTCCTTCTCCACAGGGCTGTTCTGAATCTCTCATATTTGGTGAATGAGTGTGTATAAAGGGCTTATTTTTAATTCAAGGCAGCTTTTGTTGTTAATATTTTGAGTAATTTACTTTAGGTTTTGAGTATGTTAAATGTACTTCCAAGTTACTTCATGCTTCCCCACGAGGTTGTTTTAAAACTATGTTAGGTGTTTATAATTTTAAGAATTATTTAAGGAGAAAGAGATGTGCCAACAATGATATAGGTTATGAAAGAAATTGCTATTTGCAAATGTACATGCTAACTGGGTAGCATAAAGCCATTAGCAATACTTCTGATACTTCAGTTTGTTCTGGGTTCAGCAGTAGCAGTCGTTTTTTTTCCTTAGTAGCTGGTGCAGTGCTGTGGTTTTGCTTTTCAGCCTGGGAGCAGAGCTGATAACACCATTTTTTTTGTTTGTTTGGTTATTTGTTTGTTTTTGTTGCTCAGTAATGTTTAGTCTGACCAAGGACTTTCTGAGCCTCATTCTCTGCCAGGGAGGAGGGGAAGCTGGGAGGAAGCAGAGACAGGACACCTGACACAAACTAGTCAAAGAGGTATTCCATACCACAGCACGACATGCCCAGGATGTAACTGAGAGTTACCTGGAAGGGCTGGTTTACTGTTCAGTCAGGCTGGGTATCGACGGGTGGTATTGTATTCCCTTCCTTTGTTATTTCCCTTATTACTATTGGTGGCAGCAGTAGTGGGTTTGTGTTATAACTTAGTTACTGTGTTATACCTTAGTTACTGGTCTGTCCTTTTCTCAACCCTCAACCAGTGGGAGTTACATTCTTTCAATTCTCCTCCGTCCTTCTGGCAGTGGGGGGGGTTGGGGGGAGGTGGGGGGCCCGGGGGAGAAAGGGTTGGGAGTGAGCAAGAGGGCTGCGTGGCTGACTTAGAGCCTGGGCTTAAAACATGACAAGCTAAAGATATCATTCCCTATAGAAGTGTCTACTAACTTAATGCTACTAACTATACATGATTGTGAGTATGGCAACAAGCAGTAATACATGTTTCAGAATTTTATGCATGCAAGTTGTTTTCTTGTTTTGCAAGAAGTTAGTATTTCCTATAACAATTTATGCTTATGAGGGTAAACCTAATTAAATAACAGGTATTTAACTGGCTCTTGGTTTTTGTTTTCTTAATCTTTATTTCACAGTCTACAGCTTGCTTCTAAACCATTAGTTTTTGGTTTTTTTTTAACCATCACAAAAGTCTGGTATACATTACTGTGTCTTCTGGACCATATTTTAGCTAGATATTAATAAGAACTTCCACTCGTATTAAACTTTCCTTTGCTTGCATAGCTTCAGTGAATCCATCAAATGTTTGATTATAACAAGTTCTTACTGTTCTGCTTCCTCTTAACACAGCTGTCAGATTCATAGTTAAAGCTGGAAGAAGTCTTTAATAACTGGACATCATTTTTCTTACTGGTGCAGAACTACAAATGCCCTCATAACCTGCTCTAAATGTTTCCCGTGATTGCTCAAGAGCAACAAACAAACTGAATTTGATCTGTGTAATACGTTCTTCCACATATGTTATATTTATAGGTCTTATAAAGTCCTCTTTTTTCCTGCAACTCTTTTGATATCATTATTCTTGGGAATGCAGCTGATCAATGAAAATCTAATACATGCTGCTTCACTGCAGAGGCTGAGGGGATCATTTCTTAGGTCACGTACTTGTTCCATATTTTGTCCATAGACAGTTTGTCCATGCTTCATTATTATTTATTTCCTTATTAATCATTTTGGATATTAATCACATTTTGAACTGACAAGTGTTAATATTAAAGCTTACAGAATGAATACATATTTTTGATATATGAATATATACAGTTATGTATAACCACTGACAGGCACCCATGATACTTTAGATAGTGAAATTATCTTCTTCTGTGTGACATTCTCTGTTACCTGACTTTAAGCATCATCCATGAATGAAGAACTGAAGTAAGAATAAAACATATTGGAGGACAAGTGGGCCTTTAGGGTTGGCAGGTTTCACATTACTAATCATGGCTTGTTTTGCTTGATCTCTTTTATCTTACATCCCAAATAGAGAATACCAGAAAAAAATATGCCTGCCCTAGTTAAAACAAGTATGGGTAAAAAAAATAATTGACAGCAAGTCTTAATGAAAGGTAGTGTGAGACAAAGGGACCTAAGTCTATGTAGTGTCACCTAGTGATTATTTACAAAAGCTCAGAAGTGAAAAAGCAATCTGTTTAATTTATCTCCAGAAATACAAAGGACTCAATTTACTTCATAGAATCATAGAATGGTTAGACTTGGAAGGGACCTGCACAGGCAGGGACACCTTCCACTAGACCAGGTAGCTCAAGGCCCATCCAACCTGGCTTTTGGTGAGGAGTGTGTGTTGATTGAAATCAGTTGTATACTCCTCATTGCAACCTTGGCATTACCCAGAAAATCTTTATTCACAAACAAACAGTCAGAAGGCATTCTGAGTAGCTGTTGTGCTGCTGTAATTGTACAAGACCTGAATGAAGCAGCACTAATCTGAGATTGCTTGGCACTGAGTGGCTACTGAACAGCAAAATGCTTATAAGTAATTGGAACAATCAGTGAAAAGATATTTTTATCTTCCAAAAGGCCTATATTAATGAATTAATTTTTGTATTTTGAATACTTCAGTTCCATTAAGGTTTATATGCGACTGAGTTATGTCTACTGTGGGAAACAGCTTTGAAATTTCTTGGCATTTATGTATTTAAATTCCTAACCATAATACTACATTAACATAGTTGCACTGGATATTAAATTGATTTAAATGTGTTAGTACTATGTTCAGTATACACTCCTTAGCATGTAAATATCATAATACAGTAACAAAATGCAAACTGAAAAATATTTTTCACATTCTTGGTACAAGTATTAGCTTTTTTTTGCATTAATTCCCTATGGCTTATATTCATCACAGCAAGATGACTTGCATTTAATTCTTTGATTGATAGAGGTGTAAATAAGTTCTGACTCAATTCCTGGACCTTGTAGGGTTACAATGCAGCTTGGTCCTATGACTTTTTCAAGTGGCATGAGGGAACCCTTGTAAAACTACTCACAAAATAGGCAGTGTTTTTGATTTGAAAATGTGAGTAGTTCAGAGAAGACTGTTGTGGTCGTCTGAGCTAGAACAAAAAACTCCACAAAACCCGAAAACCCCAACCTTTGTTTACATGGTGGAAAAATAAGTGCAATTCTAACACACTTAGATATTAAAAAATAATACTGCATTTGAGTGACCTGTGTGAACATAAGTGACTTTCAAGTCCATTTAAAGGCATTCCTTGTCGACTGTGTGTGAACCTGTAATCTTTGTGCTTGGATCCCTAAAAGGCCAGAAGACTGTGATATGGCTATTGCCAGTACCAGTGAAAACACACCAAACAGAGAATAAGGCTGTTGTCATCCCAAATGTCTCATGCAGAAAAAGAGGTTAGTCACCCAGTCAAAAACTTTATATGCTAAATATCCTATGGGCTTTACTACACCTTCACTGGAACTGTGGAGATCTGGCTTCTCATCCCTGCTGTGGTAAGGATGTGCATATGATCCTAAATAAAACATCCCATTTGAGGCTCCATTTCCTCCTTTCTCTCTCTCTCCCTTCCCTGCTTCAGAGAACTTTCTTCTTTGTGTTGGTGTCACAACAAACCCTAATCTGGGTTGAGCCTGTGGGTGCTACTGTCATGCAAACTGTAGTCAGAAACATCTTCACCATTGGAAACTGGAAACTCTTTCACGAGAAAATAATTCATTTACAGCAATTATTAATAGTATTTCAACTATCTAAAGCAACAATTCACCTACCACCTGTGTAGCCTATGCTTCTGCCAAGAATGTGCTAAGTAGATATTAAAAATTGATTATAACTTTTGCTGAAATTTTCAATGCTAATGCATTGCAAACATGCAATGCAGTTTTTATTGCAAAACAGTCACTACATTCTTTTTTTCTAAATCCTCTTCCCTTATGCAGACACTGTTAACAGAAATACATTCTATACTGAAAACCTTTTACTGGGGTTTTAAAACCAGCTTCTATAACACAGATCTCTTAAATGGAAATGTAAACACAAACTGTTTATGACATGATATAAAACACTTTTATGCTGTGGCACTCTTTAATGTTACAGTACTGTATATACTGCACTGCTTATTTTCTATTAAAACACATTAAACAAAGCCTGTTTTAAACGTAGTCCTAGTTCATATTTTACACAAACAATTTTAGCTAAGCTTCTAAAAATATTAACCTCATACAAAAAAAACCTTTTCAGATATTTCTTATAGACTAACTGGACAGTGATTTCCCATTTTCAATGGAAAAAGTGGGAAGATGATAAGTTAGTTTTCAAGGCACTTACTTTAAAACATGCTCACTTTCAGGTAGGTAAAAGCATTCTCAAACTAAGTTATATTGAACTGCATCTGCAATCTTCCGTCTCTACTTTTGGGTTAGCAGACTTCATTACTTTTGCCCTTTCAGCCAGACAGGGCATATATTTACATAAATTCACATACTAAATGTCAACACAGTGAAAATAACTCCATTAAGTAATAGCCCTAGTTCTTCAGTGACCCCTCAAAGATTTTGGCTGGAAAGAGGATGTGTTCCCATAGGATAAGACAAGTAACAGTCTTGCTTTCTCAGATAAACACTCCCCAAAGCATTTTTGTGCTTTACACCCTCAGTGCTCCACAGGAACTCTGTAGGCATGGCCCCATGCAACTTCCCTGTAATCCCTGCTCCTTAAGGATGTTCCCATCCTTTTCTCCATTGCAGTGCTTGAATCTGCTGCCAAGTGGTCATGCCTGGGTCTCCTCTCAGTCCCTCAAGGTGGAGGCTTTTCTTTTTTTCCAGTTTCCCCTGTGCAACCAAATACATCTGTGAGTCTCTCTTAGGGACATACAAAGTGACAACTTGAAATACCTATTTAATTTTGAGTTCTGTGAGAAGGTACACTGAGAGTCATTGTGTGGTTCAAATGGGAAAAGACATGCTCTATTTTCTCTGCTCATTATGGACTGGTTACAGTCTGCGAAGGATCAGTTCTCCTGTTAAAGGTGAAATATTACCATTGACCTAATTTAAGTAACATTGCTCTTTAACACATTTGAGTTTTTATGTTTCCAGCACAGCAAATACTTTGGTAATACTCATTGGTGATGAAAGTTTGAGATCTGTAAAGTGGTGTACTGCAAACACACAGGGATAATGTGGCCCAAAGAACTGATGTCATGATTCGCTCTTATTTTTGTTGCCCAAAGTTCCTGCTGCCTTACAGGGAAGATAGTACTACAAGACCTGCATTTATAGGCACCTATTGCAGAAGTTTACAGACTTTGGCATCACATCAGGTAGAGATATGTTTTATAATTCTTAAAGTGACTTTAGTTGGAGTCCTACAACATGTGAAGTAATTATTTCCTGTTATAGAACGGTGTGAAATTGAAGTGCTTAGAGAGTCTTAGAGAGTTACATTTAAAATCCTAGTATTTTCTACAGGATGCTGGGGAGGGACTATTCATTAGAGACTGTAGTGATAGGACAAGGGGTAATGGGTTGAAACTTAAACAGCAGAGGTTTAGACTGGGTATAAGGAAGAAATTCTTTGCTGTAAGGGTGGTGAGGTACTGGAATGGGTTGCCCAGGGAGGTTGTGAATGCTCCATCCCTGGCAGTGTTCAAGACCAGGTTGGACAGAGCCTTGGGTGATATGGTTTAGTGTGAGGTGTCCCTGCCCATGGCAGGGGGGTTGGAACTAGATGATCTTAAGGTCCTTTTCAACCTTAACTATTCTATGATTCTATCTCGTTGCAAGGGCTTTAACTGTCTTGAAACAATTTACACATTGTTCTGGTTCAGGCTGTACGTGATAGGCTGTCCATCTTACTCTGACCCATGTTAATTTTTTTAAGCATCTATTAAATCTCCAGAAAAAAAACCAAACAAAACCCCCTTAACACATGAGTAGCTTGCATAATGTTACTAGCTCACATCTTTCATCCTTAAGGTATAAAGTATGTATATACTTTTTAAATGCATGGTATTTAGCAAGGCCACGTATTGAAAAAGGACTCCAACTTCAGTGGTGGGTATTTGCTCAAGATTCCTCTCCACAAATAAAAGGACAAAATTTTAAATATGGCTTTTGTTTCAGTGTAACTTTACAATAGATAAACATTTAATAACAGTCAGCTATGACATTTACAAAGAGGAAAATATTTGAACACAGGCACCCAGGAAATTCTCAGAATTCTCCAGAACAAATCTAAAATATTGCATCTTATTGTCCACAGCTGAGCTCTATGGACAGTCACGAAGAAAAGCCACTTTGTTTGATGTAAAGCAGGTTTTTGAATGTGTCCATTTTTCCTGGCAATTTTACCCAAACTGAATTTGATTCATGCTGTGAATTTTGGTCTTTTTTTGAGTTGTTACGTACAATCTGAGGGAAACAAGACCATGGCTAAGTTTTGGTGCTGAAAAAAACTTAATATATTTTAAGCTCTGCCTGAAATCTTTGAAATTTGGTTGTAAAAATGTCACCTAGATATGGGACCAAGGGATTGAAGCTTGCAAAAAGCAGCAGCATCGATTGTTCTCTCTGGACTTTGGGGAAGGTAAAATGGTTTATAATGTCGCTTTATTCTCACTGCCTGGAACAGCTTGGCAAAGAGATGGGAAATGGCTTTCCCCCAATACTTGTCAAACAACTGATGTGCAAATTATCTCTCCAAGGGGCAAGGTAGACAATGACAGTATGTTCATAACTCAAGAGTAAAGCTGCAGCCTTGTGGGCAAAATTCAGAGAAAAAGATTAAAAGCTTATGGGACTGAAATTTTACTAATAAAAATTTAATTAATGATTTTTAATGATATTGTACCTGGACTGCCAGATCAGGATTAATTAAATGCAGCCTGTATTATATAATTATCAAACCAGAACAAACTATATATGCGTGTTATGTATCTATAAGTTTCATAAAAATAATGCTTTGAATGAGCATGTGCCCATTATTTCCAGGTGTCTTCTCTCCTAGGTAGTCTGATTCAACAGCCTTCATAGGATAAAAAGAAAACAGGACGAAGTTCTTGCAACAAATGTAGCTTGCAATAGTGAAATCTCCATTTTTTTCAGTATCATGCAGGAGTTACTCAACACCTGATGTGATCTTTGATAAGAAATAGCCAATTTCTTAAACCTGTAATTGCTAGGTTGAATGAATTTAACAAAACAGGTTACAGTACAGAAAATCTAGTAGTCTGATTATGTTTTCTATTGGACAGTAAAGAAACAGAGCACAACCTAACAAATTATTTCAGTGTTTATAAACTGAAGCATATTTCAGTAACATCTGGTTAGAAGTTAATATTTTAGGTGATCTATCATTATCAGTATTAAATGTATTACCCCAACCAAAATAATGAATTTCATTTTACTTGTGCTTAATAGCAAACATGAATCAGAAAATGTTTCCTGAATTTTATTAACATTCTGTTGTAGCTCATTTTTATCTGAGGACAATGAACTACTTACAGAATACAGAATGGTATAATCACTGGAAAGATAAAGAGCTCCAAGCTACCTGTTCTATATTGTTAGCATAAATGGAAAATAAGATTGGATCAAGATAAGAGTTCTCAACAAAATTTTGCTCCTCTCTGATTGGACATGCAGTTTATTCTAAATAAGGTTCTAATCTTGCAGTCTTCACCTAGACAATGAATGGGTGAGCTACATGTGGCCTCAGGCCTACATGTCTGTGGCTGGTAGGACTCAATGCAATTAAGGCACCTTAATGAAATGAAAGTCTTAATGACTTTGGCATGAGCCTGCAGCACTTCAGACTTAGCTGACAGAATTCCCCATTGAATCTTTTCTGATCTGTGTATGGTAGAAATTGTGTGGTCTACAGAAATGGAGTGATCAAACAGCATCACTGCATCTCTTCAGTAGAAATTACACAATGTGCTTTTCAATTTAGCTCTACTCAGGAAATTGCAACCCTACTTTTGTAAAATGCATAATCTGTGGAAAATTCTTTCAGAGTGAAAACAAATATTTTAAGCAGGTATAATAGTGTTGCAGTTTCATTTTCTTGGGTGTTGAAATAGACTAGTCTGCAGGGGTGACTACTGTGCTTTGGAATGGAATTTGTGTGACTTTCTTCAAAGTTACGTGTGTATGTGTATGTATATATATGTGTGTATATATAAAAATCATATATATGTGCACACATTCTAGCTCTGAAGTGCTTAGGATAGAGAACAGTGATTCTATCCAAGGACATATCAAATATCTGTGTGTGGGGGTTGAGTTGTTTTTTTTCCCGATAAAATATCAGAACATTTTAGTCTACCTATAAAGCAATCCAAAGCTTTATTTTTCACAGCCACTGTGGCATTGACTTTGGCAGAGGAGAAGAGATGAGGTGTTTGTCACCTGCAGCAGTATTTTTAGTTTGGATAAAACAGCACTTAGTACTGGTCAAGGTGGTCCTGTTAGATCTGTAACTAAAGAACTGCAAAGAGTTCCGGTTCTTACTGCTGGAATTCTTTGCAAGATGGTCTTTTCCTTGGGACTTTCTACTTTTGAGTGTTCCTTGTTCACTGAAAGTGAGTGCCATTTCAAACATTAGGCATGGAAAAGTGAAGCTGTAATACATACTATATGTATATATATATACACTATTTGTATACACATACACTATATAAACAATTTAAACCGTGTATTTTTTTACCAAAACCATTTTGTAAAGCCTTAAATGTTGGAAATGTAAGGAATTTAAAAGGTATTTGTGAGGTCTAGAGATTACTGTTGAATATTGCTTGATGGTTCATTAATTCACTTTTTCCTCAATATAATGTTACTGATCGTATTTTATTTCTGCATTTGTGTATTTAAGCATGAATGTTCTTGTGCATTTATGGTGTATCAGGTCCCCAGTTAGAGATTCTGTGTAATCTGAACTGCATACATACATTGTTAACAAAACCATACTGCTTTCTGCTGCTGGATCATAAGTAGGTGAAAATATTTGAACACTCTTCACCACTAAAGTAAGATCAATGCAAAATTAATCAATCCTATAAAGGCAGAAGTAGTGGGTTTGTTTGTTTTCACTTGTTTTTAAAAACTTAATTCTATGACTATGATAGAAAGTGAGAAATTACTCCTATTTTCCTCTGATGTCTTGTAATTTGCATGATTTCTTGATATTCTATATATAATTTATTTGGTTTTGCAACTAAATGATTCTATCCTCCCAGCTTTTAGTGAATATCTATAAAGTTATTTTGCAGGAACCTTTATTTAGAATTTTCAGTGACCACTGCAGATGTATAAACGTGCAAGAACTCAATAGTAGAACTTCCCAAGAAAGAGAATATGTCACTATAATACTGAGAGGCCTCTCCTGGAAACTCTCCAAGAAAGAACTTCTACCATTTGCCTACCCTAAATGATTTTGAAACTCCATGCTAACAATTGGAGAGCAGCGTTGCTGCTATCTCCACCTGGGGAAAGTTTTTCTTTCATATGGTCCTAGAGACTTGCCACATGGAAGATCCTTCTGTCATTCTTTTTGCTTTGTTTGACAATTAGTTCAGGTGCTGATCATTTGGGAGATCTGAGCAGTGCATAGGGATAGATGACCTCTAGGGATTCTTTCCAGCCTCAGTATTCTGTGTATGTGTGTGTGTGCATATGTACATGTGGGCAGTTTCTTTGGGTGCACAGAGAGCTGTTTAGTCCAGATATTTTTGTCATGTGTTATGCCTCTGGTAGTCCAGCAGATACCTCTTGTACTTACCTGATAGTGACTCTGCCAGTTTATTGAACGTGTTTAGTATATGTACACTATAACTAAAATAGGCCTGCATGTGACTTTCTTCTTCAGCAAAATACACTTCATTCTTTCCCAGCTTTCATCCCAGAGTGAACTGGAAAATATTTTGTTGTCATGATAGGGCAAGCCACGTAAATGCCAACTAAGGGGCAATCCAAATAAAATCCTCTTTCTAGCAGTAGAGCAAGGGGACAAACACATTTTCTTCAAGAGTTCCCATGTATAAATGGACTAGTTGAGCATAGAATTTGCTTGTAATTATGGTGCAAATGAACTTTCATTATTCTAGGAAAGTAAAAAAAAACAAAACCCAAACATCCAGGATGAGAACAGTCTCAAACCTGTTCTCATCTGAAGAAAGAAATACACACACGTAAGTATATTTACATACACACACACATACATAATGTTTTTCTTTTCTTCCTTATTGTAGACCTTGGGTTGTTTGTAAAGCTGACCTAAGACTGCTTCCAAGTTTAGCATCCAAGTTAGTGGCTTGGATATTTCTAGGTGTCTATTGTTAGAGCACAGTACTATAACACAGCAAAAATATTCATTGTCAGTGGGAACTTGACATTTAAAATTCATCTGCGTCATTGATCCTCACTGTAAATATCTTCACAATAATCCTTTTAATAAAAACTTCTAAGATAGATAGACAAAGAATTGGTAAAGAAGGACACTTTAGATATGTCCACCATTAATTTCTGTCCTTGGTAATTTACTTCTGATTACTGCATGGCATCATTGGATGATTACTGTAGATGATTATTGACTTCCTGCATACCAATGGTCTATTTGTTAATGTCTCAGATCCTAATGTAGTTCTTTAAATCCCACTATTATAGCTTCTGTTCTTGAAGCAGAATTGAGTACAAGTTCACTCCTTTATTGTGAATAAATTATCATTCTTTTTCTAGGATTTAAAGAAAAATAAGATTAGATTAATTTAATCATCGTAAATGAAGATTTTTTTTATCATTACAAAACCATTGTTACCTGTTAGAAATATACTAACAAGAATAGGAAAATTAATTAAACAGCTTGTTCAATAAGGTTGCACAAGAATCTTCCTCCAGGAATCTGTAGAGATTCCTATGTTGTTGTAGTGTATAAAAAATATAACCACCGTTTGCACTCTTAGTTTAACGTTTTGCAGCCCTGGTCATCTCAGCAGAGAGGTCAATGGACCCATCCAGGATGCTGGTCCTTGGGGCTCATGCACTTTGAGGAAGAGCTGGGGGAAGGGCAAAATACTTTCCATGGCCACATTACTGTTAAGACACGTATCTGTGTATGGACATGTGACTGTTATGAACGATATTAATAGCTATTAATTACCATTAGCAGGTTCAAAGCATCTAATTCAGTGATGAACTTGACAAATGCAGAAACCCGAACCACCTTACTTTTCACACCGCAGCTTTTATCAGGACATGCATCTGTTCTGACAGTTAATAGTAATTGCTGTCATAGCCACCACACAGATCAGTTTGTTTTCAAGCCCATTTCCTAAATACTGTTCTCAAGTACTTTCAGAGAACATTTTATTTGGTCCTTTTTGCCTTCAAATGAGAACTGAGTAGTGATGTCTCAAGTCCGTTCTGCCTACACACTTAGTGTATCCCTTCTCTTTGACTTCCAGCAATTCAGCTGTGTTTTCTGAAATAAAATGAGATCTTGAGCTAGCAAGAGGATTTTGAACCTAAACCTTTCCAAGTGAAAGATGACAGGCATGATTATGATGAATATTAGATCTGATATAAACTGGGAATAGCTGCTCTAAAGTTAGCAGTGTTACACTAGGTTAAAAAGGATGTGCGGAGATGAGGCTACAGATACGTGACTAATATAAATATGAAATTGTATGTGTGTGCACAGTGTGTCAGGTACACCTGCCCTAACAGAAGCCCTGACCAGAGGTTGGGGGATCTTCCCCCAACAGATAGATTCCAGGATTTCTCCTGGGACTACAGCTCTTGTCCCACCACACAGGGTTGCTGGTGGGTGCAGGGCCAGGATGTTTGTCCTGAGCCAACAGGGAGCTATGTGACCATATCTAGTCACAGTTCTGAGTTGGCATGGGTATAAAAGGAGCCCCATGGGCAGCCATATGCAGTCGATCCTGCTTGTGTCAGGGTCTGCAGCTCTGCCATGGGGTAGGGACAAGTCCAAGGGAATGCCTTGAGGTTGGTAGCCCTCCCTTTTAAGTGAGTGATGGATGGTGTGTTTTGGATCATTGGCCATAAAGGTTTAAGATTCAGCAGTGTAGCGAAAGTGTAATCTTTGCTACTAGTAGATTTTCTCTCTCTCAGGAAAAAAAAGGAGAAAAAAAAAGAAAAAAGAAAAAAAGAAAAAAAAAGAAAATGGGTGTAGATATAATATTTGTTTCTGAATTTTCTTAAGGTGCCATATAAGGTACAATGCCACAAGTAAGGTTTTGAGTTTTTTTCTCCACTGTCATTTCAACTTCAGTACTTGGGTTTTTAATCTACTTGTACTTGCCTGTGCAGAGACCACATGAATGAAACATTTTCCAGAGCTGTCGCCAGAGTTAATTCAGTCTGGAATTACATTTTCAAACACAGCTAATTGTTGTATATCTAAGATCAGCTGCACTATGCAAATTTACTGAAATTGAAGATCTAGAGATTGCTTTCAAATATGTATTAACCAAGGAAGGTGTGAATGCTGTTACTGTTCTGTAGCAAGTTAATAGTGCTTGGTTGGGTTAGCTTTGGAAGAAAAAAACACTGTGTCTATGTACCTTAAGATTTTCTAGTGGTTCTGATTAAGGCTGGAAAAAACATGTGGGAATTTGTTAATTTTACACAAAACTAAAGTGAACTTTATTGATTTAACACAGTTATGTGTTGTGTGTAGGCTTCTCTCCAGACACTTTTAATGTATTTATTTTTAAACCTCATATAAACATAATCTAGCCATGAGTTGTTATAAATCTTAACCAATGGGATTATGGTGTGTGGAGTTGGGATGAAAGTGGACACCGTTTGGAGCCAGCTGTGCTGCTACCTGTTGTGTTGGAAGTGGAATGATGATTGCTACATGTTCATTTGGTTGCTGAGATGCTTAGTAAATAAAACGCTCATGGTTTGGATTAATATAAGCCCATACAAAAACCAGCAGGGTGGAAACAGAGTAGATCAAGGTAAGCCAGTGTTTCACAGATATTGAGAGATTCTTAGAGGCATTGGCAATGTAGAATATGTCTGTTATCTACTTTCCAAACTGCTGTAGCAATAAAAAAAAATTAGAACAATTAAAAAAAAGAGAGAAAAGAAAAAAGAGAAAAAAAAAGGCAAGAAGTTGTTTTGGGAGAACATTAAAGTTACAGAATCCCACTGATCACTCCAATATCTCTGCCTGCTCTCTCAGGAGGGCAGTTTAGAAAAGAGTTTTGCTAATTTCATAGTACCTAAAGATTGGGTTTGCAGTTGCTGTTACCAAGTTTTATTCCCATTGGCAAAATCAATAATAATTTATGAGAAAACCACCAGGACTGCCTCTGTAATGCAGAGACATAATAAAGGGAGCTTGGGTGAGGTATGCCCCAAGAAGAGGGGCACCTGCATCCCCCTGCAACACCCCCCAGCCTCTCCCATGCTGAAGGGGAGTCACTTGCTCATTCCTCTTTTTTCTTCTTTTCTCTGGGGAAAGAAGCAGGAGGAAAAGTGTTGTTTACAATATCTGGGTCTTGAAAGCTTGAGAAATTCACTCCACACAGTATTATGCCTGAAGAAAACTTCACCCTGTTCTGATGTATGAGGCCAAGTAATTTAAGTACCACTGTTAAGCAAATATTTACATCTGTAAAAAATATACTTTCTTTTAATAATTGTATCTTTTCAATGCATACCATCTTTGCTTAATAGCAAACATTAAAACAAGATATTTACAAAGAGAAACCCTTGTTGTTTGGCAAAGAGAACTTCAATAATCCTCTGCTATTTGCTCCCCCCTCCATTTTAATTGTTAATATCTTTTCAGCATGCAGGAGAAATAATCTCCTACCATGGTAAAGCAGTCAGACTAATTGAAAAGAAATACAAGGCATCTAGAGCACAGCTGAAAAATTCAGCTAAAAGCAATCTGTCATTATCTTTCCAATGCCAATTTTAAATAGGTATTAAAGTAAATGGGGAAAACATCTTCTCATTTCTCTTGCGGTATCATTTCGTTTTCACTGAAACCCCTAATCCTCAAATGAAGATTCTGCCTGATACCCAACAAAACACTCAGACTCAAGTGTCTTGGAAACCAGATCCAAAAATAGAGGAATAATTTCCCTATCATGAATTAATCTCATTTGAAAATGATTTTTAAAATACAGTTTATGCAATGCAAATCCTCACTCCCAGAATAACCTGTATTTGTGGTTGTTATGCCACAGTCAAGAGATAAATTACTGCTCAGTGAGCTGTTTCAGCATGGCAACGTGAACTGCAGCTGGGATTAAGGAAACTGATGAAGCATAACATTCCATGAAAGAAATGAAAACATTTTATAGGACACATGGGTATTATTGACAGGTTTCTACTTTTCAGATACAATGAACTCTCTCAGCAGGAGTCTGTATTTGAAAAGTATCCTGCATTAGGAAATTATATGCCACATTTGAAAGTGTTCACACTTTTTTCTTTATTATTATTATTATGCACTATATAACACATTTCAATTTAATTGGAGAAATGCTGTATTGTGATGCTGAACACTTGTTTAATGGCAATAATATTTCAGCTTCGTAGGGAAAGTTGGATTCATCCGAAGCTGAGACATCCACAGATTTGTAATTGCCAACGCATGCTTCTGAGTAGGTAAAAATATATTGAATATATGTCAGGTGAGCTCTTATAGAAAATCCATCAAGTCCTTAACAGGTCAAGCCCAAACAAAATCTTACTAAAGCTATTAACTTCAAAGTTTATTTGGCTCTGGTCTCAGAAAGACAATTTTCTTCACACTTCTTCACCAACTGAAAACCTCACAGCAGTGAGAACCTAAGGGTCTGCATGATGCTGCATGTGCTCAGCAAATGTAAGGAAATGACTGGTTAGACACCCCTACATGAATCCTGTCATACTGAAAAAGAGAACTTTTAACATTCTGCTGCAAAACACAGCAGCTAATTAGTTTTCTTTCATCAGCCTTTCTCTCTCATCTTTTTATTGAAGTAGTAAAAGACTCAACTGAACAAAGATTGTGCTCTCAGGAGTAATCATCTGTTGGTAGAAAACTATGAGACATTTCTGCTGTTATTCTTTCTGGTGTTCACGTATTGGAAAATGTTGTACTTAAAAGTGTGACCAAGATACTGCCTCTGTTGTAACTATAGATGTAGTGGTAGAGAAGAAAAAAAGCAAGAAATTAGGAAGAATCCCTTCCTACTGTGTCCTTTCTACTCAGTCCTTTCATTAGAATCAATAGCAATTAGTATTTTGGAGTGATTAAATTCCTTCCAAAGCTTTCAAGGCTCTTTTGGTGATGCAGTATCTCTTAAGTCTCTCTTCATTCAGTGTCCTTATAATCCTAAATTCATGGAGCACAGAGGCTTAGATCAAGGTGACTTTACACAAGGAACAAAGTAACAAAGTTGATTGTCTCACCGGTGAGATGCAGTACTAGCTTTTATAGCCTGGCTAGACTGGAGTCCAATGGGTGGAGTTTTCTGCAGCTATATTTTGACTAGTAGCTCTGCTTTCTTTTGGAAGGTCTGAGCAGTGAAGACTGAGAAGTGAAGGTAGGACCAAATATGTCCTGTTGTCATCAGTGATGCACTAGCTGTTGTAATGCCAGTAACGCAGATTTTCAGAGAGCTGCTGAAGGACTTCAATGCTTCCTGCTGCACAGGCAGCAGAATGTGGCAAGTACCACATCACTGCACAGGTTTGCACCTCTCCTCTCTGCTGTGCTTGATGGCAGCAGGGAGCGATTTGGAAATCCCACAGTTCAGGCTAAGGATCACTGGGAGGAAGAGCCTATCTATAGAAACTGTCATCCTTTTTGCCTTGCTGAGTAATTGGCACTTAGATGTGACAGTGAGCTCTTCTCTTTTCCCATTGCTAGTAAGTGTATTGATTTTGTAATCTGAAATCCTACTACCTACTTGCAAATTGAAAACATGTTTATTCTTAGTCCACTGCTGAAGAACACAAAACTTATAAGTATATAATACAAGCAACCAAATTTTATAAATGTAAGAGATAAAGTTTAATAAGTATTTAAAGGGAGGGGAAAAGCACTTGTTGTTTGACTATTATGCTTGTTCTGGTGTTTTTCATTAAGTCACAGCTAGAAAGCTGATAAGTTTATGGTAGGACGCATAGCAAAAGAATAAAGGTGGAGAAGGACAAAATAATACTAAAGATAATCTGGCTGAAAACTGGTTGGAATAAGAATTACATGATGTTTGATAAGCTGCATTATTCTTCACTGCGGACCAAAATCTAGACCATACGATTTTTCTGCTCTCTGTTTTTCATTTGGAATGAAAGAGTAAGGACAACACAATGACAATAATAATAAAAAAGTAATATTAATAATAATCTCTTGCAGGGCCAGGGAAAAAATAGGGGATTTAGGTGTTATATGTAGTGAGACCGCATGTGGAATGCAGATTAGCACACATTAGGTGAAAGAAAACGTTTGTGCAAAACACTGCCTGTCTGAATACTGATTTCATACTCAGCATGGAAAGATGTTGAAAACAGAATATTTTTAATGTTTTACAAAATGTCATTGTTTTCAGAAGTTATACTGTATTGTACACATCATATTATGGAGTGCAGGATCTAGATAAAAAAATCAAGCCAGTAAACTCAAAACACCTGACACATCTGCTTTTCAAAAGAGTACAGTGCTGAACCTAAAGAGAGAACAAAGACAGATGAATTGTATTTTATTGGCATTTGGCAGTGATGAGATGCCCATGGTTATAACTGTGGCACACAGAAATTTTACTTGCTCCCCCCACCTGTCTGAGCTACTGGTTGAAACTACCTATTCCTATTCTGTTTGGTTTACACCACTTATGTAAGATAATATTAGAAGGACTTAAAATATACTTCTGTGTGTATAATAGCAGAATGTGGGTTTTATATATTACTTCTGTTTTACTCTGTTAGTAGCTTAAGGTAGTCAGGTTGCAGTTTAAGGTAGTCAGGTTCCAGAACTGGACTACATTCTAGTTAAGGTAGTCAGGTTTTGCTTATATTCTCCTTATATTCTCTTATATAAGCAGAACAGGATATGTTAGAACTCAGATTAAACATACAGGTTATATTCATCACAGAATTACAAATATTAACATAAAAACCTCAGTTACCATCCTGAGGTGGTTAAGTGTTAAAAGACTATTACATTTCCAGTAGGATGCTTGTTGGGCTTTATTTGTTGTTGTTTTGTTTATTGGTTGGTTGGTTTGATTTTGTTTGGTTTGGTTTTGCTAGTGTCTAGGGAAGTATGTTATGAGTAGACTGGAAAAGTGACCAATATTTTCTGCCTATTCCATCTATCTCTCTCAAATACATTCTATAAATTCTCTCAACTTTTGTATCATAATTTAGTTTGCATTTAGCAATTGAAGCAATCAGCTGACTCTGAGCATAGTAATATTTACAAGCTGGTCCTAAATAACACACATTTGAGGGGAGGAAGGATGAAACGAAGTAAAAATGATGCAAAAGAGAAAAAGATCCCACATTTTAAAAAATAATTGATAGAGTGTTTGCTGTTTCTTGTAAAAGCCAAATATCCTCACCTAAAGTTTTCTGCCACAGAAGCTGCCCCCAATGTCCTCATCACCAACCACAGGACAAGTCCCAGCTGGAATCATTTATTGGCTTAGTCAAGTGCTCCACTACTTTGTTCTAAATATGTCAACTTTGATCCATCCTTGGGCTTAGTTGCTGTCAAACACTGTTAAATGGAACTGGAATCAGCACTGCACCTAGGCTTCCACTAAGCCAAAACCATAATCACTTCTGTAGAAATGTTAGCATTCTGGGGCACTAAAGAGTTGCTTTGATAAGGAGTGCAGCATTTCTGTGAGGGTATCTTGTATGAAAAGGGAAGTCTGGTCTCATTGTTGGCACCACATACAGGTAAGAAGTTCATATCATCAGTACTGAAAGCTTTGGCAACAAACTCTGTTTCTCAGAAGTGCCAACCTTGTTATTCGTCTGCATGATTTATACTGTCAGGACCCATGCATGAGTACCTTATGAGGCCAGAGTTAGGACTATCCTCACCAACTAAAGCACTGGCAACTTCTAGCTTAACATTTGTTTGGAGTCTAGTATTATAAGCAAGATCAAATGGAAAAATTGAATTGTTCTGGGAAGTGAAGAGTAAAGCACAAAATAAGTGGATAAGGGAAAAATTGGTTTCATCTACAGGGGCAAAGCAGTTAAAGAAAGAAATATAGTCAGAATAGCATGTTATCTACTTCTGCTCATACTATGAATGGCTCTGGTAGCATTTACATAGGTTCCAGAGGCTGTTGTAAAGGATAACAGAATTTGAAAGAAGTGTACAGTTGGATGCCATGTGAGATATGAGGGAGGAATCACAAATGCTAACAATAATTGCCAACATGGTAATGTATATTACATTGAAAACTAAAAATTGAAGGCAAGCTGGGTATGTGGATATTCACATGGTTGGTGGGCATGCTATAACTAATTTTGAGCAGGATTGTCTCTGTTATTTATCAGGGGGTTGTTAAAATGAGATAATGAAACACATGGCCTCCAAAGGATGCATATCTTTATGAATTTATGCAGCTGAGTTTTTGACCCTAGAGTTCTCTTTACTGTGAGATGGAGGGGAAATGAGATGATCCCAACTGATGTTTCTAGTTGTACATAAAGGTACATTCTCACTAATTTGTCTTAAATAGTGTAATATTTATTACAAAACATTCAGTAAACCTTCCATGTAAACCACTTCTTTCGTTCTTGGAATCTGCTGTGCTGTGTATAGTAAGGTCACCTTCACTTAACCTTCACCAATGAAAGCAGCTTCTCTTGCAATTGGTTCCTAACTGTTGCCCATTTTTGTTATGAAACTCTAGTACCCTCTGCCTTTCTTAAAAAGTCAGGGTTCTTGGAGAGGGAAAGAGATATTATTGAGCAATATTACAAATACAGTAACTGAAGATTCCATGCTCCCCCTCCATGATTATTTAGAATAAAGTACTCTAGATATGGCTAGGTGGGGTTCGGAAAAGAGGAATTACCAGATTCCAGCATTTCATCAATTCATACTATCTTCATAGCATTCTTGGTTTGTTTTTTAAGTGCTTAAGAACTGTGTGTGTGTATTTGTGCACAGGCATAAAACACAAGTGAATAAGAATTCTTCACTCAGTTACTCTAGCAACAATGTTTTGAAGTTTTTTGTGTTCTGGTATAAATTGCTTCCCCAGGGCAAAGGACAGGAAGAGTTAAGCCTTGTTTATTTTTCAGCCTGCCACAATATTTACTTTTGGGTTTACAGTATTCAGTGAATCTGGTTCAAGCAAAACTAAGAAAGCTTTCACTTGAAATCATTGACATAACAGAAGCCAAACTTGTAATACATGTATTTCCACAGTATTTTAAGAAGAAATAACATGAAGGTCATATCACTTCAATGGTTAAATCTGCTAAAAATCTTTGTGAATGTAATTCTTTTTTAAATTTAATTTCACAGTTTCTAGATAGTAATAATTTAACTCTATTTATGTTATGTGCATTCAATTTTATAGCAAACTGAATAGAATCCTGACGACTGCTTAACCACACATTAGACTAGAAATATCAACACTATTATCTTTCATTAATGAAGAAAGCACTGTGCATAACTAATGGGTTTTATTGAGGCTAATATATATAACATCAGAAGCAGTTGCTAGACTAAGGGAAGACTTTTAGCAAGCACTCTGTGGAACAGAAAGTCACTGAAAGGTAAAATAATAACTTGTTTGACACACTGAGGAGCTGCTGTAACTTTGGTAATCTTAGGGTGAAGACACTGTGCTTGATATCTTTGGAGTTAGGAGGGCCCTGGAAGTAACAATATTTGACATGGCTGGGGCATCTCATCAAAGGGAAAGAAAGAACCCTGACAAGAGAAATACGAAAGAGGACTCCTGGTGGGAAAGCTGCTGCCATGCATAAAACTGTTAGATAAATATATCCAAGAAAGTCATCCTCCCTGGGATGCAACAGCAGTTGTAATAATTGACCAAATATTATTAAGATATGTTGCTAAAGATGCTTCTGGAGCGATGTGAATGGCACAAAGTGTACATTAACCAAGTAATATTTCATTAGTTTACATTTGTTTCTTAGGAAATCTGTCTCGAGCCTTTTATGGTCTACAAGCTGTCACCGGTGTACTGGTAATTAGACAGAATCACACTAATGAAATTCCATGGCACTTTAGCAGTGTTGCAATAAATTTCTTTCACTGAGTTTTTGCTTCAGCAGTGAACTGATGATGCTCAGTGTAGAATATTGTCCATATTCATTGAAAACTCTAACTAGTACTAATTATTTGTAGTAGCTATTTTGTCAGTTGATTCCTAAGGTTTTTGCTACTTTATCTTTCATCAGTCTTTAAGAAATGATAATTTATCAGAAGAATGGCACTTTTTAAGAAGCTCAAGCACAAACCCATAAATATGTAATATAAATATAATAGCATTGTAATGCACTTATTTGCATAGACCTAATGTTCCAAAACAATTAAATATTGCACTGCGTCTTCCCTGAAATTCAGTGCTAAAAGGGAACAGCTTTGCATATCTAATGCATACAGCTAATTTTAAACATAGCCTTGACTCTCCTGTTAGTAAGGAAAACCAAACTGTTCTGGCTGGTGAAAAGGCTGAGTGTAGTACACAGCATGCCTATGGTTAGAAGGGGTTGGCAGGTCATTCAGCAGCAAATATGAGTACGCCAGAAAGGGGACTTTGTCTCTGATGCAGAATTAATTCTGTACCTTTCCTCTTGCAAAAATTTGTCACTGCAGCCTTTAGGATCCAGAGGAGCAGGGGAAGGGCGAGCACACCACCAGTAAAATAGGGTACTTGAGGTACATTGACAACAGTTTTAAATGTGCTATTAATGAGGCTTTTTCTGTAATAATAAGATCTCAATCATAAGCAATAGTATTATTTCAACTGGGGTAGTAAGTCTTTGAATAGACATGTAAGAGTTCAGATTAGCAATGGATTCGTGGCTGTAAATATAAGGAATTTTTCTTTAACCCATGTAAACTACATCAGATGCAGATTCTATTATTGATTAACCTCACTTAAAAATCTGCCTTCTAAGAGCTGACTGTATTTGTCTAGGTTAAATTTTGCCTAACAATTTACTACCACCTCTGAATTTGTCAGGACTGATTTTTGGTGTGTAAATCTTTATCTGAGACTGTACATCCCTCTTATCAAATTAATATTCCACAAGCAAGTTATGTGGAGATCAAGTCAGTTTTTAACTTCCTCTTTGAACAAATGGAATAAATAGACTCTGATTTGCCAGAGGTTTCTGGTAACAAAATGTGACTCTAATCTTATTCTCATGTTTATTTCTTCAATTTTACAGAATCTTTTGAAATCAGATGTAGCAGACCTAGGCAGATTATGTCAGTACTGGTTATTCCAATGGCACACAAAACATTTTTGTTATTCCTACGTGGTGTCCCCTGTATATGCAGCACTTTATTTGCTCTTTGTGCCACAGTCTGACACTATAAATTCATGTCTGGCTGATGATGTCATTAGCTGTACTAAAGGCGTAGCAGGGACACAGTAAAACATGAAAATCTTTTCTAACTATAATTTAGGCTATAAAATCTGTTTCCTCTTTTACTCTGCTGACAACAGGATCTGCCCTTATTTATCTTTCCCTTAGTATTTTTCCCAGTTCCTTGTTTCTAATATATTGTTATTGCTGTGTTTTCCCCTTTCCTATTTAATGCAGGCTTTTATTTAAGAACACTGAGATTATATTTTACTTGTATTAGCCTGGTCCTGTTTTTTCAGCAGAATTTTCAGACAAGGACCAAAAGCTGACATGAATATTCTGGCTGTGATTCCTTGCTTACCTTATTTCTCTCATGATTTATCTGATAATAATCACATCCTTTCGAGAATGTCTCCAGCGATAAATGTTATTTTAACAGCTTAAAACTATAGTTTTTGCATAGAAATGCAATTGAGTTACACTGATGCATTTGAGGAAGCAGGCTGTAAGGTTGTGATATCTGTTGCTTCCTGGTGCCAGAATAAGTTCTGACATAGAGCCCAGCATGCTGGATCACTTGCTTTAGGAAGTTGTCACCTCTGGCTGTTAACAGTTGTTTTAGAAACTCTCAGATTTATTATTTTTTTTAATCATTGGAAGAATGATACATCTGTCATGAGTAGGTCACACTGGAATCACTCCTGATAATAAAGGTAGTCTTTTCTGGGAGATATAAAGCATAACAAATATCTGGCTATGACATTCCCTCCTGCAGGCTGTGACTTGGCACAGAGTATATTCTACTTACTTTAATATCTAGATTTCTAATATTTTTTCCTCTCTCCATTTTCCCTGTTGCCTCAATAATATTATTCTCAACATAGCGATGTAGAGTGCACAAGTCAGCACTTGTTCTTCCCTTCATTCTTCCTGTTTTCATCAATTAATATAATTCAATTGACTCATCCCTGCCAGATCCAAGGTTCTCCTTCATTAGAGATAATGGAAAGACTCCTGATGACTTCACTGTGATTTGAATGAAACAGTTATTTTGTTATCAGGGATTTTATGTGATGTCAATGAAATTCCATGAAGAAATGGTGCAAATATGTAGCATGACTGAGAGCACAAAGTGCCTTCTATTTCCTACAGAGTTACTGAATGCATATTTTAGATGTTAATGTGGAAATTAAAAGAAAAAAAAGAATTTGACAACCTGTCTTTTTGGAAGGCATAAACTGGAATTCATACAGCAAAAATGCCTTAGTAAATGTTGGGAAAAAAATTATAGTTAGAAAGCACCAAACTCTCTTTCTCAGAAAAAAAGTACTCTTGTAGGCATATCATATATTAAAAAACTCAGAAAGAGGTTGGTTTCTAAATACACAGATTTTATGTATATTGCAGGCTTTTTCCCATTAGAAACCCTCATGATCCATAGATCAGTTTTGATTAAGAATATTTGATCAAATATTGAGCAGTCATTTTGCCTGTGAAATGCCTGTCTCAGAGAGATACTTTCTTGTCATATATTCCAACAAACTGTATGGATTTTTCGCTTTATCCGCAAATGGTATTACCTTTCTCTTGTGTATGGTAATAGATTGACCTAATGGGTTGAACAGTTAACATAATTTGCCTTCATAGTTTTATACCTGATGGCCTTGCCACGTTTTCGTCCGTGTGGATGAAATAGTTATCCAGTGGCAAATATTGCTAATATGAGTATGGTAATAGATTTACTGCATTGAAATGCTGCTCAGTAAAATGTATTCTCTCCTATTTGACAGAGGTCTCTCAATTTTCCCTGCTTTGAGTAGTTGAGGTCCCCTTAGCATATTATTCAGTGGGTAACTCTTGGCTTTGCATAGGCAGAAGCATCAGGGAGCAGTGAGCAGGAAAGGAGAGAGGATGTCCTCCAGGCCCTTGGTAGACAGAAGGCAATTCAGATAGATCCATGCAGTAAAGGAGACTTAAGAGGACTGTGCATAATGCATGATGCACAAAGGGCATGTGCTTGTCAGATACCTTTATTACAAGTTTGAATGCTATATGAGACGAGGCAGGGAAGTTAAGCCTGCTAAATAACCTGTGCTTTTGTTAATCCAAGCTCAGAAGCAGATGACAGCAGAGGGTTTGTGATTACTGCTCACTTGCAAGTTGTTTGATTGTGTTGAAAAATAATTTACCTCTCTGTATTTTGGTTTCCTAAAGCTACCTTTAAAAATTTTCACTCATGGAAGATCTAGGATGTTAAATAGAAGTTTATTCACTAGATAGAGTTTATATGCCTTTTAAACAGGAATTGTGCATTATCAGCTCATACTGTGCCATTGTTGTGACTCATCTTTGTAGGAGCTATTCCTTAAGCTAATCTATTTGCCTGTTTTTATATGGGGTTTCCTGTAGCACTTATCACAATGCTACTTTGATATCTCAGCAGTAATATAAGCATGAGGCATTACACTGTTCTTAATATCTGGAAAAGACTCATGAAAGTTAGAAGGATATTTACTTAAGAGAAACTCAGCTGACCTCCACAATTTCTTTGTCACAAAAAAAGAAAGTTTTACACAGAAAACAAAATGTAGACACTTTATTTTTAGACAAAATTAAATAATACAGCTGTAACTCCATGCATTAAGCTGTAGAATTCAGAGTTTTTTCAGGAAAATTAACCCTGTAAAATGTAACAATTTAAAAAAATGCTAAGCCTCTCATGCTCAGGCAGAAGAAAGTTTAAGAATCTTAAAATTAGTGATGCCTTTTGCATATTAATTAAAAAAAAACCCAAAAAAGGGAAAATCACATCTGTGCACCTCTATTGTGGTTGCTATGAGACGTATCCCCCCCCCCAGCCACCTGAGATATGTATTGTAAATCTGGAACACAATATTTTTTCTTATCTTGTATCTATAGCTATGAAATATGTACATAGTATTTATAAATAAAATAACTAATTCCACTTCAGCTTCAAGCATGTAACCCAGTGACCCACACCACAGAAACAAACAGAAAAAGATTACATACTTGTTTTGTCAGAAGTTTGGCTTATCAACACCATTTCTCACAGGACATCGTCTAGGGAAGGAACATGGGTAATATTCTTGTCTTCACACTCAAAGTAGGTTAATAAGGATTAATGTTAGGCTTAGTCACAGAATATTAAATATTTACAATACATCTATTTATTCAGTATCACTTTGAGGTTAAACAGCCAGCTAAATATTTATACCTACTCTTAGAGTCGTTTTACCAGTCTGTTCTAACAATTAGCAAATAAATGAAAAGAATAATGAAAGTAATTTTGCTTGAATACCTACTCATAATAGAGATATTTTTCATGCAATTTATGCACCTGTTTTATAAGAAATGTTTAGAATAATGATCAGTCCTGTCTGACTGCAAAGTACTGGCTGCTGTCATCCAATCCTTTGAAAAGGAATTTTTTGATGATAATGAATTATATATGTTGATGCAGACGAACCTCAGCCAGTATGTACTGTTATAATGATGTCTATCCCAAAGGGACATTCAGAAGTCCTTCTGTGCGTCTTCCTCAAAGTGGGATTAACTGTATTAATGCCATTTTTGACAGAAGTTTGACCAATCTGATTGCTTACTATAGAACTATTTAAAAAGTGACTGCAAATGATCAAGGAAGTTGACCTTTTTTTTCCCCATATCTAGCACAGGCATGGAGAAGATGTTATTCCCTTTCCTTTCAGTAAAACACCTCACACACCTGACATGTAAACTGGCATAATTTCTCCCAGTGCTCCTTTCTTCCCACCTTTCTCTATAGGAAGAAACCCCAGTTGATTTAGAACTGCCTTGCAGATCTCAGTCTTGACACCCCCCATGCTTCTGTATGCTCTCCCTTGGCATTTGCTCTGGTGGTCTGTCCTATTACTGAATTAAAGTGCTGAAGGACAGGCACAACATCCTGCTCTCTTGCCAGCACTTAGTGGAGCTGGAGGTTAGCTTCATCTATTTTTCAGGATGGACTTCTATTTATATATACCCCATGGTGATGTCTGCCTGTCTCATGAAAGCATGACATTGCTAATTCTGCTCGAGCATGTAATACCTCATCACATCGAGGCCCTTTCCTGAAGGAGTACTATCTGCTCCGTTGTTCCCTGCTTGGTACATCAGCAGCTGATTGTTCCTAAGTGTAGCAATTCCTATCTCTCCCTCTCAAACCACTCCTAGACCACTTTTCTACTTTATTGAGATCTCTTTGATTGCTAGTCACAACTTTCAATGTAGTCCTCCTGCCTTCTTGTTTTCTCTAATTTTACACAGAAGCCCACTCTCTCTTTCAATAATTAACGATTGAAGGAGCTGTATGAAAGACAAGGCCCTGTAGGAAGTCATCTGGTATTTGCTTCCATTTTGACAGAGAACAGTTGACAAGTCTTCTGGGAGGTGCGATCCAGCCACTATTACACCCAGTTTGTAGCAATTTAATCTAGACCATGTTTCCTTAGCTTAAAAGATTGTAATGTGAAATAATGTCATGTTTTAAAGACAAGATACATGATGCCTATTGCTTCTCCCTAACCACATAGCTGGGTACCTTGTTCTTGAAGGAAATGAGCCAATCTGAACATGATTTTTTCTTTACGAATCTCTGTTGTCTTATCTCACTTTTGCCTCCCAACTTTCATATAATTTGCAACCTCTTCATTTTGCTAAACAGGCCTCCTCATCCATTTTAAGACTTCAATTAAATATCTCTAAGTTAATTAGTAGTCCAGCTTATTTTTATTATATCAGACAATGATTTTTCTTAATAAAAGTAGAGGACATAGTTTAAAATTCATGGCTCCTACAGGAGGTAGGCACATCTTTTACATTTCAGTTCAGGTGGTCATTTAATTTATTAAGTATCTTTTATGAATATCCAAGCCTAAAATTAATTTTTTATGGCATAACAAGTCTGAAATATGTCAGGCTTGAACACTTGGAGTTAGTGATTAGCCATAGGAGAAGAAAACAGTGAAGGAAAAATGCCAGTGTTGAGTCTATGCAATGCTATATTATAAATTGGCACTGTATGAATAGGCATGCTTGGAATAATTCTGGATAAAAAATAATTACAAGTTGAGATAAGATTTTGTTGCATTAGCTGAGGGGCTGATAATTTCCTTGTCTCTTGAGGTCTGAGACTTCAGATCAGTGAGTCCAGTTTCTCATTTGCATATGATATTACATTTATCTCTTTTGGCTTAAGAGTGGAACACAATTTATATACCTTCTCCAAAACTACTAAACATTTTAAGTAGACAGGGCAGAGAATGAAATCCTTTATGTCAGTGGAAAGCTGCTGAAGTCACAGAAAAGAAAGGTTTAATTTCTCCAATGCAATGCTGTTTTCCATTGCAGCAGGAGGCACCTAAAAATACTTATTTAAGAACTCTCATTTTTATAGAATAAATTCCTAGTCTTTTATACTTTCCCTTGCTATTTGAAACTGAAAACTGAGGTCAGGCAACACTATTAAGTCTAGAACTATCTTAATGGGACACATCAGCTGTGCCGACTGGGACAACACAGGAAGCTGAATATCATCTGAGATTTTGTTGTGAAATGGCCAACGGAAATAAGCATGGTCCATGCATGAAGCACAATTCACAAACATTTTTTGCTGCTGGAGCTGGAAAAGAAGTACCTGATGGGAAGACTGAATAGTTAGCTAAGCACAGGTTACATGGCAGACCAGCAGCATCATGTGAGCACCATTTCTAAGAAGCATTATTGTACATAGTGTTATGATGTGGTAGTAATTGAAATATCCAAGCCTTGAAATTCAAAGACAAAATTCTAAAAACTGTGGAAGAGATCTGTAATGTTAACATTGAGTATAGGTATGGAGGAAGGCAGGTAGTCATATGAAGTATTTCCACAGCAGAAATGTTGAAAGAGAAGCAGCACTTCTCCATATTGTGATGCAACTCTGTAAAGTGAACTTCCACGTGAAGTCCTACAAATCACCTTGTGTGTATAGCTCCCTGAAGTGACTAACTTAGTAACTGTATAGACAGAAGCATCCAGTAAGGATAAAGGAAACCCCTGTAATATTCACTATCAGGAACTACAATTTGATTGCTCCAGTTTTATTTTGTGAAATTTTTAATTCCAGTTTGATTCTGTTAATCCATATAATACTTATATGCTGTAATTTAAGTCTGCAATAAAGACTCACATCTGAGATGATTTTACATATTAAAAAACAAATGAAACTTCAATTGCACTAAGCAATTTCTAGCTAAATTCTCCCTCTAAGTATTTTTTACTGACTTTTAGCATTCAGACAACTGACCATTAAGAAGCACTAGGTTTAGAGATTGGTATTAGCAGGTACCCTAATTTACTGAAGCAGTAAATGGAATTCAACTAGTGAATTGAGTATGGGGAACTAGAACAAAGAAACTTCTTAGCTTGAGAAAAAATGCCATCGGTTTGTGCCTCATTTGCTGAATACCACATTTTAAATTGATCAGTTTCCCAGATATGAAACTATGAAGATAGGTAGTTTCGCAGACATGATTAGTTCACACTTTGGAGGATCAATGAAACACTGATATTTGAAGATCAGCATCCTATCTAAGATTCCCTTCTCTTTAAGCTATGACCTTAAGATAAGGTAGTGTGCAAAATACACAGCTGTGTTGTTTATCTGAATGACATGGGTAGTCTTACAGATGGAGTCTTTTTTTTTTGTGATCTTTATAACTGGTATCATATAAGCAGCTTAAGCCTTCTTTTGCCTATGTAAATCACTATATTGTAGAGAGGATTATAACTTACTTCGTGTCAATGCTGCTGTATAGCAAGACTTCTGTAGAGAATTGGTGGAAAATAAAATCTATGATAAAGGTATACTAAGTTGTTAACTCAGTGAACTAATACAGCTTGTTATATAGTTTACAATATATTTGTTATGACTAAAGTAGTTACAGAAATTCCAATGAATTTAGCTAATTTAAATAGCAGTAAGTTTCAAGTGATACAGTTTGTCCTGAGATCTTATAAACTACTTATGCTTCATAAGTAGTATAAAATACTTATGCTTCAAGCCCCACTTTCAAACAGTCTAAAACAACTGCTTCCACTTTAAAATACAGTTGCATCGTATTCTACCAAAACAATTGCAAAGCAGCAGAGGTGGGGTTCTCCTGTGCAGACACAGGTGAGTTCCCATCCCTGAACATTCATGTGTTCTCTGATTAGCTGTCCTGTGTAAGAAACAGATTTTGGGGATGTCAGGGAGAAAACCCCAGTGTCATATTCATTTTGTTCATGATCACAAGAGTGAAATTAAGACACAAGTGAGGTCCAATACTGTAATCAATCAGTTGGTTTATTATAAAAAAAAAAAAGACATTATTATAAAAGAGATAGTGATAAGGCAGATCAGGAAAAAGATAGAAATAAAGCAAGACTTCTGGATGCAGAGAGAGAGAGAGTCACCACCACAGATTCAGCAGTGCCCTGGGGGTCCATACTCATCATCAGAGGTGGTAGGAGTCCTTCAGGGTCCATTGCTGGTATCGGAGTAGAGTGCCCCCAACAATCCATAGTAGGTATTGGAGATGGGTGTCCCCATGGAGGGTGTTGCTTGTGAAGGTGTCCTTCTGGAGTTGTCCTTGTGATGATTACCTTTTTCCCCCTTTATTATGAGTTGGGGGGAGTACCTCTGTTCTTAATGTCACATATTACAAGTTCCTGTTTTCAGTTTTGCTGGTCTTGTAGCCAGCTCTTCAACTGCAGGTCTGTAGCAATTCTTGGGATAATGGGCAGCAATTTCTCACACCAGTCCTCAAGATAATGGACTGAAGAGTCTTAGTTCCTCACAGTGATTTCTCAGACAATGATCTGTGGAGTCCCATTTCAGCTTCTCATACCAATTTTTGAGACAATAGATGGTTTTGTCTGATTCCAGGTCAGTCTGGAGGGAAAGGAAAGGAGGGGAGGAGAGGTGGGCTTTTGCAGGTCTGCTTTGTATGGAAATAGCTGAGATTCGTTTGTATAGAAAAAACTCCAATATGCTTTTCTTTTCTAGTCTTCATGTTCCCTCCCTTAAACTCTTCCATAAAGCCCCAGTTAGCCATCCATCCAGAGTCATTATGTCCAAGCCCACCTCTGTGCTCTCCTTCACACCCACTACTCTTTCCTGAGCTACATTTGTTCCTGTTATTTATATCCTGACTTCCAAAACATTATAAATCTTACTTCTGGAAACTTAGAAGTCATATGGTCCTATTGTAAGGAAAAATGAAATAGCCTTTTTTTTGCAGCTTTCCAGACTTATGATTTCCTCACTCAGCACTAATTCTCTACTTCATATTTGTAATCTGCTTTGAAAAATAGGTTTTACCCCAAATTGTTTATCAGTCAACTGAACTGCCCACATGAAAAGACCTGTTGCTGCACTGTAAGCTATTTTTAGAGATACAAACAGGGAAAAAAAAGCCATACTTACCATCAGTTTCACTTCAAAATTATTTTTTTCTTTCTTTGTAATTTGCTTACAATTAATATGCTTGATGTCAGCAATAATGCAAAGAAAAGAGACATTAATATTCTATGCAACTGACAGCCTTCATCTTTTGTTTTATGAATTATATCACAGGATGTAAGATAATAGAGCAGTGTAAAACAGTACTCTGGAAATATCTTTTCTGTTGTATTTTCAACTCCTCAGCAAGCATCTTGACAAATATCTGTAATGCTGTTTTAATTTGGCTCCCTGTACACACAGATAGGTGTCTTCTGATCACTGGAATTCTTCAAACTACTGTTTTTAACCATTTTACACTGAATAGCCTCCTCTCTCCATCCAACAGCAACAGAGTAAATAATGTGTCATTAGGGATATATTACAAAAGTGGACCTTTTCTGCAACTTTTTTTTTAAGCACTTTCTAAAAATGTAGCCTATGGTATTTAAGTGAGCAGATGGAATCTAAGCGTTGCACACGAAGGCTATAATAGATTCGGGAGAATGGCTTACATAGTAATAACAGCTGTTACATTGTTTTTCATTTTCTCTAAAAGAAAAATAATGCAAAACCACCCCCAAACAATTACCACTGCTCCCCAAAGCCCACATATAGCAAGGTCATTAGAACTGACAGAGCCTGACTGTACATTGCTCTTTACAGTGATAGTAGCCAGTGCTCTCATGGTCTGCATGGCCAGCTAACACCACTGGCAACTGACAGTACTAACACATTTAAGTGTTTTGATGTCTATTAGATGGCCAAGCTAGCAGCCCCAAATTATGGACCAAAAGTTATATTATCTAATTAATAATCTGCATTTTTCCAAAGGCATCTCTGGTTTTCATAGTTTGAACTTTAACATTAATTTTTGATCATTATCTGTTTCCTGTTTTATTTGTTTTTCCATGGAAATTTATCACTCCATGTAAGGATAATTCCTTCTGGGGTGTTGTTATGGATCCTACTTTTGCTTAGCTGTGGTGGAGAAACTGCAGCATGTCATGCCTAGCATCTGGCTCCTGGAGTACAGCACCTGCATTTCCCCATACAATCTCCTCCAACAGATACACAAATTCTGTTGGTGGTCTGTCTTTAGGGTTGTGAGCTTAATTTCAAGGATATTTGCTTTTGTTTGCTGGCTGACTAGTACTTTCTCTTTTTTCCCCCTTTATCCTTACTGGGAGAGCTGAGCTTCACAAAGAAAGGGACCTTTCATTGTCCTGGGTTCAGCTGTAGCAGTCATTTTTATCATTCTTAGTAGCTGGCACAGTGCTGTGTTTTCAACTTCAGCCTGAGAACAACACTGATTGATAGCACACTGATGTTTTTGGTTGTTGCTAAGTAATGTTTGCCCTGATCAAGGACATTTTCAGTCTCATGGTCTGACAGTGAGGAGGGGCACAAGAAGCCGGGAGGAAGCAGGGACAGGACACCTGACCTAAACTAACCAAAGAGGTATTCCATACCACAGTACATCATACCCAACATATAAACTGAGGGCAGTTATCTGGAAGAGCTAGATCAGTGCCAGCGTTGGGCTGGGTATCATTTGATAGGTAGTGAGAGGTTGTGTTCTCTTCTCTGGTTATTTCCCTTATCATTATTATTATTGGTGGTAGCAGTAGTGTTTTTGTGTTATACCTTAGTTACTGGACTGTTCTTATCTCAACATTTAGATTCTCCTCCCCATCCCCTGGGAATGGGGAGGGAAGAAGTTGAGGAGTGAGAAAGCGGCTGCATGGTTCTGAGTTACTAGCTGGGCTTAAACCACGACATTCAACTTTTCAGAAAGTGTTTTATTTCACCTGTCTGAAATGCTATGAAACTGTCTCTGGTGAGATGCTATCCTGTGGTAGTGGAGATAGAAGAAGACTAGCAGTACCAACTAATTTTTAGGTGTCTCAAAGTAAAAAAAGTGGATTCCAGTTCACGGTCATTTTTCCAGATGGGAGAAAAAGTGTATGGGGCGTGATGTCCCTCCCACCTCCCACCCCAGCATTGTGTAGGGTTGTTTTCCTCGAATGGGTTGTTGGGTTGCTTTCACATTTATATGATTTTTCAAGGACTAATTCAAAACTTTGAAGTAAGCATCCTTTGAAGTCTAGCATGTCAAACCAAAAAGGAAAGTTCAGCAGCACTGAAACTTAGAAGAAATCCTGTTTCCTAATAAGTACTAGTCATCATTTTTAAACTCACCTACAAGATGAAAGTCTTGTATAGAGTGCAAGTGGAAACAAAGGTGAAACAGGACTTGTTCACATTATTCAGCTCAGCAGCAGTTAAGCATTTGTAGTGCAATGAAATAGAACTTTAGCTTTTAAAATGTGGAAAATGTAAAGTAAAATTATGATGACTTAAAGGTTGTACTAAAATTATATATGTTTCATAGGGCATAGCATTTTTTGGTAAAATATCTGAAAGATAACATTATTATGAATGAAATATAGCACTCAGTTTTAGAAAATGTGCGTTTTAAAGCATGGAAGAAGTACATTTTAGCAGAATTATGGTTATTAGGCTTAATTATTTTTTAAAATAAAACAAAATTACATCTGATGGTTCTGACAATAGTCTTGATACTGTACTGATAGATTAAGATTTTTCTAAATCTTCTGGAAGTATAAAGACTTAATGTCTATTTAAGAGTTCACTAACAATTTCAGGTATGAATCATGGTATAGTCATCATGTGTCAGCCACTTATCATTGCCAGAGTCTGATTATTTAAGAAATATCTATTATAGAATTAATCATTTTTCATCTTGACTCACTTAATTCCCATTTTCATGATCTATCCAAAGGTTTTTTCTCTAAGTTTTAGTGATTTGTAACGCTTCCACCAGATGTATGAGGTAACCAGTCATCTACCTCATGTCTGCTCATTTTAATAACCTAAAACTTGTTACCCATTCTTTAATCAAATTTAATGCTGCCCTACTTGTTTTCAAAGACGTCTGTGGCATTACTTCATAACTATATTTCTGATGACAGTTTGATCTTATACTTCTTTCTCCTTGACTTTTTCTAAGTCCTTTCCCACTGGAGTTTTTGTACATCTGTGGAAACTCACTTTAAAGCATTCTCTCACTTTCATGATCATGCATCTTCAAAACATTTTCCCTTCTTTTGCTTGCTATGGTTTCCCTTTTTAAAGAGGATCTTGTGACTCTGTATTGAATGAATGGTATAAAAATATGCACAAATTCGCATAACTGCTGCTAGATGTTCTTCACAAAGTCTTTGCTCTCTTTAAAGTAGTCTGAGAAATATTTTAAGTTGTTGTCACCTTTCCACTATTATAAAGAAATATAATGCTCAGGAAGAGTAATAAGATTTAATTTTTCTGTTGGCATACTTAAATACTTGCAAATGATGTCAATCCAGAAGAAAAAGAGAAAGGGAGAGAGGAAAATACAAGGAAACTATTTAATTATTGTACAAAACTCATGTTTTGTGGTGACTATAATATGAAAGAAGAAATGCGAATGTGATGCCAGCTTATGTCTTTATGAGATTTGCACACAGGTTGCTCTGATGTGAAAGGGCTGATGGTGTTACCAGCTATTAGAGACCTGTTATATTATGACTCATGCTTCTAATTCTTACTTAGCTCTGAACTGGGCATTAAGTTCCTTTAGCTGTATCAGAATTTGCCTAGCTCATTGGCTTGCTATAAACAAAAAGGCCAAGTCTGTTCCTTATGTCCCTTGACTTACATGAGATTGCAGCAGGGAACAATTTTATTAATAAGGTATTAGGGCTGCCTATCAAGGGATGTATGTGTATTGACATAGCATTATATTTTTAAAAGATCAGGTTTATAGATAGAAAATGAAGATGTATTTTGAGATCATTCCCTCATGGATTTTTTTTCTTTGTTTGTTTTGCTTTTTGTTGGGTTTTTTCACTCAAGTTTTAAGTTTTGTTGAGACCAGAAGACTTTTAGCAGGGTGGGCTTGTACTGCAAACAGAAGCAGTTAGGCTGAAACAGTTAGGCTCTATAAAACTCAGCCAACAGAAGAGCAATGCTCAAGTCAAAATAATTTATAGTGTGAACAGTTTAAATAGTCAATATAATTTATTTAACAAAATGCAAACTAGTGGATTTTCATTTGGACAGAAGACTGTCTGTCCACTACCTGGCTTTTAAAACAGTCAGGTAAGGTGCCTGATTTTGCCATGTAACATAAACCAAACCTATTTTGTCTCCTGCTACATAAATATTGGGATAGACTACAACACACTGACTTTCCTGGTATTGGTATCTATGTTAAAGCAAGACTGAACTCTACGTACACTGCCCCAAGTGCACTCTTGCTTTCAGTGTGATCTTACCTTAAACCTATGCACCTAAACAGTAACAAGAACCAGTCAAATAGACTTAGCTTAAATAAAGAGTTGCAGAGCAAGGGAAATGGAGATAATTACATTACTTTGAAACAGAGACATTAATAGAGTCTGAATAGCTTGATCAGGCACCTAGGTAATTCTTCTTAAGTTACTCAGTTATTTTTATTCCTTGAGAAGAAGAATTTCAGTAAGATTTTCTTTTCATCTTCTATTACAGAGGCAAACAGAAAAAAGGCCAAATTAAAAAATTGAGAAAATAATTTGAAAAGTCAAAGTGTGCTTAAATTTGTCTTCCAAAAGGTTCTTTATTCTCTGTATAAAGTTTTGTTTGTTTGACTAGATGGTTGATGTTTCATATGGCCACATGAAAGTCTTCTCAATCGTGGTTCAAGATGAATGTCTCATGGATTTTGGAATAGTTCTAATAATAGCATCAAATGTTCTTGGTGATACCCAACAATGCTTAAGCTCCCATTTCATCCATGAAGTCCTGCTGCTTCTGTTCTTCAGAAAATAAACCCACAGATCCCCTGCAAACATGAAGAATAAAACCAGATGATGTTTGGTTTGTTGGATACAGCTACTCTTCAATTTCTGAAAGTCCACACAAATTACATTCAATCCAAAGAGCTTAATAGCCTAATTTGAAACAATGATGAGACTTAAGGGAAAGCAAAGACCAGAATGTAAATGCTTATGTGCAAAACAGGGAACATGAAGATCTTGATTCAACCCCTAATAACTTTATAGGTGTCATAACTCTGTAAACATCTGAAGGGATTCCCCTACCAAGTTCCTTCATTTTTGTTTATGTGTATGACAAAATGCCTTCTTGTTAACATGGATAAGTATCTTGGCAGTCAGCTGATGGTTAAGCTTGATAAGATTTGTTGAAGTAAACCAGCCTTGCCAAAAGGCTTGGTTCAGTCATTAGTCATTTGCAGAGCTGATTATCAGACAAAACTTTAAAAGAAGCTAAATATAGCTTCTGTATTGTGAAAGGGAGGACATCCTCTTTTCTCTGCTTGTTCAGTTGTTAAAACACGTCCTCAGGGTTATCTAGCTCACAGAAAGTATTTCTGTATTATGATACTGAGCTATGAAAAGACCACCTATATTCTAGACTCTTCTGGTGAATAATGACAAAGGAAATATTTTGGCGATATGGGCACAAAACTTGCACTTTATTACTCATGCTCAGTCATGAATTATTTTCCTTGAGGGTGCCTAACTTCAGTATGGTGTGCAAGATACCCTCCTGGGAAATGAGACACAAGCTGGAGCCCCCTCATCCATGCAGGGAGGTGGGCTCTGTTCTGACGTGGGAGCTTCTTCCTCTTTTGAAGGCTTCAGAAGCCATGCCTGCCCAGGTATGTCCTGGGGTTGCTTGTGTAGTGGCATGTTTTCAGGAAGGGTGTGAAGCAGGGTGCAGCCACTGTAGGAGAAGGACTGAGCTGCTGACTTAGACCTGCTAAAGAGGATGTATCTCTGCCTATGCCCAATGGCATGTCAGTGGTTCAGAAACCCCTAGCCATGGCTACAGAGTGAAGCGGGTGTCAGCAGGGGGGTGGTTCTCTCTTCAACTTGGAAAACTTAGACAGCCACTTCTCCTGGAGCTAGTCCTGGTTCTTTTATTTCAGTACACCTGACTTTGGGGTGAAGTTTCAACAAAATACCATGTTCTCTTTCAGGTTCAGGGTCACTCCAAAAGCTGCTCTACTTCTAGATCTGATGCAGGAAAATGTATTATTAAATGTGGTAGGGATGAGTCTCTCTGAAAGCAGAAAATAGGGAAAAGTAGACTTTAATGCCTGCTTTGATATCATTGGCATTTTGCTTACTTCAGGAAACCCTCTTCTCCTTGTCCCAATGTATGTTCCTTTTAACAAGAAGGAAGGAGATAGAAGCTTTTCAGAAAGAGAGATTAAAGTGAAAACAACTTTCAGAGCAAAAGTCTTGATAAACATTTACTTACATACAAAAATGCACAAAATAAAATGTCTGTGCCAAACTTACCAAAATAGCTGGAAGAAAGTTCTTTGAAATTTTCAGAACAGTTCATACTTTTATGATTTTTTTTTTAAAGCAGAAAAGGTAGATTAGTAGTTTGTATAAAGCTAAATAAAACTATTTCTAGTTAAAGAATTTAATCAATAAAGGACTTAGATAACGCTTGTATACAAAGTCTTGATGAATTAGTTATGCACATCATTTGTTTTTACCACAGCTGCCTGCTAGTGCAGTTTTAGTGACAACCTATTTACATTCTTTCTAATTGTATGAGTAAGAGCTCAGATAAACAACACTTATATAACAACCAAATAGTTATTTCACCATATTTTGCATCTTTAAATATGCAAAATATGAAATATGAAGAGAAGACCAGCTAATGATGCCACTGCTGCCCGCAACAACTATCACTCTGCAAACCATTTCAGTGGTCTGAAGCTTTGTCTATAAGAACTATAATTTTTCATATAGGTACCTATTCTTAGTATTTTTCTTGATAATTCAGTCAAGATGTTACATAGAAAGCAGTGCCTGATTTTAAGAAGTAGTCTTAAATGGGCAGATAAATACATAGAAAGAAAGGTATTAGGCTTTTGTCTAACATCAACATTGCACAAGAGAGTATCCACTCTTCTGGGAATAATTTGTTTAAACCTGTTTAGATTTAAGCATCATTTGTGTTGAGTTTTACAATTCTGTTCATACATTTTTGCTCATTTCCATTGCTTTGCAAAGGAATAGATAATAAAGATAGATTAAAGGCATGTTTCTCTCTATTAAAAAAAAAAGAAGTCTTCTGGTATAGTAAGGAAAGCATTTGTTTTATGTCTGTCAGTTCTATAGTAAATATGTTTCTACATACTCACAGTCGAAATGGCTATTTGTGCTTCAGCCAGCAAGTATATTCAATCTGAAAGGGTATTTGTCCTTTTCAACCACCTTTAGGCCCTGATTGACGATAAAGTCTGTACATGACCCCATGACAATTGGGGAAATTTCCATTCCACTGCTAAACAGCTGCATTTGGGTAGTACATATTCATCACAAGCACAGAGTCAATGAGGAAGCTACACTGACCAAATCAGTCTTTGATGTACTGGCAAGTTGTAAAAAATCAAAGCTAATTCTTAGCAATATCAGCTAATTCACATTTCTTTAAGTGTTCTACATAATCCAATCAATAGTAACATGTGCAATAGTTGAGACAATAATCATACTCACATGGCTAATCCTGTTCTTTTTTTTTCTGTTTTCAATAACCTATATATACATGTGTGTATATACAGATACAGACATACACACATGTATTTATATATATATCTGTAATATGCATGTATCTTATAAATTTCTTCCTCCCATATTTGTTTCAGTTATTCTTTCCCTGCAGAGTTTTGCTAATGCTTATTTGATGTTTTTTTGGCTGCAAAAATTGACTTTTTTCTCAGTCCCCCTCTCCATAGATGGTATTGCTACCCACGTGTTCTTTGAGGTATCAAAGGGTAAAGCTGCCTCTTCAGAGGGGTATTAGAATCACTGCTAACTAGTCATTCCTGGATTTAATATCACATAGTAATAGCAGTTCCTTCCTTCTTTTTTAATCCTCTTTTTTATTGAAACCAGAGTAATTGTTTCTCTGTGTTCCCCTTCAATTTTAAGCACCTGAATTTTCAGAGAAGGGTTAAAACATGAAAAATATGCAGATCATTCTGAGAAAGCTCATTGGTTTAGGAATAAACTTGGAAGCCTGCTTAGTGAATGAAGCCTTCAATGTTTCATTAGTTGCCTGTCTAAGAGTCTGAAGCTTGTATGTGAATTATTAAAGGTTTGATCTGTCTTAAAAAAAACCCAAACAACCAAACAAACAAAACCCAAAAAACTCTCAAGCCTGAAATCAAAATCAGATTTGCATTGTTTAAAAATATGGAGCTAATGGTTTCCTATAGAGGAAACACCTGTTACTAAGGGAGAATAAAAGCCATGTTCCAGATCCCACGAAAGTGAATAAAAAGCTCAAGGCACCACTCAGACAAAAAGCCTTCAACAGAATGCAGCAAAGACTATCAATCACACCAGAAATGCTGGCAAAATGTTTTCATTACTTCTAAACAACAAAAGGTGTCTTTCTGGGGAAAATAAAAACAAAAAATAACCAAATAAAACCCCCAAAACCCGCAAACAACAAAACCTTGGGGATATTTCAGCTGATTAATTATACACATAAATTGTCTCTTTAGTAACAAAGTGATTACAAACAACATTGGTAATGCAAACTTTAATATGCCTCTCAAACTTCAGGATGCAGGCATTTTGATACTGGTAGAAAACGTTGAATTTCAAAGCATGTTCTATTTCATTTTTAGGAAATGCCTGCATGTTTAGGAGGAATAAAGTTACCGAAGAGTAATCTAAGCAAAGCTATAATAGAGGGTTTTATTCCCCCACTCAGGCTCCAGTTCATTGGTATCTTACCTTGAAATTCTTCCAATTGATCGACTGTGATGATTTACATAGTTAGAGAGCACTGAGGATGAACAGTACAGTAGATTTCAGCCTGTAATTCCCTGCAATCATCAGAAATCTGTATGTGCACTCAATGACTACTGTAAAGGTTGACTCCTCCTAAAGCAAACATGAGGAAATGTAAAGATTTTACACTGAAAGCTGGCAGAATAGAAATGGCCAGGGACTACTGAAAAGGAGTTCCTTATTTCTTTGTGAATGTTCCAGCAATATTGTATCCATGACTTTTTCCTTAAACTTTTAAGACTGAAGTAAACCAGTATGATAATTTTCATAGCTCAGGGCATAACAGATAATACATAATTTTATTAACTGATTTCAAATCAAGTCCACAACTTCTGGGTATTGTTTAATAAGATACCTAATCTTTTTTTAAAGACTTCTTGTAACAGCGAATTGGCTTCTTCAACAGATAACTTGTTCCAATATAGTTATTATTTAATATGTGCACCTGATTTCTCATCTGAATATATCTACTGTCAGTAACTAGACACTTCAGTGTTACATTGCACCGGTGTCTGCATCAAAATTTCTTTATTAAAAATCTATCTTTTCATATATATTCAGAATCATTATTTTAATAAATGAAGTAGATTAGTTCTTAATTTTCTCACTGTAAAGCAAATTTCCTACACAAACCAAGGCTCTTAGTTGTTCAGTCCTTTAAAATATACACCTTACTTTGAAATATGAATGCTGGATATTTTAATGATGATATAAGTAACATATAAAAGAGCTTGGCCAATATATGGTCTTGTCCAGTATTCTCCAACTGTTAAAGAATTGTTTTTTGAAAAACAATGTGTACAGCTAATATCTCTTGATCTTCTACAGCAACTATTTAAGATAAAAGATATAAAAAAAAGAGAAGAATATTTACATAGCTCAGTAAAATAAATTTCAGTTACGTATTGCCTCTAATGTTTTTTGATATTATTTATCAAAAGCTGAGGCTCAGAAGCATTAGTTGTGTCCTTCTTACTGTATACCACTATCTGAATTTTGAGGGTTTTGGGACACTTGATTTGGGGATATTCACAAGATTCCTGTATACTTACTACCATAAAGTGCCAGATGCTCTTAATTTCCTATTATAGCTTCTTACTATGCTCATGTCTAGTTACAGAGTAACTTCTCTATATCCGTGAAGAACAATCTTTGCTATTTTGTCAGCAGATATTTCTCTGTTAAAGCAGAGATCCCTAGTTTAATCAGCTCCTCTGACTGCATAGTTTTTATTTCACCCCCTCTGTGGAGTGAGAAATGATGTCCCAATGGACCTGCTCCAGGTCCACACATGCAGCTCACACACGTTTGGGAATCAGCCACATCTATGCATCACACGTATTGTTATAATGGTCACAGGAATACAGTAGTCACAAGGAATTATTACATATTCTGGCTTGCACTTGAGAAATGAAGAAACAGAAATATTAGATGTTCTGTCTATATTTTACTACAAATAAAATATATGCAATATATTTGTAAGGGTGAAGACAGTTTCTTTTGTTAATCTTTCAGCCATCATTAATACCTGAAAATGTATTACAAATATAAAAATATGTGATCCCTACTGAATATCTGTGAATGTTACAAAAAATATACTTTGGTAATAGAGAGGAAAAACGTATGTCTAAGTCTCCCCTGGGAAATAGGTTTTTTACATGTCACTGAGTTACCGCAGATGCTGTGAGGGCTACAGTCTACTGTGTAATTTTGTGAGCATTGCACAGCTTACCCCTCAACATAAAATTGACTAAAATTATTTCAGATATGTGTAGGAAGACTTATATATGATGCAGAAGTCTCCAGGGTTCTAAATAGATTAATTACCACTTTAAAAACACACCCTTCTACTACATTCATGAAGGTCATTTATCTATTATTTTTTGATCAAAATTGCTTTTCTTCAAACAAAAGGATTAACTGTTTTTGTAGGCAGCAAATACGGTACAGACTCATGAAAATATATTTTCTATTGCATAAAATATTTGAGCCTGTAACAGTGTAAGAATATTTATGAATCAAATTAATTTAAAAAGGGTATGCTTAAAGTTGAATCAGATGAATGTATATACATATATATAGAAAAAGGAAAATCCAGTCTCTTTTATTCTGCCACTTTCATGTATTGTTTGTATTATTTTCTTGAAAAAATATTGATAGACATGTTATTGATAGCCATGATAGATAGCGTGGACCACTTCTGGCAGCACAAATATCACGTCTGGCAAAGTGAATGTTGGATGGCCTATAATGTGGAATGCATTGCAGTGCAGCTAGCTGGTGAGGTCTTAGCCCATAAGCAGTTTGCAAGTGATTAAGCTTGCTACCTAAATAGATGTAGTTCTGGGAGGGATGTAGTTCTCTGTCTTGGACCCCTGTGCATTGCCATGTCCTCCATGAGTTGATGGGTTTGGTTTGCACATGGCACTGGGCTCTAGTGTCATTCTGATTGCTACATAACACATATTCTACCATACACAACTGTATGTCACAAATTTGGATGGTCTTTAGTAACAAAACTTAGATTTTAGGTATTAGCTAAAATAGCCTCCTAAAATAGCAGCATAACATTATGTAAACCATCCAATTGCTGACATCTGGGAGCTCAAAAATCAAACAGAAGTGTGTTGCTGGATGAGACCTGATAGCTGTATGAACTCATAATGTTCATAACCTATGAAAACTTTACACTTTTCAGTATCAAAACTATTTTCCTTATCCATATTTTCTAGTCATAGACCCCAAATTCTAGAAAAGATGAAAATGGGATAAATTTACTTTCCTTAAAAGAATACACAATCATGAAATAACTGAATTTGAATTTTAAAATTTTAAAATATAATGTAACTTTTGATTGTTGGTGCTTTGTAGTCTGGAAACTAAATGAAAATCCTCACTGGATTATTATTCCCTTGACAAACAAACTCAAAGCAGCTGTTTTCCAGAAGGCATCCCAAGAGATTCACGTGTGTTCTTTAGGAGGTGTCTTACATAGTACTCCCTTCCTTCTGTTCCTTGTTCCTCTGGGATTTTGCTCTGTTTTGTTTTTTAAACAGAGGAAAAATCCCATCTTGACAGTTAAATCAAATAAACCCTTTCTTTCTCTTTACTCTCTCACTTTTTTTCACTCAGAAAAGCCACAAAGGATCCCAGGACAACAAATATTTCATAGATCAGATAGAATGGTATGAGTTCTAAATATCAAGTAGTTGAATATAACCTGCTGATTGCACACTGGCTTCCAATAAGAAGAGTTAGGTTTTCACATGTCTTTTAACCTATACCGATACATAATATGTATACTTTGATTTTTATTTAGAATCATAGAATAGTTAGGGTTGGAAAGGACCTCAAGATCATCTAGTTCCAATACTGCTGCCATGGGCAGGGACACCTCACACTAAACCATGTCACCCAAGGCTCTGTCCAATCTGGCCTTGAACACTGCCAGGGATGGAGCATTCACAATTTCCCCTGGCAACCCATTCCAGTGCCTCACCACCCTTACAGTAAACAAATTCTTACTCATATCTAACCTGAACTTCCCCTGTTTAAGTTTCAACCCGTTACCCCTTGTCCTATCACTACAGTCCCTAATGAATAGTCCCTCACCAGCATCCCTGTAGACCCCCTTCAGGTACTGGAAGGCTGCTATGAGGTCTCCACGCAGCCTTCTCTTCTCCACACTGAGCAGCCCCAACTTTCTCAGCCTGTCTTCATACGGGAGGTGCTCCAGTCCCCTGATCATCCTCGTGGCCTCCTCTGGACTTGTTCCAACAGTACCATGTCCTTTTTATGTTGGGAACAACAGAACTGTACAAAATACTCCAAGTGAGGTCTCAAAAGAGCATGGATAATCTGTCTGAATTTTATCACCAAGACTTCCCCATCCTGGTCTTTTAGAGGAAAAACTTAACATGTTTGAATAAAAGAAGCAGTCTTCTGGCACCTGAAGTTTTAACACTGGCAGCTGCTGGTGGGTGTTAGGCTGTTGACCGTTCCAGAATAAATCTGAGGATACTCCAAGTGAGGTCTCACGAGAGCAGAGTAGAGGGGCAGGATCACCTCCTTTGACATTCTAGTCACGCTCTTCTTGATGTAGCCCAGGATATGGTTGGCTTTCTGGGCTGCGAGCGCACACTGAAGTTTCTCATTGACCAACACCTCCAAGTCCTTCTCTGCAGGGCTGCTCTGAATTTCTTCTCTGCCCAACCTGTAGCTGTGCCTGGGACTGATCCAATCCAGGTGTAGGACCTTGCACTTGGCCATGTTGAACTTCATAAGGCTGGCATTAGCTCACCTCACAAGTGTGCCCTGTCCCTTCCCTCCAGCGTATCAACCGAACCACACAGCTTGATGTCATCAGCAAAATTCGTGACAGTGCACTCAATCCCACTGTCCATGTCACAGATAGAGTTGTTGAACAAGACCGGCCGCAACACCAATCCCTGAGGGACACCACTTATTACTGGTATCCAAATGGACATTGAGACTTTGACCACAACTCTTTGTGTGTGGCTGTCCAGCCCGTTCTTCGTCCACTGAGTGGTCCACCTATCAAATTGATGTCTCTCCAATTTAGAGACAAGGATTTCATGTGGGACAGCGTCGAATGCTTTGCACAAGTCCAGGTAGATGACATCAACTGCTCCACCCCTGTCCATCAGTTCTGTAGTCCTATCATAGAAGGCCACCAAATTGGATAGGCAGGATTTCCCCCTAGTGAAGCCATGCTGGCTGTCACCAAGCACCTTGTTGTTTTTCATGTGCCATAGCATGCCTTACAGTAGAATCTGCTCCAAGAGTTTGCCAGGCACAGAGGTGAGACTGACTGGTCTGTAATTCCCTGGTTCATCCATTTTCCTCTTCTTGAAAATGGGGGTTATATTTCCTTTTTTCCAGTCATCAGGAACTTCACCTGATTGCCATGATTTTTCAAATATAATGGACAGCAGCTTAGCAACTTAATTCGCCAGCTCCTTCATGACCCATGGATGGATTTCATCAGGTCCCATGGACTTGTGCACATTCAGGTTCTTAAGATGGTCTTGAACCAGATCCTCTCCTACAGTGGGCCCAAGGTATTCATTCTCACAGTCCCTGGGTCTGCCTTCCAAGACTTTGATGTTGCGGTTGGAGCATCTGCCATTGAAGACTGAGGCAAAGAAGTCATTAAGAACCTCAACCTTCTCCAAATCCAGGGTAGCCAGCTCTCCAGATAGCTTCCGGAGGGGGACCACCTTGTCCCTAGTCTGTCTTTTATTCGCTACATACATTTAGGATCCCTTCCTGTTATCTTTCACATCCCTAGCCAAGTTTAATTCTAACTGGGCCTTAGCTTTCCCAACCTGGTCTCTAGCTTCCCAGACAACATCCCTGTATTCATCCCAGGCTGCCTGTCCTTGCTTTCACCTTTTATAAACCTCTTTTTTACCTTGAAGTTTTCTCAGTAGCTCCTTATCCATCCAACGAGGTCTCCTTGCCCTCCTACTGCACGTCCTTCTAGTTGGGATGCAACACTCCTGAGGTTGTAGCAGTTGATCCTTGAATATCAACCAACAGTCTTGCCCCCCCCCTGCCCTCTAGGGCTATATCACATGGAACTTTGCTAAGCAGGTTCCTGAAGAGCCCAAAGTCTGCTCTCTTGCAGTCCAGGGCAGTGAGCTTGCTGCACGCTCTTCTCACTGTCCTGAGGATCTTGAATTTGACCATCTCATGATCACTGCAACCAAGGCTGCCCTGGAGAGTCACATTTCTAACCAGCTTTTTCCTCTTGGTGAGCACGAGGTCAAGCAGGGCACCTCTCTTTGTTGGCTCCTCTATTATTTGCAGAAGGAAGTTGCCTTCCACACAATCGAGGAACCTCCCAGATTGCTTGTGCCAGGCCGTACCGTCGCCCCAGTAGATGTCAGAGTGGTTGAAGTCCCCCATGAGAACATGGGCCTTCGAGCTTGGAGAAAAAAAAAATGTCTATAAATTTTCTTTTATATTTTGTAAACGTTTTATACCATTTAATTATAACTTGTGGATTATAGATGTAATTATGGTGCAATTACGCAATGAAGATAGCAATGGCAGTGCAGAACTGGTTTATAACAACTTAGTAAATGCAACTGAAAACAAACAAAAAGGGACAAGAGGATCATTTTATATTACCAGTGAAACTGTAGTAATATACTGTCTTTTCAAGCTAACAAATGAATGTTTCAGTATTGAACAGTCTATAGAGGTAGACAAAAATCTCCAAAAAAGTCATTGGGGATGATCCTGAAAGCTAATCGATACTAAACCAGATGTTTTTTAAAATAACAGGCTGGTGTGCAAGGCACAAGACTGGAATTTGGGCAATCAATGAATGCTCATTTCTTCCACCAATTATCATATCGGTTTCTACTATCATTGGGGTTTTTTAACCATTTGTCCTTTCTAAGAGTTTATTACTTGTTCTGATATGTTGATATCAATTTTTGCTCTTGCCATGTCCAAATTAACCATGAACTCTTCAGTCATATTGTACAACTGATTACAACAGACTAATTCTTAATCTTGGAATGGTCTCTTCTTGACAGCCAGGTTCTAGTTGCAAGGCAGGGTTTAGTGGTACCTATTCACCAAAATCCCATGTATGAAGGCTGTAGAGTCATGCATAGGGAAAAAAATAATGCATAGGGAGCTGCGAAGCTTACCTGTGTACTTCCTACTGAGGAAGTTCTGTGGATGGAGTAACTTGCTCAGCTTTCAGACAGACTGTGTCCTCTAGGTAATTTATTTAATTTGAGTGTTTTGCGTTTGTATTCTTCTGCATGCATTCTCTTTTTGTGTGCATAATCTATCTGTCACATTGGTGGTTAGCATGCTGGAGATACCTTTGTTTTTGAAGATTTACTCTTTCATTGTGAGCAAACACGTAATTGCCAGTCCTGAATTCTTGAGTATTATTGTTCCAGCTGAGGAAACTGATTTAAGCCCTTCAGCTCAAAGGAAGATTCCTCAGCCTTTATTTGTCTGAGAGAGATTTGAATTGCTCAGCTAATCTGAGGCTGTCATATGGTTGAAACCAGGCTCGGAGGGGCTCTATCCTGGAACAAAATATTATTACACTGGATACATCAACTTTCATGATTGCGTGAGCTGTTTTGTAGCTGTGTTGTGTTGAGCTGTGAAGTTCACTTCTGCTGTGGTATGATGTACCTGGGAGTCATGATTCCCATACCTTGTCATACTGCAACACCTGGACTGGGAGTGGAGAATCTGTCCCTGGGATTCTCCTCCCCAAATTCAGTTCAAGATCACTAACTTCAGTTAATGAGAAATGCTAGAGAAATTTCAGTTATTAAGGGCTTCTCTGTAAACTTTGGAGTCTCAAGCATAGTTTTGTCATGACATTGTCCACACAGTGAGTTGCTTTCTACTTTAATTTGACAGAAATAAGCCACAGATTTTGGTGTATTAATCTTCATGTGTTCATCAGTAACCAGTCTGTTGATTTATAATATCAAGGCAGACTATTGGCCTGCTTTATTTTTTTTTCTTTCCCCTGCTATGTTAGACAGCCTGGAATGCCATCTGCTACTGGGATTCTTATCCCTTCAACTAAATGTGTAATTCAAGTATACAATACTGTATTGTACTTCTCTCTTTTTAAACTGAACAGCTGTTGGGTACAAAAGATATACTCCAACAGTGTTGGTTTAAGTATGTTATCTATTAAATATCAATGAAGCCATGCATTGTTTAGCACTATTATATAAGATGAGGCTTTTCTCCAAATAATCACACTCTGGGAAATAAACAATCTGCAGCACATTTGATAGCATCCAAAACAAGGTGTGGAATTTCATTAGGCTGTTTGATGTATCTAATGTTCTCATTTATCAAAGCTTACAGAACAAAGAAGTGCATTCACTTGAAACTGGACAGTTCTGTACCTAAAATAGAAATACTAAAGGAAGTGATTTCCCTTAGAAATACTAAGGGAAATGATTCAGGCTAAGGAATGAAGTAGGAACTGCAACAGTATAAACTCTTTAATTAATTAAATAAGTAATGAGTAAAGAATATCTTCCATGGTTAGTTGTTGTAATTAATTCTTGAGACAAATTTTTAGTTGCCTGGAAGATTTAAGCAAATCACATACCCATTTTCTGTATTGCTTACAGGAAATGTTTTAAATTAGAGCAACAGATGCTTAGTATAGGTAAAAAAAAAAAGGGCAAAACCACAACAAAACAAAACAGAGGTTTAAGTCAAACTAAAAAATGCACTCTAGCTTTTTTTAACACATGCAAGTGACTTTTAAAATGGGTAGGATGTTAGGATCGTCAGTACAATAAAAACTAACAGAAAAATTATGCTATACACTGTGTTATACGTGATATGTGAGCATATGTTGTGTCTTGTTAGCATATCAGGAATTAGATTCCAGAAAGAATATCTGGAGACTTTTGTAAGAGAGTGCTAATCCCGAAGACCTGCATCTTAATCTTCTGGACCAAAAATTCTAACTCATTAGAAGCTGTATCCCCACTAGAGAGAAGAATGGGAGGTATCTGGGAGAGGCAGCTCCACTAATCAGCATCTATGGTTAGTTTACAAATTCATTTGTCAGAAAATAAAGCTGGGAGCTGTTCTTTGCAAGAAACAAACTCTCTCAAGACTACTAAACATTTTATTAAATAGATATTGGATGTAAATCATCTTTGGAGCCAAGATTAGAAGCAAAACTGTCTCTTGTGCCATGTGCTCTAATTAATAATCAATATCATGCAGAATCTTGCTCTGTCTCTATGACAAAATGCGTGCTTGTCCGGGGTTCAGCAGTAGCAGTCATTTTTCTCCTTGTTAGTAGCTCATGCAGTGCTGTATTTTTGACTTTCGGCCTGGGAACAGCACTGATAACACCAAAGTTTTTAGTTACTGCTCAGTAATGTTTACTCTGACCAAGGACTTTCTGAGTCTCATTCTCTGCCAGGGAGGAGGGGAAGCTGGGAGGAAACAGGGACAGGACACTTGACACAAACTAGCCAAAGAGGTATTCCATACCACAGCACATCATGCCCAGGATGTAACTGAGAGTTACCTGGAAAGGCTGGTTCACTGCTCGGTCGGGCTGCGTATTATTGGTTGGTGGGTAGTATTGTATTCTCTTCCTTTGTTTTTTCCTTATCAGTATTATTACTGGTGGTAGCAGTAGTGGTTTGTGTTATACCTTTGTTACTGGATTGTTCTTATCTTAACCCATGGGAGTTACATTCTTTTGATTCTCCTCCCCATCCCTCTGGGAGAGGGGAAAGAAAGAGGGGGAGTGAGAGAGTGACTGATTTACAGCTGACCTTAAACCACAACAGTGATTTAAAAACAAACAAACAAACAAACCAACAAAAAACAGCCAGAAAAAAAGAATTTAGAAACTAGAGAAATACTCTTCACCCTGTTTTTCAGTTGCAACAGGGGAGCTTTGATACTCTCCTGAGATGTAGATTTGAACTCTCAGGCTGAAGAAGTCACTGAATGTATCTTTGGAATGGTGGCACAGGGGTTCAGCACCTGATCTACCATTTTAAAGTTAAGGTTTTCTTCAGCTTCCACCTTCAGATATGTTTCTGTGTGTAAGTAGACCATGACTGCTATTTCTGATTTAATTTACTCCTGTCTGATAAGCAACTTTGAGATGGAAGGAATATTTCTTATTATAGAAAATTAGTGTGTTTTCCTTCATTTACTACATGGAGACAATTCTCAACACAGATGGAAGCAGACATTTGCTGCCTAAGAAAAATCTCTGAAGTGAAAGCATATAGGCATTCATAAATACAAGCTTACATGGATTTTGCAGGTTTTGAGAATTGGGCTCATGGAGTTAATTTCCCCAGTTCTATATAAGCTCCTACACAGGGACCTTAATTTGTATGGCAACCTGAGAGATTGTAGTCCAGTTCTTCAAAGGTATTAAGGCATCTGAATACTACTATTTCAACAAGAGCTAGGTACTGAAGTACCTTTACAGATCTGAGGTTACATGACTTCCTTCAGCATGACACAGAAAGTTTTCTGTACAGCAGGAAATTAAACTGAGCTCTCTTGGGGCTGTTGCTGTAACCCCAGGATCTTCCCTCTTGTCCCTATGCAGGTCTGAGATGAACTCCCTCTGATACCTTTGGGATTAGTCAGCTTGAGAAATATAAGAAGTTATTACTGTTAGTATTACAAAAGAAAGAAAATCCAACCCAAAACATGGCACTCTTGGATGCCAAATGCTCTTCCTCAACCTGAAAAAACACAGGGTAAAAATTACTCTATTCCTGTGAAAACTGAAGTAATGATTTTCAAGTGTTTTAATGGAGCTAGGCACTTATATTTGAATTTCAGTGAGATTTTAACAGCTAGTAGAAGCCATTAAGTTTCTTCAAAATCCACATTTTGAAATATTAAAACCAAGATATGGTAGCTGGGATTAAAATCTGACAGTTTTGGAAGGTGGCACTGGGCCAAGCAAACATAAAGATATTTTTTAATGTGCTGCTGAGACAAATTTTGTAATGCCTAAGAAAACTTAGATGTGCAACCGTGATTAACCTCTCATTTGCAGAGCTGTGGTGTCCAAGTCCCATGCCACAAGAGGTGGTGGGATTCCTGTTGCTTGATTTAAATGACAGAAGACTCTGAACCTCAGTCCAGGAATAATTCCCTTTGGGAACATGAAAACATCATCTTAGGAGGGAATCATGAACAGAGGCATTAACTGTTTGATGCTGCCTTGATGACAGTTTTAGTGTATCCAAATGAAAACAGCAGGATAAGGTTCGAATATACTCGGGGTTTCAGAGTAAAGTTACTCTGGAAAAGCTCCTTTCTAGTTTGCTTGTTAAAACAACCTCTCCCTGCTCCCCACAGGGAGCTGTACAGTAGATCTGGTCACTGGAGCCAGTTATAAAGTATACTCAGCAGCAGCAGGGCCTCTCTTGACCCCGAACCCTGCTCAGTTAGCTTTCAAGACTGAATTTTGTGTTGTTGACAAGTGAACATTCTTTATGGGAGATGAATTTGTCCTCAATTTTCTCCTCAGGTTCTTTGGCTACATCAGCAGTTTCTTACACTCTGCAGTGTTCTTCAAGGTCCTTATTTCTCTGGTTCTGGGATCTTTAGCAGGGTTTGGGAGCTTCAGTGAATTGTTTGGTTTCATGTTTACATGTGTGCTTCCATGTTGCAGTGGTGCTGATGAAAGTGTGCAATCGTGTTTTGGGGGCCTAAGCATGTTTCCTTTGCGGGGAGAAATTAATAGGGCTGCACTGTTGAAATGAGGCTGCTCCAGGCTGTGAGGTGGAAGGAGATAATCCAGAGTTTTCTTACTTCAACAGCAGGTCAGGAATTAGGTGACTTGCTGGAGAATGTCATTAGAGAAAACCCAGGCAGTCTGGGTATAATAAACAACAAAGCTTTAAATCCAGAGGACCCCATTAACACTCAATGTGTCTTTAAAAGTATTAAGGCCTAACAACACCACAGACTGCTTTGTATTTTAGCTGTAAGATGCTCAGGAGTATTAGGCATAAAGCCAGCATGAGAATCTGCCATGTGTTAAAGATTATCCGACTGTTTGTAACATTTAACCACTCCTTCCCAGCCTGTTTCCCCTTAGATATCTTTCATATAATGGTGGCTAATTTTAAAGCAAATACATTAATTTTGACTGTGAAGGCATGACAGACTCATGGAGTTTTGTTTCTTTCTGAAAGGAAGCAAAAACCTTAACAATATACAGTCTGCATAAGATAAAGATTACTGACTTGAATGATCTCAGTTCTTAAAGTTGAACATCTTTTACTGGAAAACATACATAACACTTTAAAAGTTGGAAATATAAATTTAAGAAGAAAATTAAAATGGAAAACATTTGGTTCCCAGGATGATGAAATGAGATATTTTGACATTTATAGAAATTGCTTACACTTATAAAATGATATTCCTCTAAAACTTACTTGATTTGTTTAGTGTTTAATTTCCCAGAGACAAGGGTAGTCTGTCAGCGTGTTCCACAGAAACGTCATGGATTCATAATAAAAAGAATAAATAACATTTACAAACATAAGCATATGAGATAAAGCAGAAATAATATAATCATAAATGACACCTAATGGTAGATTTTTTGACATTATGTAAAGTAACAGTTGAGCATTGTTTACTGCCTTGTGACTTTCACCATTAGGTGAAAAACCAATTTTAGAATCATCACAATAAACTTTTGGAAGGAAGCTAAACTTTTTAATAGCTGGTTGCAAATGACACAAGGAGCTCATTCACCATGAGCTAAAATATAGCATTCATCTTCACAGTCGTTAAAGTTTGGCAAGTTACAGGGTAGTCATTTAAATATAATGAGTCTTATCTAGGAAAGAAGCTGAGAAGAAAATTATTTTATATTATGTACTGGAAGAGTATAATAAAACCAATAATAATCACATCTTCTTGATAAATGAGGTTTCCAGATTTGTAATGTGACTCCTCTGGATTTTACAATTTATAGACCTATAGGCAATAGGTCCATAGGCAATATAGACCCACGGGGTAGTCTCGTGTGTCAGGCTCAAACAGAGCCATCCAACTTCTCTTGTCTCAGATCACTCCATAACTGCTCAGCTCAGAGTTTCTCAGCACTACTTTTGACATGTGCAGTACTGGAGGGTGACATCAGCAAGTGACATCAGAGGATTTCTGGGGTAGGTACAAGTGTGATGGAAGCCAGGAGAGCCATGAGAAGCTACAGGCAAATGTGTCTGTGTGTTGCTCAGCTCCAGGCAAAAGGGGTTAGTGAGCATCGACTGCTTCTCTGAACCCACATGGACAGGCAATAGGCATCCTCCACCCTCTCCAGCTGGTGCTTTCTCACAAGTACTTGGGAAAACAGAATGCTCTTTCCTGTGCTGTGTAAATATATAAATAAAAACTAAGAACTCAATTGCATTTGCAAAGCTCTTGATTTCTCACTGGAAGTCGCTCTTGCCTTCTGTGTAATGCTGATTACAGCAGAGCCTGTGCAGTTCCTTCATAGTCCTTCACTTGATAATAATTTGAAATAATAGTCAAAATAATTTCACATGATGGTGCAAGGCAGCTTTCCAGAGCAGACAGGGTTAGAAGCTATCTAAAATACCTTTAGTGAGAAGATAGCATATCACTGAGCTTAATGTATTTCGTTCAAAACAGCTTGATTTACTTTTCCTCATCCATAGCACAGTCCTTGTTTAGCATTCCAGGAGCTCCTGAAGGATTGCTTTGGGTACTGCTGCACCAGCAACTTACAGGGAGTTTCTGAAGAAAACTGGAAGAAGAAATTCTTTGTGAAATAGAGAAGTGTTTATTTTGTTCACATTGCTTTTGAATGGCTACAGTCAAGAAACAATACGAATAAAGCAACAATAGGGTAGAGAAGGTAGGGGTACATGGCTCTCATGTTAAATTCCAAATATATACCCGTAAGAGATGAAAAGTCATAGTATGTTCGTCATTTTGCATCTGCTGGTATGGAGTCATATCACAGCTGGGGGAAGAGCTAGTTAGGGAGAGAGGTGGTTTGGCTGAGTGCGAGATGCACTGCGATAGCTGTTATATGCTGTGTACCTTCCGTGCTCAGAATAGCATCAGGACCAATTTGTGGATGGCTAAATTTCTGAGGAGTACCGGAAATGCCAAGGTAAATAATGTCCCCTTTGTCAGCTCCCTCCTTCTTATCTTTTGTCCTGGGAAGTGGCAGGAGGCACTTCGCAATAGGACTGCATAGTGCACACCATTTCATAGCTGCTTTCCTGATGAAGGCCAGGCTAGTGACAAAAATCTTAAGAACTTGTGTATTGTTTTGGTTTTTTTTCCAACAGTAACTGCTAATGTATTGGTAACCATCTGGAAGGGATTAAGGAAGCTGCATTGTAGGTACCAACCCCCAAAATGTACAAATTCAGATTTTAATCTTAATTTCATTTTTAATTTTTTTCCAAAAAGCTTTTTCAATCTGCTTCTGGTTACAAGGTTACAACAATACCAGTTCCACAACTGCTGGGATTATGCATCTTTCAATTTAACTGTGTTGGAATTCAAGGACTACATTTGGGATAACCATGATGTTATATTTAATTAAAGGCATTGCTATCATGATCCTTAGCACTATGGATTAGTACTAGTCTCTCAGTTAAAATGAAGCACACTAACTGTAAGCTGATTTACTGGTTGTCTTCATGCAACTAGATGGCACCAATGTTTACACCAAATGCGGTCAAGTAACCTTTTAATAGAGACATGGATTACACACATTAAGCACAGGACAACATAATCTGAAAGCACACTAAAATGTAACAGAAATCCTGACAGAATCTAAATCAGCTGTTACACAGCTACAAATTATTTCTGAAACCTCCCCTAAAACACTTAGTGAATGATAAAAAAAAAGGGGGGGGAAATCATAAACCCACAAAACTGTAGAATAATGACAGAGAGTGAGTGAAAAATTAACGTTTTAATCTATAGAAGTGTTTCCATATGAATATTTCTTGCTAAAAACAGTAATTTAAAAAAGCCTAATATTAGTATAAATGCACACATGGTTTTCTGTAACCCAAAACCTGACGGTTTTGTCTGCTTAGCTGCAAAAGTGACTGTGATGAACCAAATCATGCAAATACATACACAGTGTGCAAGTGCTGACATTCAAAGAGATATTTGTTTTTTTATTTTTTCCCTTCTATTGCCTTTGGAACCGTATTCAGATTACAGATTCCTGTAATCAAACTTACCCTTTCTGATTTTCCATTTCTTCTGCTGCTCATAAGAAAACCAGACGACAATGACTAGCCAAATTTAAAACTGCCAGGTAAAGGAATGTTAAGATTCAGGAAAGCTGGCATCAATTCTAGCATGTTTTTTCCTGGGTCTTGTTCATAGTCTGAAAAAAAAGTTAAAATCTTGCTAATGTAAAGCAAGTCAGTTTTTGGTTTTTGGGTTTTCTTGTCATAAAACATGCTATTTTTGTTGTATTTACAGAAGTAACTTAAAAGTTAATCTGAATTCTTTCTAACTGTTCTTTATTATCATCGCTTTTTCACCTGCTATTTGGATATACCTCAAGTCATTCAAACCTCTTAGAGTAGTACCTAGCCATGCCTATTCACTGTGCAAGTTAGTGGGATCCTGTGTGAGAATTTTTCTTCCTAAACTGTGTGTTCAGGTTTTCTAGTTGCTTCTTTTTACCCTTTTTGCAGGGTTTCTTTTTTCCTTTTTGTTTCTTTTTTCCTTTTATTCTTGTGTCTACTGTATATCTGATATCATCTGATGAAAAATATCTCTTAAGTGATGATCTGTGGGAGGGTTGTGCAATAAGAAAAGAACACTTTAGTGACCAGCTCCTTAACCAAGAAGCGTAAGGTCAGGAAAGGTTGTGTTCTACACTTGGCAGTGCTTTAATAAACTTAGCAGTAACTGTGCCTATGTAAGGCGAAATACACTTTCAAGGCCTTGGGATACAGTTTTTCTGCAACACATATTAAAAAAATAATAAAGTCAATCACTTCTCAATAAGGATTTGTAAACTGGTTGAGTTTAAAAATGTCACCTGTATCTCAGAGGTCTTTGGCACTGTGTCCTTAGCAGCATCAATGTTTTTGTCCTTTGTCCTTTTCTTTTAAACAAAGCTGTCTATCCTTTTCCCTCTGGCTTCAGAAGAGCAGCTGCAAACCTGTTCCATTTTTATGCTGTTGATCTATTTGTCCCTGCTGTAGACATTTTAAGCAGGTGAAATATTAACAAGTCAATCCAAAGAAACCAAAGGTCATAGCATGCATTGTAGGAATTAATACTACAGTTCTCATGAAAAATATTTTTTCTTTTATACTTTTGTCTCGGAATTCTGGCAAATGTTTTATTTTACCAATATTTAAAATGGTTCTTCATTCAGTACAGAGTTACTATGGTTAGTGGTTCTCCATGGCTCATGATGGTCTGTGAACCGCATGTAATTTTCTTTTCAATGAGTCAAATATTAAGTCTCCTACTGTTGAAATACTTTAACCTCTCTACACAAAACTGAACTTTATTAAGGGAGGCTACACTATATAATGATGCAGTGCAGTATTTATGCAAAATTTATCTGACATCTGTTGTTCTAGATAAAAAAGTCCATTTCCTTTCTATTATATTGTTTTCAAAAGCATTTGCAGTTAGAATGTCAGAATATTGTGAAATCAATCAAGCAAAATGAAGTTGATAAAATTCTTAGCATTTTTGAGGTGTTAATATGCTCTTACCTATACATAGCTCTGATTCAGCTTCAAGATGAGGAGATAGTCACATGTCAGCAGCATAAAGAGGAATTAGTGTTGTCTCTAAACATAGTATTGGGTTCCCAGCAATGGGTTCATGATGCAGCAGCTAGTCAAGGATTAATTAGTATGATTTTAATTTCAGTAAAAGAAAAAAATCCTGCCCCAAGTGCATAGCAATATACAGTTGAGCTTCAGTAGAGATTTTTATGTATATACTCATTTTTTTTGTATGAGCCACCTATAGTATTAGATACCTTAAAAAATGTGGAACGCACAGAATTACTGGTGTTCTTCATCAAATGCTTTGGAGGTATTTTTCTGTCCCCTACTTTATGTGATGCAGAAGGTGAAGTCACCTTATTCTGCACTAAAAGCCTCAGGGAAAGATTCCATTTTGAAAGAACCACCTCCTTCTAGTAACTCAATCTCCAACAAGATCCGTACAACAGATAAATTGTCAGATAATCAGAGATGCTTCTTTTGTGACATTCCTCAAGAACAGTGGAAAAATAATCCACTGGAAGATAAAACACCTATTACCAGCACAAAGTGTAAGTCCCTCTAAGCAAGGTTTTGCAGTGTGAATGACCGATACCATCTGGAAACAGAAGATTGACAAGCTAGAAGGCAGCTAAAGATAACAGCAGGGCACCTGAGAATCACTGAGGGAATTTATCACTGTCACACTGCAAATGTTCTGGGTTTTTTGTTTTCATACATCTTAAGTCTCTAAACTGGTTTCATGCAGCTGAAACAATGGAGGGCAATTGGTATTTTTCTCCTGATTTTAAATATATCTAATTCATTTTACATGGCTAAACAAATACTATTCATGCAAATTACTATTATTATTGTTGTCTAAGTCATAGAAAAGAGATATTGTAACTTAAAACTTGCAAGCACTTAGTAAACTTCATTTAGACACTTTCTTGCTAACTTCCAATAGAGGCAACATATTTTATTTCAAGTTGATCTTAATTTTCTCCAAGGTAACTATTATTTGTGCTTCTTTTATGATAACATTTATGTTAAACCTTCAACATACAGAAAGGTGGCAAAAGAATGGGGAAACATGGTCACTGTCTTTTTATGTGAAAATATGCAACAAAATATAAGGCACTGCAGGTGGAATCCACCCATATGCAAAAAACTGATTCATGATCTGTGTGTTCATTTAATCCCACCTCAGTTCTCAAAATAGAGTGTGGTGGGAGTCGCAATACATGAAGTGGCAGATTGAAGATATGGCTGTGAACATATTGTGAACTCCATGCTGCCTGGTGAATCCTGTTTTGTTTTGGGTTGTCTATTCTGTATCCCTATCTTAAGTTTCAGTGTTGCCTTGATATCATAATATCCTTTGTAGATTAAATTTTGTTCTATTTAGTGACAGGAACTTGATGCTTAGTGAAAAATATGTTTGAGAATGCAAGATAAAATGCTGGAGAATCATTAAAGCACTCTCCCTTATGGGGGTACTTCTTTTGTTTTAGCAAGTTCATTGATGTTGATGGTTTTGTGGTTGGCGTTGAAGGAACACAGCCAGAAAAAAAGTCCCTACATGAGCACTTCATCTAAAACATGACAGAATTGAACTGTCTTAAAGGACACCTGGTTTTCAAGGAACAAAATGTTTCCATTGTTTGGGTTTTTTTTATCTTCTTCAGTGACAGTGACCGTGGCCCCTGATCACTATAAGTTTTAGAGCTGAGGCAAAAAAAGACTGTTGAGAAAAGATTGTGCTATTCAAAGCTTTCTCTGGTTTCTCTCCTGAAGATTTGTAGCCTCTAGTGCATTTTAACTTGGAAGGGGTTATTTTAAGTTGGTGACTCTGCTTGGAAAGTTTGGGTCAGTAGTTTCAGGACTGTAATGACCTATCCTCATATCCATGAAGTGTTTGAGCCCTGAAAGGAAGCATGTAACTCCTGCTGTTGTCTAACATCTTTGAATGTATTCCCTTTCTTACCTCTCCCCTAATCCCACACCTCTTATCCCTACTATTTCAAAGCCCTATTTCCTGGAGCCATTTTCCTTCCTCTCCTTAGTCCTGGGGAGAATTCAGAAAACTGGAAGTCTCTTTGCCAGTGGACAGCTGTGCATTTTGTCCATCAGAGGAGGACTTAGGAGGAAAATCCACTCACTGTGAATTGGAACTGATGTGCTCTCAATAGTGGCAGATGCCCATTCCTCTTTGCATGGAGGAGCTTGTGCACGTGCTCAATATACACAGAGAATTTAGCGCTCATACTTCATTTTGTTGTGGCTTAACAGAGATTTTTAAAAGCAAATTTTACAATTTACCCATATTTGAAACATCAGAAGGCATTTCTCACTCTGAAAATCTCATTTGTATGACCATTTGTATGATCCAAATTTTCTTTAAAACCTTGTGATATATTTGAGTTAAATCAACCTGCTTAGTGTTATCCATACTACAATGATTTCAGTATGATCACCCCAGTGTCATTTTCAGAATGAGCTACCTGCATTGCTTTGATATAACCTGTTTCTCCCCACCCCTCACCCCCAAAATCCTTCAATTACTAGAAAGTTTCGGCCTGAAAGTTTGTCCAACTAGTTAAAATAAATGCAATGGAATCTAAAAGACAGCCAAAAGAAACAGTGCCTATGTGCTAGATTTTCACAGTATGGAAGGTTATATAAGAAAACTTTGGATATATTTTGCGTCTCTTTCCTTTGCCCCAAATAAATTCATGCCAACCATAGTCTCTTGAAGTCATATACCATACAAGATCCCATACTGTTAAACTCTTTCGGTCAGTTCTATATCATATATACAGAGCCTGACTGTACTCGATATTTGAAGAATTATGGGATAATTATATCAGTTTTCTTCTTGACCTTACCTGCCTTGTGGAGCTGCTTTTTAAGTTCAGAAGAAAAAGCCTTAACTAGCCAAGAGAAAACTGGATATTACTACTTTCCTGTGAGCTCTGTATGATTGTCAATTAAGTGGAATATATGTGTAATGGCTGCCAGTTGTATCAATTTGTGCAGAATTCCTGAGAAATGAGAGTAGAACACAGGGCATCCCCTACAATGAAATGTAAGACACAGAACAGGGGAGATGAAAATGAAGGAAGAGAGGAAGTCCAGGAAAAAAGTAAAGCACCGCTCTGCTCACAAAGGAATTGAACTCAGAAATCCAAACCGCTTTCAGCAGAGATCACAGCCTCTGGGACAGAACTTTATTAGAAACAAGGGCATTCCTAAAACCTTCCTTTGACTAAAAGATATTTTGATACAAGGTTTTGATTATTGTAATTTTAATTGAATACAGCTTGTTCCAAGGTAGAAAGAGAACCTTTGCTAACCTGTACCTCTGCAACCTGGTCTCTCAACCATCCAATCTATTTTCTTCCTGGAATTTATTTTTAATGTCTTTATTTTTCCTGTTTAATAATCTGAAACAAAGTAAAATCTAACTTATTATTCCATGGCCTACTGAGCAGAATCATTACTGCCAACTGGAAGGAATTAAGCAGTCTTATATAAAAATGTTGGGATGATAATAATTTTCTTCATTCTGTGTATCAATACAATGCAGAGAAAAGGGGCACAACATTAATAATAAATGTCTGCAATTCATAAGCAGTTTGCAAAGCATTGCTTACACATTGGGCAGCAGATTCATCTCAGTACGAGGTCTGGATCTCTGGAAGTGTCAGTTTAGAGTTAACCTGTGTCGCTGCAATTCTGCAAAGATTGTTTGTTGTTTGTAGAAAATGCTGATGTCACTACTGGGTTGTGATGCCAGTGTTGGTGATGGCAGAACAAAGCTGAATGCCTGTCTCTCTTAGATATTCAACTATTGATATTGTCCAGAGAATTGGAAATCTTTGGAGAACACAGGTTTTAAGTTGCAGGGTCCCTCCCTGCTGGGTGCTGCAGAATCCAGAAAGAAATAGTTTCCTTAAGTTTATGGAGAAGTTGTTTGAAACAGTAGCCTGGATATAATCATCATCTCAGGAATACCTAAAGAGGGATGCGGAGTTGGAAAGGGCATAAAAGCTAACTGAGCCTGAGGCTAGCAGCTGAAGCCGGTCCGGGAGCAGAGGAGCAGTGGTATGCTCTGCCTAGTTGCCATACAGGTTATGGCCTGTACACATGTATCAGCACAGTTCTGCACTGCGTGGTGCTGGAGCCAGGTGTCACTCCCTGTGTGGAGGCTTCTAGCTGTGCAGATCTGCACAGAAACTGAGAACGAGTTACCTATTTCTTATTCTCTGTCCATATGAATTCTCTGTTTGCTGTGTATAAAGTGGAAAGTTCTTTAGTCTAATGTGGTTTAAAAAATTCGTATGAATTCATTGCTTAAATTTTTGCCTAGTTTTGTGCTTTGATTCCATGCAACTGCTTCACTTGAAGAATGCAAATGAGCAAAAAGTGGCTCTCCTGCCTATCAAGGTTGTCAGTGTCTTCCTCGGTCAGGGCAAGTGCTTCCTAGTGTTTTAAAACGCTGTCTTTGCTCCAAACACTACTTCTCTTAAGGAGAAATGCACTAGATTTATCTGTTACAAGTTAAGTTCAATTTCTCTCTAGGTTACAGCACCAGTTTTCACATGGGAACAAAAAATTATATATCTATATGTAAATTATCCTTTTGTTCTCTGCATGCACAAGAAATACTTTGTTAAGGATAGTTTGAGTTTACTTGGAAACAGTTTTGGAAGTAGGTACTACTACTGTTTAGTGAAGAAACAGGTATGTGAATATTGCAGTGCAGAATGAAGAGAATTACATAGGCTTGAAGCCAATAAAATAATGAAAAAAGGTGAGTAAAAGCCACTGCAACTGTTATTGGAAAAAAAAATTATTCAGCCAGTTCTTCAAGCTGCCAAGTGAAACAATGAAATGATAAAGGTAGGAGGATTGCTGTAATTTATCTCTCTAGCTATCATTTAAATATGAAACCTGCATAGCTCCTAAGATTCACAGGTCAAGGTCTTCCTCCTTCACATTTCAGGTATAGCCACCCCAATTGTTTTTGTGAAGGACTTCTGTTTCTTTCAATAATCACTCAATAATGTGAGTGTAGAGGATGTAATCTATTGATACCTAGATTCTTTCACATCCTGGACTATTTCATCCACTACAGCATATACTCTAATAAGTCATATGGTACTTGAATTCAAGAAATGTGCATAATCCCCTATATCAGTGCATGCTTTGAAGTACATACCAAGGGTATATCCTACAAATAGTTTTCCCATTTCCCCTAAAAATGCAGTGTGATCACCTTTTATGTTAGTTTTGCTTATTCTGAATGACTTAGTAATGAGTTAAAAAATGTGTGGTTACATCAGAGTCACACAAGAATAGTCTATATGAGACATCATGTCGTATTTTCTCTCTACTGAAAAATCATGTTTAGCATGCTATAATTCTTTTGGATCCACAGTCTTCTTTTGTTTATTATTCAGAAGTTAAATAAACTTGTGCTGGATTTCGCTAGGGTAGAGCTTAGTTGTCAGCTGGGGTTAAACAACAGCAACTTGTAGTACCAAAAATATACAGCTCCCTAGAAGTGACACAAATCTTGGTTCTCTTCTTAGTCACAAAGGGGCAAGTTAAGAGTAATTCCAGTGACGACAGTTGTGACACATTTAAAACTGACGTAATTGCAGGAGAAATTAAGCCTGTAATATATTTCAGAGACACCAAGTGCTCAGGAGCTATGGATGCAGGCATAATAATCACACATACGTGATATATTGTGGTTGGTGATTAATAAAGACTGATGAGGAGTCAAGACTGCTTGATTCTGTTCTTGGCTCTTGCATCAAGTGATTTCTGTGAACTTGAGCAAGATGTTTATCTCTTTGTATTCTGCTTATACAGGCATAATATCTTCCACCACTGACGGGTAGTCACATCCAAACATCCTGGAAGGTTTGGATGTACTGGGGAGAGGAGTCTGAGAGGTGAGGCCATCCTCCTCTGTCCACCAGCATGGTAGCAGCCACCTGTTTGTAGCCCTCTGCCCCTCAAAAACCTCTAAATCCTTAACAGTTTTCTAACATACTGTTTTCATGTTGCTTGGTGAAATACAAATGTATTTAACATGACAGAACAACACACCACTCTGACTCAATATATACAATGAGATATGTTTTCAGGAGCCCCTAGGAAATGATAGAGCATTGTCAGTTGGTTTGGCTGGTTTTTATCTAACAAAAGTAGCACATTTGTAGCTCTGACTAGGAAAGAAGTGTTAGCTTCACCAAGATTCATTAGCTATAGCAGGACTGTTATGCTAGGCAAGTATTTACAAGCCTACAGCTGCAGTTGTGGCTGGCTCTGCATTACTGAAACAGTGTAATGAAGTCAAGGAGGTCTATGTAAACTACTTTGGCTAACTCATTTTTGTAGATTAAAAAAATAAATTAATTTGTTCCTTCCACTGAGTAAAATGTTTTTCATACAGAAAATACTATGAAGAAATGTGTGCTGCTAAAGAAACTTAAACCTCAAATATAAGAAGCTGGTAAATGCAGACTTATTCACTGCACTGACTCCAGTTCTTGACCAACAAGATATTGCTCTTGCTGGCATTGTTTCTAGCGAAATCATATATGTGTGTTGATGGCAGGTGCAACTACTTTACATCAAATGAGTCCATTAAAGCATCAATCCTGAGATTCAGGAGGTAGCAAACATGGAGAATAAGTGTTCCCATTCCAGGCAGAGTACTTCACCCCAGAGCTGTGGTGGTGGGTAGTATGGGGTTTGGAATGCTTTTATGTACCAAACACATCCTGTTGGTGATGGGTTGCAGATGCAAGGACTGTTGGCACACTTCAAAAGCACCAATTTCCTTTGAAACAAAATTAATATGAATAGACACCTGAGCACAAGGAAGCTGTGCTTTTAGGAAAAAAAACAACTTTTTTAGGGGTTTTGTTTTCTGTTTGTTTTTTTTTATATATATATTGAGCACAGGAGAAAAAAGTGAAATGAGCAGGAATATAGAACTGAAGGTCAATATTCAGACTCAGCATGCAGACAGAGATTTTTTGCTGTAGGAATCTGACCCGCCATGATCAGTGTCATTTTCTCTCACAAGAAGTGATGGAGCAATGAACAGGAGCAGCAGGGAAAGAGAAGGTTTAAGAAAACAGCAGTATCAACGGTAATGCATGGATGAAACCAGTATTCTTGATAAATATTATTGATGTTTAAAAAGTGAAAGAATATAATTTTGCAAAAAGAAATATCATAGAGATACCAGAAGAACAATAAAGTAATTATTACAGAAGTAATAAAAAACAAATATTCAGAAATAAGTTGTCTTATGAAATTAAAATTGTTAGGATTATTTTAAGCAACTCAACTCAAGTAACCAAAAAACCAGAGATACAGTGAAAGAATTTACAGATCAACAGTTTGTTTAAATGCCATCTGGATAAAAACTGAAGTTGCACACCCAACTCCTAGCCTTTCATGTTCATCTAAACTAAAGACTTTTTAATTTCCCATTCCATCTCTTGCCTGCAGCAGTTTGTCTACTCATGTAAAGCACAATCATGGTAGCTAAAAGCCAAGGGCAGGTCATAGGTCCTATTTTATATATATATATAGATGCTGATATGCACAAATATCTGAAAATCCTGTCTTCTTACCCCAATGCTAAAATATTCCCCCTTCACACTAATTTTTGCCCCACTTACAGTCCAACTAAATCAAAGGGACCTGTCAAGATTCTTTTGGGGGACTTTGATACCTGACTTTTCTGGATCAAGGTATTAGCCAATATGAAAAATCCGTAACTCAAAAAGGTTTCAGACCTTTTAGATGTATTCAAAACAAACTTGACCCTGGCATTAAGAATTTCTGGGTCACATTGGGGTGCTCTCCCAGTCTAAAACCAGGTCCCTTTCCATACTATTTTAGATGTAATCTAAAAGAAATTAAAAGGCCACATAAACAGATACAGTCATTTTGAATAACTAAAAGTGAAAACAATAACTTGCAAATTTAGCATCCAGTAACAGCATGAATGATAGCATGAAATCTGATGGATCAGTTTATTCATTTTGCCAATAGGTGGTGCTACTATTTTTATATTCAATACTAATCTACTGCAACACATACCGTCTGCTCTGATAAACGTGAACATGGAACAGTTAGCTTTTTTCAGTAGTGTTTCCCAAAAGAGTAAAATGACACAAGGATATGTATTAACTTTAATGGTAGCAAATGAAAGCAGATATAACAGATTGAGAAAACACAATCTTTTGCATAGTTAGATAAAAAGTTTCAAGTAGTTACATAGAAAGATAAAGAAAATTATACCTGTAATTTTGTTTGTATATAACCCACCTGTGCTTTTGATGATGATTTTTCAGTCATATAAAAGACATCTTTGTTTTGGTGAAAACGTGATACAACACAGATGAAAGACAATGAGGGAAAAGATGGTAAAATAAATATGCATTTGAAATGAGAATACATTGGTTTCATTTTAACTTTGTTATCCAGCTGTGCATGATACAAACCTGCTAATTTTACATTGTGGAATTTGATATTTCTCTCTGCAATATTTGAAAAGAAGGTACATGGCTGAGCACTTTGTAACAGGACAGATGTCCATTTCAGTGGTTTCATAACTAGTTTTCCTACTAAGCCTCCTATTACTTGGCAGATTCACAGGGTATTTCTTCAATATGCAAAATAGTACATGTATCAGAGTTGGCAATGCAATTTTGGGCTTTATTACTGTATACCTACCAGATTAGAAGGCAACTTAAGATCAAAATGAGGTTTCAGACTGTGATGTTTACACCTGAACAGGTTGCCCCTCTGTGGTGGTTTTGTGTCACACGCTCCTCTAAACTTTAGGAGGAGCCTTGTAAGAGCTGAGGACAGTACTGGGCACAGAGCATCCCTCATGCTGAGGGCTGCCGCTGTGGTTTTGGGCCCTGCAATTGTGTTAATGCCTTCAACAAGCTGAGCTGTGCTCCATGTGGATAGACGCTTTCTTCTGCATCAAAAACACAGCAGGAAGTAGGCAGCATGTGATTCATATCTGGTGAGATATTGCCTCTAATGAATTTTGATGAAAACAGATGTGTCTTAGACACACACGTGTTCTGTGAAGTATGATTTCCAAACATCTGGCTCAGTGTAGTGTGGCTCTGAGACTGCAGGTGTAATTTTAGAGGAGATAGATTGACAGCTCTTGACACCAAAGACCTTTATTTATCTTTATAATAGATACAGTGTAAGGAACAGGCAGAATTATTCATTATGACTTTCCAGAAATCTATTGTGCATTTATTTACTACCCATTCACAAATTATGCCTCAACAGTCATCTGGACAACTGCTGCTGGGGTAAGAAAGGAATATATTTTGATTGCCAGTGAAACCATCAGGAAAACTTTAGCTGTGGTGCAGACACCTCTTGGTCTGACCTGTACTTTTGGATAGAGATCTTAAACTCATTTACTGTGGCTGTGATGGGAATCAAACAGTTCTCAAATTATAACAGTTGTCTACCTGGACTACATTTTAAACAATCTCATGCTAGTGAAAGGTGCCTTGTTAATTCTGAGATTGTTTTTTAGCATACTCTCTCTCTTGTGTGTTTTGTTTATGATAGCAAAGCTATCAAATCAATAACTTTTCTGTTTAACATTAACATGTCAGAGGTATCAGAGGTATTAGACTGAGGGAAAATGCAGAAACACCAAAAAGAAAGCAAATAGTAAAGTTGGTATCAATGGACACATGCATGCTTTCTCTCTCTGTATATGCATACATATGTGTGTGTAAATACACACAGGAAAAATAAACAAGGTCAAATAAACAGTTCTAGCAAATACTACTCACAGCTGTTTCCACAAAAAGTAATGGATTTATTTAAATTTTTTTGTATAAGTAGTCACATTTGCTTCACCATCGTGTTGTTTTAAGAGAAAAGTATGCTGTGGATCAAGTCATGTAGCTAATAAAGAGACTTCTTATGCTCATCTGAATTTAGGATGACAATTGTATCCAGCAACTGAGGAAAAGAAGCAGAAAGGGAAAAGATGACTGCTTCCATACCCTCTTTCTTAGAACAGGATATGAGTGAGATTCAATAAAGGCAGGTATTCTTTGAGGTAAAGAAGTGATAGCAAAGTGTCCAGCTGACAACAGGAAGCCAAGAATGCAAAATTAATATTCAGTCTTGGTCTATTTTTCCTCTCTGGCACTACACTTAAATTATTTTAGACAGCTTTTATCTTTAAATAATAGCTCCATGCAGAATTGCAAAAACCTTGTCCTACACACTGATACTGATGATATAAGCACTATTAAAGGAATTAATTTGAAATTTGATGTCTGTGTCATATCATTCTTGAATGAAAAGTGGATCAATGAGAAAATATTTCTCTAAGTCCAAATGATATTTCCTGAAGACTAAACAGCATGCACGGAGCTGATTTTAAATGCTGTAAGCATGAAGCATGAACATCTTTATTATAAAAACTTGAACATTGCTCAAAAATTGTGCTAATTTTTCTGTCTAACTGATTGATTAAAAATGCAGAGAATAGAGCTTCCAAAGAAGAGGCAGTTTGTAAATATTTCAAGAAAGACAGAGCTGATAGTCTTACAAACTCTTTGTGTTTATAGCTGGTTGAATAATGCTCATGGAATTACATGAATAGTGGGGGGCTGGCTATAAAGGCAATTAAAAGTTGTACATGGAAAACAGGGCAAAGTTGCCAGCTAGAATTAGAAAAATAAGGGTTTTTTTGATTATTTCCTGTGTTACATTTACATAAGGATTTTATTATGGTATATGCTTTTAGAAAATACTCTTGATTTGGAACACAATGGTATGATTTGCTGCTTGCATGGGTTGCAAACTTTTGTTTTCCATGGTACAGAAAGCTGTACTCAGAAGTGACATTTGCTTTACTGGATAACTGATAATTTTATATGCCAGTTAGTTATAGGTGAAACTGATATGAAAAATATCACAGCAATTTGGAGATGTTTTGTAAATCCTTTTGATGTGATCTTTCTTGAATGAATATATTTTTGCCTTTAATAAATGCATCAATAAATGATCAGACATTAGTTCGCAAAGTCTGGAGTCCTCTTGATTCTCAGATTCCTAAGTGCACTGAACTGGTAAATAAACTTCATTTGCCCCTGGAAAAACATTTCCTACCTGACACACTGGTAGGGAATGTGTCTGGAGTGATATGCTTGCTGAGGTACTCCTACAGAAAGCTCACGTGGGACCACAAGTGGTCTTGTCCTCCAGCCAAGTCAGTGCTCCATAGCAGGAGGAGAAGCTCCTGCTTTCTCTTCCTTGGGCTGCTGTAGTAATGCAGCTCCAAAAGTTGACATTATGAAATGCATGGAATATAGCTGTGCTGAAGAAGAAGTTCAGAGAACAGGCTTGATGTAATTTTGCTTATGCCTATGATAATGGCTGGACAAAAAGAAGAATTTGTGGTGTCTCTCTTGTCATCTGGAGTTATTACTGACTGTCATTTCCTACAACACCCCTTGAAGGACATAAGGTAAATGTCACTGACTCCTTTTAAATCAACACAGCTTCTTGACTTCAGTGAAGTCAAGTTGATTTACACCGGCTAATAATTTGTCTGTTTCTTAAAAGCACGAGTTCTGAAATCTAATGCTAGGTGGATTCACCCAGAGCTATTGGAAATCAGCACGACTCTTGCCATTGACTTTATTGGACAATGGCCCTGGTGAGTTATCACCGAATGTTGTGTCCTGCAACATACCAGACAGCAATCAATAATGCTGCCTCACGCAGACAGAAAGCTTGCTGTTACAGGAAAGATTTACCATTTTTACCATCTTACAAAACTTGCAAATTTCCAGCTGTGTGGTGCCTTTTAACATTATTTAAATCGCCTGCCCATTTGAAAGCCTGACAAGATCACTCATCTTTATGTTGGTGATTGCTTCAGAAATGCTGTAGTCCCACACTTCAAATACTAATTTTATTTTAATATAAAGGATATTATCATATAAGCATAAATATATACTGTTAGTTAAGTATTCCTTTTATCTATTCAAGAGAATATCATAATTAGCAGATGAGAATGATACTGTGCACTGAGTAGATTTCAGGATTATAATTGAAAGTAGCGGACTTCAGGATTACAACTGAAATAGTATAGCACTGCTTTAATATCCTAAAATGTCTTTATTTTTGTACTTTGGAATTTACTAGAGTGACAACATAAAGGAAAATCACTTCTTAAAATCTTAGAGCTTTAAGATTTATTTTAGATGTCTTTATAGGTGTGAAAGGGAATGTGGAGTTCTGTTTTTCTATTGAAACAGAAGATAAAGCCTTGTTACAGCTTTACCCTGAGATACTTAGTTTTGGCTTGTGACTTAAAAAAAAAAAGATTTTTAGTAAAATATAAATATGATAAAGCTCATGTTTTGTTTTATTTATCTTATCTTGTATTTCATGGCTTTATTATTTTGTTCATTTTACGTTTTGGGACATGAATTACCAATCTCTGGGCATGCCAAGGTAGTGCTGGGAGAAATTCCTTAGGAATACCTGATAGGTGGGATAGTTTTTTGCTTTTGTTTCTGAATGTTTTTAAAGAACACAAAAGACATCAACTGTAAGAAGTTATTAGTTCCTCTAAAGATTACTGTTCTGAAAAAGCTGGATAGCCGGAATCATTACTTTATTCATGAGGAATAATCAATGTTTCATAGAGATAAGTTGTATTTTTATAAATATCTCTGTGACTATAATGAAACTTCTTAAACTTAAGAAAAAATATATATAATGCTAGTAGTTTCTTCAGCTGTGTTTGCAGTTCACATGATTAGAAAGAAATAACTCAAAGAAATAGTTATTAAGGATGGTAAAATATGTGCATACCCAGAGCTATGCATAAGCAATTTTCAGAGACACTACAGGATTTGGGTTTCTCCTTGGTTCCTCACTTCAACTCACCTTTCTGCTCTCTGCAAGAGTATTCCTTTTCTCTTGCTGACCTTGGTAATACTGTTCACTACAGACTCCAGGTTCGGATACCTCTGGCACCTGGAAAAAAGATACTTCTGCCCATCTCCTCTCTCCACCTCCTTTCTCTCTCTCTCACCCCCACCCCCCTCCCAAAGGATTTCTTCAAATGTCATTTATTTTCCTTTAGAAGTGTAATGCTTCTCTCAAAAACAATAACTTTTTGCATCTAAGCTATAAGCAAAATACTTCTGGAGAGGAAACTGTACACAAACATGAATACTAATTCACCAGTTCATTTTACACTGTTTAGCTTAAAAACATAGCCATAGGGAAAAAGACTATCGAGAACCACACTGTTTTTTTCTTATTCTTTCTTTGGTAATTCTAGAGAGAGGTAAGCATCATCTATTTAGTAATTTTCACTACATCACAGTACTCAGAAAAGCACCCTTATTTTCAGACATACAAAACAACAAAGTGCTATGTTAGCTAGGAGGAAAAAAGTCAACATAGCTAACTTTAAACCCACCTAATGAAGCTATTAAAGATTCTAGAATGGATCTAATCTGGATGCCCCTATGGCCTCAGATCAGTGGAGACCCAGTCACACACATTTCAGAAGATGATTTCAGCATGGTTCCACTTAGATGATTTGCCTTCACAGAGCCTGATGCAGGATCAACAGCTTCAGTTGGGAGCTGGAGGAAAAATACAGGGGTGTAGGAAAGTGCATATAACATTACTTGTTTGTCATGTCAATTCACTGCTTCAAACTCCACTTGAATATAAAATCAGCAATGCCAATTGCATGTCAACAATCTGGGTTTTTATAGGAGCCAGTTCTATTCAGTGCACAGGATATGGCATGCAGAATTACTACTAGTGGTGCGTGACCATCAAACTTAATGTAAATTGAAGAACAGTATACCACTCTAAGTGCAGGTGCATATACATACACACACACGTATTTTAGTAATTTGCTAATTCTTTTGATTCCTGGAGTACTGATGTTTCAGATGTTCTGAATTTCATGTCTATATGAAGCACTAAAATTAGGATGTTTGATGGGAGTCTTCATGCAAGAAGTTGAGGTCAGGCACTGAGAGGGTGAGGAAAATATCAGCTCTCCCTCTTTGGGTACTTAGGAAGATTCCAGTAGCCACCAGGGGAATTTTTGTCTTGACTGACAGTGTTTTGATTTTTGGTCCTTGCTAATTTAGTTCTTGCTGTCTTTGTTGATATTGCCAAATTATGAGAACATGAACTTCTGGGTGGATTTCTGGTTCGTCAGCAGAGACTGATAATGTGTGATCAGACTGACCCTGGTCAGACCCAAACTACTGATCCTAAAGTGAGATTATCCTAATCCTGTTGCTGAAACACTGAATCCTCCAGCTCCTCTCTCTTGTATTTAACGCATTTGAAAATAAATAAACATAATCCCTAGTAAGTGTTTTTGAGCCTGAGAAACGTCTGAGCTATTTGCCAACTGCCTTTCTTGACTGGCTTTGAAATCCTGATCTTCAGTCTGGACAGAGATTAGCACTGTGTGTGCTGGTGGGTTCTGGAGGTTGTTTTTTATTTTTTATTGTATTTGTTTTTAATTCTATTTGGAGACTGTTGCCTGAATCTTCAGTACCCACTGGTGGCAGATGCAGTGGGTGTTGCAACCAGGGAGCATAGTGCATCCCTGGAGGCTGCAGCAAGAGACAGACCCCTGTGCCTGCCATGGGATCTCTGAGGGAATGGTTAGGCAGGCTGGGTAGCAAGGACCCACTCAGCTCAGCCAAAGAGAGGTTGAATAAAAACACCTGGAAATAAAGTGGTCTTTCTTTCTGAGTCCCAGGAATCAAAAAGGGTGTTTGAGGTGATGGCATCTGTACCAGAATTCCTTAGAAGACATATTAGGAATTTTTGTGAGGATAGTATTTTCATTCTATCCAAAGATATTCTCAGTTATTGATAGGATTATTTAATGACCTCCATAAATGGCATTCCAAAGTGATGACTTTCCAGTCACGGCAGATGCATAGCACTGTGTCTCAGTTATCTTTTCAGGAAAAAAGTAAAGCATATTCCCCAATGTGTGGTATACAGATACTGAGTTACTAAGAATATTTTATGAAATTATTCCTCTTAAAGAGGAATTCTGTGTTCTCTATAATTGGGCAATAGTGTCCACAAGCCACAGCTGCTTGTCAGTCTTCCCACCCTCCCAGTCTCAGGTCTGCCTCACTTTTTTTTTACCCTGTTTTCTATTTTTAAAGTTTAGGAATTGGTTTTATTTTCCCATATCTGTATCACATTAATCTGTACTGTAGGAGGAAAATCCCTCAAGGACATTTGTTTCAGAAAGTACTCTAATACATAGCACAATGATATTTCAAATACTCTAATGTATATGTATCTCTTCCTTTCCCCTCCCTCCCCCCTCGAGTTCTTGTGCAGGACTATTTATTGTTTATTGAAATAGTAAACATTTACCTCCCCCAAATATTTAATCAAAAAGATGAATTTCTGCAGAGAAACACAAATACTACAGGAATGAATACTGATAGTTTTCCTCATTTCTTTTCAGCTACAGAATATCTTCAGAATAGTTCAGAACCATTTGATTTACAAAACATAGGTGGAAATATTGATCTAACAATACCAACCATTCTATAATAACACTAGGTAATGTCAAGAAGGATTTCACTGGGAAAGACTTCTTCTCTGATGAATGGGACATTGAGAAAGGCCTCTGGATGGTTATATGTAACCTGTTTGGAGAGTCTCTTGTTTAAAGACCATTCTTCAGGTGTGCACACTGAATGAAAGGGGGCAGGTGTTGAAGGTGGAGTTGTCAACCCATCATTGAAGACTGTGGGGAGAAAGGTATGTCTTCTCCTAAGTATTTTTTTCCATGAAAAATTTTAAAGGGAAAAGCTCCCTCCACACACAGGAAAGGATTTCTTTTCTTTATTGCTGTTCTATTGTGTCTTTCTTCCAGCTCTAATTGGCACTACTTTTATGCTGTACAGTGAAGAATTTTATATCTTTGGGCAGTCAGTAGCCTATCAAAAGCGTGAAATTAAAAAAACACCAACCAAATATCCCTTTCATCTTGATAGTTCTTTAAAATGTTAGGCTTTTAAAGTCCCTTTTTTTAGGCATGGATAATCTGTCTGAATTTTATCGCCAAGACTTCCCCATCCTGGTCTCTTAGAGGAAAAATTTAACACGTGTGAATAAAAGAAGCAGTCTTCTGGCACCTGAAGTTTTAACACTGGCAGCTGCTGGTGGGTGTTAGGCTTGTGATTGCCCTAAAATAAATCTGAGGAAGATGTTAGCAGGCAGAGGAAGAGGTCAAAGATATGACAAAGAAATGGTAGCACACTGAGCAACTGAAATGATGCCTCATCAGCTGCTTGGACATTGCCTTCTACATACTATATCAGACTATGTGTGGTATGTGTATATGTGTCTAAAACATAAACCACTTTATAAAAAGAATGATAGATCTAATGGCAAAGTAACAAATTGAAAGCTATTTAGAATATTACTGGATAACATTTGTTTTTTTCTGTGATAATTAGTGGGTGAGTATATTATCATGAATGTACACAAGTCCATGGGACCTGATGAAATACATCTGTGGATTCTGAAGGATCTGGTGAGTGAAGGTGCTAAATTACTGGCCATCATATTTGAAAGATCATGGCAGTTAGGTGAAGGTCCTGACAACTGGAAAAAGGGAAATATAACCCCCATTTTCAAGAAGGGGAAAATGGATGACCCAGGGAATTACAGACCAGTCAGTCTCACCTCTGTGCCTGGCAAAATCTGGGAGCAGATTCTCCTGGAAGGCATGCTAGGGCACATGAAAAACAACAAGGTGCTTGGTGACAGCCAGCATGGCTTCACTAAGGGGAAATCCTGCCTGACCAATTTGGTGGCCTTCTATGATGGGACTACAGAACTGATGGACAGGGGTGGAGCAGTTGATGTCATCTACCTGGACTTGTGCAAAGCATTTGACACTGTCCCACACGACATCCTTGTCTCTAAATTGGAGAGACATTAATTTGATCGTGGACTACTTAGTGGATAAAGAAGTGGCTGGATGGCTGCATGCAAAGAGTTGTGGACAACGGCTCAATGTCCATTTGAAAAGTGGTGTCCCTCAGGATTCGGTGTTGGGACCGGTCTTCCTCAACATCTTTGTTGGTGACATGGACAGTGGGATTGAGTGCACTCTCAGTAAGTTTGCCAATGACACCAAGCTGTATGGTTTGGCTGATATGCTGGAGGAAAGGAATGCCATCCAGAGGGACCTTGACACACTTGTGAGGTGGGCTGACACCAACCTTATGAAGTTTAACCATGCCAAGTACAAGGTCCTACACCTGGGCTGGATCAATCCCAGGCACAGCTGCAGGTTGGGCAGAGAAGAGATTCAGAGCAGCCCTGTGGAGAAGGACTTGAGGATGTTGGTCGATGAGAAAATGAACATGAGGGGGCAGTGTGCGCTCACAGCCCAGAAAGCAACCGTATCCTGGGCTGCATCAAAAGAAGCATGACCAGGAGGTTGAAGGAGGTGATCCTGCCCCTCTACTCTGCTCTCATGAGACCTCACTTGGAGCACTGTGTGCAGTTCTGGTGTCCCCAGCATAAAAAGGACATGGAACTGTTGGAACAAGTCCAGAGGAGGCCACGAGGATGATCAGGGACTGGAGCACCTCCTATATGAACATAGGCTGAGAAAGTTGGGGCTGTTCAGCGTGGAGAGGAGAAGGCTTCCTGAAGCCTTCATAGCAGCCTTCCAATATCTGAAGATGGCCTATAAGGATGTACTCTTCTTCAGGGACTGCAGAGATAGGACAAGGTGTAATTGGTTCAAACTAAAACAGGTGAAGTTCAGGTTAGATATGAGGAAGAAATCATTTACTGCGAGAGTATTGAGGCACTGGAACAGGTTTCCCAGAGAAACAGCATATGCTTCATCCCTGGCAGTGTTCAGGACCAGGTTGGACAGTTCTGTCCAAGATAGTTTAGTGTGAGGTGTCCCTGCCCATGGCAAGGTGGTTGGAACTAGATGATCTTAATGTCTTTTCCAACCCTAACTATTCTTTGATTTTATGTTTATATCTTTAGAAATAATGAAATATTTCTTCAAATTCCTACCTTATTTATACTAAAGGTTATTTTCACAAGATTTGTCAGGTTGCCTAACTCTGTGAGCAGCTCTACTGTGTTTATGTATTGGGTTTTACTGTGTTTATGTATTGGGTTTCCAATACATAAACAGGTTCCAAGGTTTTGGCGGGGGGGGGGGGGGGGGGGGTTTAGGTGTGGCTTCTGTGAGAAGCTGCTAGAAGTTTTCTCTGCATCTGATGGAGCCAATGCCAGCTGGCTCCAAGATGGACATGCTGCTGGCCAAGGCCAAGCCAATCAGTGACAGTGGTAGCACCTTGGGATAACATAATTAAGAAGGGGGAAAAGAAAACCTGTGCAATTGCAGGCAGGAAGAGGAATACATTAGAGAAACAGCTCTGCAGACACCAAGGTCAGAGCAGAAGAAGAAGAGGAGCTGCTCCAGGCACTGAAGCAGAGATTCCCCTGTATTCTGTGGTGCAGACCTTGGTGAGGTTGGGTGTCCCACTGCAGCCCATGGAGGTCCATGGTGGAGCAGTTATCCACCTGCAGCATGGGGAGGACTCCACACTAAAGCAGGGGATGCCTGAAGGGGTCTGTGGACCCTGAGAAGTCCATGTTGGAACAGGTTCCCGGCAGGCCCTATGGCCATGGAGAGAGCATCATGTGCTGAAGCAGGTTTGCTGGCAGGATTTGTGACCCCATGATGGAACAGTCTGTTCCTCCCTTAAAGGGACCCATACTGGAACAGTCTGTTCCTGAGGGACTGCACCCTGTGGAATAGGACCCACAGTGGAGCAGTTTGTGAAGAAGTGCAGCCCATGGGAAGGACTCACATAGGGAAGCTCATGAAGGACAGTCTGCTATGGGAGGGACCTCACACTGGATCAGAGAAGACTGTGAGGGATCCTCCCTGAGGATGAGGGAGCAGCAGAGACAATGTGTGATGAACTGACCCCAAGCTCCATTCCCAGTCTCCCTGCACTGCTGGAGGGGAGGAGGTAGAGGAAATCAGGAGTAAAGGTAAGCCTGGGCAGAAGGGAGGATGGGAGAAAGGTGTTGGTGTTTTGAAATTTAGTTTCTATTTCTCATTATCCTACTGTGATTTTATTGGTAATAAATTTAACTGATTTCCTTAGGTCACGTCTGTTTTGTCTGTGACAGCAATTGGCAAGTGATCTCTCCTGTCCTCATCTTGACCCATGAACTTGCTGTGATATTTTCTCTCCCCCATCCAGCTGAGAAGGGAAATAAGTGATGGAGTGGCTTTGGCAGGCACCTGGCATCCAGCCAGTGGGTCATCACATCATCTGTGTACAGATCTCCATTTCTGCAGCATCATCCCTATAGCAATTGTATTTACTTTTAATAAGAATTCTTTGTTCTTCATTTAAATTCAGAAGACTGATCAGGTCACCTCACACAAATGTGCCTGGATCACTGAAAATCTCATTGTCCTTAATCATATTTACTTTTTTAAATTTTTAATTCCTTCTGTGAAGAAACACTATTAGATGTAGGGACAGTGAGAATGAAGACCTTGGGCCCATTATAGGAGAAGATCTGGTTCGAGACCATCTTAAGAACCTGAATGTACACAAGTCTATGGGACCTGATGAAATCCATCCATGGGTCATGAAGGAGCTGGCAAATTAAGTTGCTAAGCCACTGACCATTATATCTGAAAAATCATGGCAGTCAGGTGAAGTTCCTGACGACTGGAAAAAGGGAAATATAACCCCTGTTTTCAAGAAGGGGAAAATGGATGACCCAGGGAATTACAGAGCAGTCAGTCTCACCTCTGTGCCTGGCAAAATCTGGGAGCAGATTCTCTTGGAAGACATGCTAGTGCACATGAAAAACAACAAGGTGCTTGGTGACAGCCAGCATGGCTTCACTAAGGGGAAATCCTGTCTGACTAATTTGGTGGCCTTCTGTGATGGGGCCATGGAAATGATGGACAGGGTTAGAGCAGTTGATGTCATCTACCTGGACTTGTGCAAAGCGTTCGACACTGTCCCACACGACATCCTTGTCTCTAAATTGGAGAGACATCAATTTGATAGGTGGAGCACTCGGTGGATAAAGAACTGTCTGGATGGCTGCACGCAAAGAGTTGTGGTTAGTGGTTCAATGTCCTGCTGGAGAACAGTAATGAGTGGTTGTCCCTCAGGGATCAGTGTTGGGACTGGTCTTGTTCAGCATCTTTGTCAGTGACATGGACAGTGGGATTGAATGTGCCTTCAGCAAGCTTGCTGATGACCCAAAGCTGTGTGATTCGGTTGATATGCTGGAGGGAAAGAATGCCATCCAGAGGGACCTTGACACGCTTGTGAGGTGGGCTGATGCCAACCTTATGAAGTTTAACCATGCCAAGTGCAAGGTCCTACACCTGGGTCAGAGCAATCCCAGGCACAGCTACAGGTTGGGTAGAGAAGAGATTCAGAGCAGCTCTGTGGAGAAGGACTTGGGGATGTTGGTTGATTAAAAACTGAACATGAGCCAGCTTCAGTGTGTGCTTGCAGCCCAGAAAGCCAACCGTATCCTGGGCCGCATCAAGAGGAGCGTGACCAGCAGGTCAAAGGAGGTGATCCTGTCCCTCTACTCTGCTCTTGTGAGACCTCACTTGGAGTATTGTGTGCAGTTCTGGTGTCCTCAACATAAAAAGGTCATGGAGCTATTGAAACAAGTCCAGAGGTGGGCTACGTGGATGATCAGGGGACTGGAGCACCTCCCGTATGAAGATAGGCTGAAAAGTTGAGGCTGTTCAGCGTGGAGAAGGCTGAGTGGAGACGTAGCAGCCTTACAGTATCTGAAGGGGATCTATAGGGATGCTGGTGAGGGACTATTCATTAGGCACTGTAGTGATAGGACAAGGGGTAACAGGTTCAGTTTAGGTTGGGTATAAGGAAGAAGTTCTTTACTGTGAGGGTGGTGAGGCACTGGAATGGTTTGCCCAGGGAAGTTGTGAATGCTCCATCCCTGGCAGTGTTCAAGGTCGGGTTGGACAGAGCCTTGGGTAACACGGTTTAGTGTGAGGTGTCCCTGCCCATGGCAGGGGGGTTGCAACTAGATGATCTTAAGGTCCTTTCCAACCCTAACTGTTCTATGATTCTTTGGTATAATAGGCGTGTCATGCTTCCACTTTTCTTCCACAGTTCTAGCAGGCTGTCTTTTCATTTTATCACATTTCAGTATATCACATTTGACTTATTAACCTTATGTGGTTTGGAAAAAAAAGGAAAAATATCCCTTTGGAATAACTTCTAATAGAAGACCTTTGTGTGTATTTTTAAAGTTGCTAAGAATTTTTTATGTAATCTCTAATTTTCTTGTCTATTCAATATCCAACTGTAACATTTTTAGTAGACAAAATACAAAAGGTTAATAATTCATAACACTGCATTTTGTTCACGGATTTAAAATGCTTCTCTATTTAAAAATATTTTTTCCAATGAATTTTGCTCTTGTGTTAAAATTAAATATCTTATGGGCAAGCTGCAGACTTAAGCAAATATTTTTATGTGACTCACACAAAGAGTTAGCTTATCTTTAATTTGTGTTTTTAAAATGTGTAAGTCACCCAATCCAAGAACAGAAGCAATATAGCATGACTTATATAAACCATACAATATGAATTGCAGGCTCAGTGATAAAAATCACCTTAAAGTAGCAATTTGTGAATAATAAGCACTGGATACTTTTGCTAACAAAATGTGTTCCTCAGTGTTAAATTGTTTGATCAACAAGTCCTTTTATAATTGTAAATGCTTAATTTCTTTACTCAGTGAAGCAAATGTTATTTTTCATTTTGAAATAGGTGATCTCAGTTAATCATAAATGTTCTAATTTGCTACTCTTATATAGTCTTTATCTGACAAGTTTGGCAAAGGAGGAGAGGGAGGAAGTATCTTTACCATAACCACTACAAGCTTTCAAGCAAAAATGATGAAGTTCTTTTCTGTCTTCGCATTTGTTTCCTTTTTATATCAAGGTCTGCCTTTTACAAGAATATATACCCACTTTCTATTACTGATGAGCAGACATCACTGTAAACAAAGGCATAAAGGTATGCTTTGTGGAGGCAGAGCCTGTGCCCCACAAGTTGGCAGCTTCTGTACTGCTGCAGTACAAAATAGAAAGCTTGAGCACTCATTGCCTCTGCAAAATTTGAGGGCACTCTCTGTGCAACAAAAAAGAAGGGAGAAATCATCTCATCTCAATTTCCAAGAGCTGTTAATTACATACAGCATATTAAATCAAGTCCACTTGGGGAAAGACTTCCTTAATTCATTAATTTAATTAGCAGTAAGGCAAGAGGGGGAGATATGGTTATCAGGAGATAATCATACCTTTGGGACACTGGATTGCAAAGACAAGCTTTGCTTTACCTTTTTTAGAGTTGTGGTTTACCACTTTTATGTGGTCTTAATAAATAACCTATAGATCTGTTAAACTGTATTACATTCAGTAGTGGTCATACTCCTAAAATCTCCTTTCGAACAAAGTCATTTTAATTTGAAATGAAATAAGTGATTTATAGACTGTTTGAGTGTAATAACTAGGTGGAAATCATGTAGTATAATGTAGCCTCCTGTAAACTGTACTGCTGCAGAATAGTCCCAGATGGATACCAGAAAAAAAAATTGGGAAAATACCCCTCTATTTTGGCATCTTTCCTGTAACACATTTCTTTTACTTGCAGTGTGTGAAGCAAATGACCTCAAATGAATTATTTAAGTAAGTAGCTTTCAACATCTATTCAATTAGATGACCACATTTCTTCTTTGAAAAGCAGAGGAAATCTTTGATCAGTAATGCTAGGTTCATGTGGTGGTTGAGGTTTTTTTGGCTAGGTGCAGGCTGTAACCTGACTTGCACACCTTTGTAGGCTGTAACATTGAGTGTGCTGAGGCAAAGTCAGGATGGCAATGTGCTTCTGCATCACCTGCACAAATCCTGGGGCTGCATCACTTTACAGCATGGTGTTTCAAGCTACTGAACAAGGCACAACTATACAGTGCCTTTAAAACTGTTTGCTATAATTTATCCATGGGAGGATTAATCTTTTAGATTTGGTGCTCAAGAATTGCCATAGCTAAAAAATAAAAGCATGTGTCTCAAGAAAACCTTGAGGTAACTGAGCATTTAATGTGCACAAAGTAATAATATATTTGGCTGTGCTCAAAACTAGTCAGTTTTGACTTATCCTCATTTATTTCCTTTATGAGCTAAAATATTCCATTCAGTATTAGCATATTTTATTTTCACTGATATTTTGCAACAAAATGAATTATACAACACAGGAATTTTCTTGCCCACCTCATTCAGTACTCACCCTAAACCAAAATTGTTTCTATACTCTCTATCAATATTTTCCAATGTAACTGAAATGGTTTCTATACTCTCTTTCTATACTTTCTAATGTAACTGAATATCCAAAGCTTATGTTCTGCAGTGAAGTGATAGCACTGTATCTCACATCCATTGCATCACAGTGAATTCACTACTGCTGCATCCAAACACCTGTGATATTGTTTGCTTCCTCCCTTGTCTGCTTTGCTTAGTTTCCTCTCCCTCTGCTTTTTGCACTGTCGAAGTGTGTTCCCTATTCCGTTACAGTACCCTTATTGTAGTTACAATAATGTAGACTGTGTCTACTAGTGAAGAGGTACCTGACCTCTTCCACTTGTGCTCTTTGAGATTTCTATGTGATCCAGCTCCCATACGGGAGCAGCATATCTGTGTGAGCAGGGTGGTACGCTTAAACTGTTATATTCTGCTTCTTATCCTGTCTGTTCCTCTCTCCTACTCCAGCTTTCTTTGCATTTGTAAGTCTTTCAGGCTCTGTGATTTTTAAGACTCAATACAATTCAAAGTTAGTCATGTTGATGTCAGTCCCTTACCTCTTTAGGACAAGGAGCATCAAAGGAAAAAGAAAGACAGTCATAAAACAGAGTATAGAAAAAAAAAAGCAAGAAAAAAGCAATCAAACTGGAAAACAGAGGTCTGTTTATAAACTGTATAAACAGAGATCACCTAAATCAACAAGATGCCAGTAGAGTAATCCTTATTGTGTGCTTTAATTAAATTGAATGATCCTCAAAAGTGGCATCACCTTAACGAAAAGTGAGACTTACTGCTGGTCATTTAATACTTCAGCTCTCATACTGTCACCTAAGGGATTTGGGAGTCCTTCACATCATGCTTTTGGATTTGATGAGTTGGATTGACTCTGCTGTGTCCTATTTGCTCTGTTGGGCTAAAGAGAAAGGAAGCAATGTGAGACAAATCAACATTGAGATCTACTTTTTTCCTAAAGCATAATGTTCTCTCATTACTGAGCCTCAAGTGAGACTCAGTACTGCACATCCAACAGGAGGAGATCAGGCATCTCCTGAAGATTTTTGACTTCAGCAGAAACAATACTAAAAAGTTACTGTAATTTTGAAAACTGGCATGACTTCTTGCTCCGAGTAAAACATTTATGTATCTCTTCTTTTCCCTTACTTATCTCAAGTGCCCCAGATGATAGCTGAATGCGTGCCTACAAGACTGCAAAGAGGCAGAAGGTTCTGAAAATGACATCCAGGCACCATGAAATTACAGTCTTCAGAGCATATCAGTAAGAAGCTAATTCCATATAATTTCTCACTCTAGTTACAATTTTGGTCACGACAAAGAGGTGTCAGAATCTTAATGCCCATTCTATTTTGTGATTTATGATATCTTGCTCTAGTTCTCTGACCTTTTTAATATGCTGTATTTTGGTTGGATGGTCATTCCACCTTTCTTGCCAAGGGTGAATTTTCAAAGAATGCAAGTGGTGAGGAAGAAATTACACTGAAATATTTCCAAATGGTTAACTTTGTGTGGGAATATGGGGTGGAGAGGGAAAGGAAGACAAAAATTCGACATAACAGGAATGAAAATTGGAAAAAGAAAAGCTGTTGCTTTGAAGTTGAAGGTTTCAGCTGAAAGAGAAATTCAGATTAATTTATCCTATTGGACATTACTTTTCAGCTTTAAATAATTGGAGCAGTAAGTTCAAGTTGAAAAAAAAAAATCAGAAGTGGATTTTTGGTTATTTTATATGAAGTCCTGATTTGCAATCACCTTATTAGTCCTACCAGACTTGTTTCAGTTATATTATCCCCATCACACTCTTAAGTGATATGCTTAGGTACAGACTTTGGAGGTCTTGGTTGTGAATCTTTCTGTGGGAACTGTTGTCTGCTTTTGGCAAGATGCCCTGTCGAACTCTTGGGTTGGACCATGCAATATGTGGCACAGAAGTGGTGCAAGCAAGGAAGGGAGCACAATAAATCTCATGATTTATCTATCTTGGACTCTAAATAGAGTTAGTTCTTGACACAAGCTTCTTCTCTAATAGCCCTGGCAGAGCATTTTTTTTTGATTCCTGGAAAAAGTGTTTGTTTGCATACTGTTCATATAAAATTGTGGTGCCTATCCTGTGTTCAATAGCTGTCAAGCCTGTAGCCTAACTTTAGGTGAGGCTAGAAACAGAAAGACTATGATATTTTACCAGATGCATTAGAGGGGTAGCAATAAGTCCAGGAGTAGGATGCTTCAACATAGTATTTGTTAGGGACAAATGCATTTCATTCAGCCTACTTGCCAGGTTTTCTCTGGCTATCAAACATGTTGGTTCTGAAGCACAGCTGTTATATTAAAGCCCAGCTCAACTGACTGTAGTTGGACATATGCCCATTGAGAATATGGTTCTTCAACTGCATATCACAGTCACACCAGGAATCCAGCTCAAATGCTGTGAATACACATCTTGCTGCATGGATGTCAACAGGGCTCCACAGTGACTCTCTGGAGACATGCCGTGTAGCTGTTGTATCTGCTGATAAGATGAGAAGGGAGGATGTGGATAACGGTGCACATGTACTAATTGTGCCACAGTTACTAGCTGGTAAATGTCGGCAAGCTCCTCCAAACTGTTGTTTCAATATGCTGTTGTTAGCTCTGTGCCTCCCTGTGACAGCATGTGGTCCATGCTGGATTGGTAGGTTGTAGGAGCTCTTGAAAGGACACGGATTGGGGTTGGGAGTGATGGGGGGGGGATTGGGTCAGCACAGTTTCAACCCATGTTATACTTATGGAAGTTTAAAGTGTCTCAGATATAAGATGTTTCTGCCTAACTACTGTTTAGCAAGGACTTGCATCACTTTCTGTGTCTCACACTCATAAACTGGGTATGAGACCTCTATAATGCAGTATAATCTGCTCAACAAAGTAGGTAAAGCATGTTTACTAGGTTTTATACTATCTTGAATACACAGGGTAAGTCAGTATTCATTTCTTTAGTAGGAAGGGAAATTTGTAATAGATGCATAACCATATTTAATCGAGTTTTTGAATTTTTCTCAGACTGCTTTTTCCAGTTCTGACTTTAGTTCTGGTTCCAGTTACCTTGTAGCTCCCTCCTTAGACAATATATTCAGAAATCAAAAGTCCTAATAATTTCCATGGAGTCTTTTTTCAAGGGAGAAGAGAGAAAAAAGGGGGAGAAAGGAATAGTTTGTATCTTCACTCTTGCATATTTGGAGCTGTTCATCATTCTTACAAGATCGTCTATTTGAATATGAATTCATGTTGTAAAATTAACGCATTAAAGGTCTGCATCAATCATATTGAAAAGCTAGCAAAAATGAAATATAGCATTCATTTTATCCCAGTTTATAAAGAAAAATGTCTTCCAAGAAGAAGCAGATTACATTTTTATATAAACAAACGTCCAGACTTAAGTGAATTACCAGGGTATTTGAGAGATTGACTATCAGAAAATTCCAGATACTTAATGAATTTCTTGTAGCATAATCTTCCAAACGTCTTCCGTAACAGTTATCTGAAAATATTTCATGACTTTTCAACTTAACTTAAAGGAAATTTATTATCCACCTGTGATTTAATCCTAGTTTGAAAAAGAACAGAGTTCACAGCTCAAGCTTCACAAGGGAATGACTCTGCTGTGAGCCAAAGGAGCTAATTATTAAACATTTATACAGCCTTCTTCTCACAAACAGAATATCTGATGGCTCAGATTGCTGGTTAATGCACACTGGTGAGTGGAACGGTGTCTACATGTCTCTCTGTTTCATCAAAACCTGAGTCCTGAAACAAAGCTCCTGTGAATTCTCCAGCAAGTCAGGAGGCAGTGTGAGACTGAGAGATGAAATAAACAGCTTTGGTATGAGGTCCAGCTTGGACAGGATCTAGCAGAAAAGGGTAGAGGCTTAGGTAGAATAGACTTGTATGGGAAGGAGTCAGATACAGCCAGTGTTTTACAAGCCAGCTCATTCCTTTCTGATGCTTATGTTGTCATCAATATAAATTTGATTTTTCACTCATTTGTGACCAAGTGAATTAGGTGCTAGCTAACAAATAGGAAGTTAGTGATAGTGTTCAGACTTTAATGATGCTAGAATAATTGAGATTAAAATACTTTTTATGCATATCTGAAACAAATATGGTTTTCGTTCTTAACCTTCTCCAGTCATGAGTGTTTGTTTCCTCTTTTAATGACTGGTTTGGATTAACACGTGCATTCCTTAATAAATATTCTATATTTATATCTGTTTTAAACAGGGCAGTATAGAAAACTGCTGAAGATAGAAAAAAGCATAATGGATAAATATTTGCTGATAGTTTTGGTTTTGTTGTTATTTTGTGAAGGAAAAGTATAGACTCCATTGAAAAGTCAAAGGTGCTAAGCAAGTTGATGATTGTTAAATATTACATTTTTTTGGTGATGTTACTGTCTACTATGCAAATATGAAAGTTTAGATGTGGCTGATCAGAGCTTGCAAAATGCTGTTTAGGACTGATATAGTACCCGTGCTTGACTCCATACTCTGATACTATCAATGAAGGAAATTGAAAGACATCTCTGAAAGAACAAACAGGTAGTGGGTTTACATTCAGAGCAGGAGTTATGCAGAGAAGAGATGGTGATGGAAGCTGAATGAAATGAAGGTCATAAGATGATAAAATTAAAAAGTCATAAGACTTTTCCCGTTTCCTTCCAGCTTTATAAATTTCCAAACCATTTTACAAGCCTGTTAGAAAAGTGCATATTTTGACCTGGTTGGTCATCCTCCCACAGAGCCAGAATATGTTGCTTATCACACCTCATGTCAGACTCCTGGCTACAGCCGTATGAATATTAGTTATTCCTTTAGGAAAAATGCAAATATCTATTTTGTCAGAATCAATAAATGTATACATAATTAGTTTGCTGCAGTTTAGTATAAAGTATACTTTAAATTAATCTTTAAAAAGTAAAATGCTCTCTATTATTGTATGTAACAGCTTGTCTAAACTGTCCAGAATGACAAATGAATGAGATAACAGAAATGCCTATCACTTCTTCATTGTGCTCAGCATAAAAGGCTTTTTTTCCTCCCCTGAAGCCCACAAAAGCAATATATTTGATTTGAATATTAATGTTTCACTCTGAAATTATTAATTTAAATATAAATTTTATTCATTTGGTATTGTAAGGAACTGTACAGAGAAAAATGGTGGAGTATAAAACATAATGAGTAACATCAGCCTAATAAATGATGTAGTAAGACACCAGAAAAAATAAATATGTTTACTCTTCAATTTTATGCCATGTTTACCTGTATGATACTGAAAATAGCTATGTTACATGCTGGTCTTATTTATCTGTAAGTTACAAAATTATAGACAATTATCCATTATAGTTTATTTATATCTGTGCACCAAACCTCCACAACAAGTAATATGGAGATCTAGTAATTTAATGAAGGTTGTAGAACACCATGAAACATAAATTGAAGATAAATTGCTAAAAAGGGTGCTGAGAAGCTGATACCCATGCGTTTTAAAAGTGTTTTAGGCAATCTGGAGGTGAGCTCCTTAAGAGGTAGTGAATAGTAGTTACTTCCACATAGCTGTTTGTACTTTGTGTGCTCAGGGGATGTATCAATCATGTTTCAAGTATGCTTATTTTTTACAGTATTTTTGTCTTTTTCTACAGATATTTGTGTATTCACAAGAGCTTTTCCACACTTTTTTTTTACATGTAGGATTTCAGGATTTTCTTAAGAAAGCCACAAAATACCCAACTACTAAGCATTGCGATTCAGTTTACGAAGAACTAATCTGTTGTAGTTTCAGCATATTGTTAGCAAGGAACACCTTAAATCAACTCGAAAGCTAACATTCTTAAAAGTACTTTGGCTAATTATCCAGAAGCCATCAGAAGTTTGGAAATGTTAGCAGGAAAAAGTAACAAACCTGTTTGGCTTTTTTCCTGCTGCCTCCCTTGAGATAATGGATATGTGATGATTTATTTAAAATTTCAGATTTTCCTCAGGCTGCATGTTGGCAAGATATGTTGAGATCTGTCAGATGTTACGTTTGTGAATGCAAAACATACTGTTTATAGGGTGGCTGATGACTAGAAGATTAGTGTAAGAAAACCTGAGAGTAAAGTGCTTCCTTTAAAGTGATGGTTCACATAGTAATTCTTTTTCATTTAAAAATGGATTCCGTACCTAATATAGATGACAGCAGTCATTTCTCAATCCTACTAGCCCTCTAACCTTATTGTTAAATTTGAAGGATAACAGTAAGCACCTATCAGATCAAAACTGATTAGTCAGTACACGTCTAGATATAATGTGGTCTGCAATGAAAGAGCAGTCTTTGTTCATTGTTCTACGTGGAAGTTCATGTTGTATTTGTGTAAAGGTATACCTGTTTTTTCAATCCATTACATAGATTTAGGTGCTTAATCCAAAACCTGGATGTATGCAGGAGTAACATTCTGCTTTCAAGGATTACTCTTGAGGATGGATAGTTTGTGATCATTTTATGTTAGATGCTGCTTCAGTAGTACTTCTAGGTTCAAAAACTTTGGAGTATTTCAGGTGTCATTGACTATGTTAATTGTTTACATGTAAAAATAAAGTCCAAAAATAAGATGCATTATGTACAAATATGAGGCCTAGTCATGTTTTATTATGTGTGAAAATACAGGGTTTACACATGTTTTTATTGAAGCCGGCAGTAAATTGTCATTCATATCAGCTAGGGAAGACCAAACCAAAGAGAATGCAAACTTGATCTTCTCCTCTCATGGGCACCAGTAAAGGGGCTGAAGTGCTTCAACTGGCTGTCATCTCAATTTCTGCCCCTTGTCCCTTAGGGATAAAGCAGCGAGGGGTAGTCATCAGAGACTTTTTTTCTTTTCCCTAGGAAATACGATAACTGAGTAATTTGGGCACTTTTAAGTACCTTTCCAGTCCAGCATCTTAAAAAAGTCCCTGTGTTGAGACACAAATGCTCGTAGATACAGTCACATTTAAATGCCATGCCTAAAAATCCCCAGAAGGGAGGGGTATGCAAATGAGGTCTCTTTCTCTCTAGCATAATTGAATTCTTCCTTTTCTTTTGACAGTGAATATAATCTTTTAATGTTGGCAATTCCTGGCTTTATGAGTGAGTGTACAATTATAATTCATGCATATGTATTTACAAAAATGAATGACTGAGTGGTTTCCTGGGATTTTTACTGACTTTGGGGTCTGAGCACCAATAAATATAAAAAATAAACAAAACCACAGTTAATAATAATTTCCCTAAGACTTCTCAAAAATAGTAAGCCATGCATTAAGATGTTGAAAAATTATTTAGGACAGACTATAAATGCCTCTATTTTAATGTTTTTCCAAAAAGAACTTTGCAAAATGAACAAATTTATCTAAGTTGATGGATAATATTTCATAAAATCAGCAATTCTCCTTGCCAGAGGATACAAGCCAAATCTTTTTAACTGAAATATTGTGTAATAATAAAACTGTAGAAAGAAATTAGTGCTATGTTACTGTACATAGGCTGAAGTTAAAATAGGGGAAATGTTTAGGAGCGTGCTAGGAATAAAAATCCAGAATGAAGCAGCAGCCAGAGAGCTTTTGCATGATGTAGCTGCAGCAACACCAGACAAACCAAAATGTTCTGAAGATTAAGGGCCCCATTTTTTCTGAAGTCAGTAACTGCACTTTCTCTGATAGCAACTTGACTAGATTGCTTTACTGGTTCTTACATTTATTTCTCTTAGTAAAATTGCCAGCCAGTTTATCATCGCAAAAGGAAAATTTTTCCACTCTTCCCTTGTTTCTTTCTGAATTTTCCTGTTTTCTTCCCCTTCCTTTGTCATAGTTGCAATGCTCTGATTTCGCCAGACAGTTTCATTACAAGATAAACCTTGTTCAGTGTTCATATTCTTCTGGAAGAAGTGTCTTTTTGATGCAGCTCACGTTGTGTGCATTGAAAAGTTAATGCTGAAGATATGACAATATGCACAGTGACTGTTGTCTTATTTATGGAGAATCTCCCTGAAATGCTTTTTTTGGGGGGAAAACCTATCTAAAATGAAATCTTGGTCCGAATTTAGTAATTTCTAACTGACTTTCTGCATTACAGCATTTTAGAAGCATTCTGCAGTAGTTCTATCCCTTGTTCACATCTGATCAGAGTTACGTCCTCTCCTCTCTCTCCCACCCACAATATTTAACCATGAAACTAAGAGTTTTAAAAAAACTTGTTAGTATGATAGAGGGCTATGCAATGAAAATAATGGCTGCATGAGACCAATTTACTCTTACATAAAGAAAATGTATATGTATGAACAAAAATTAAACTCCCAGCTGGAATGATCCAGAAGAACTACTTTTATATAAGTTTTGAAATATTATTCCTTTCTCTTCCAAGCATTTTTATTTTTTGAAAGTACTTATTGTTGGTACAAAGCTAACTTTAAAAATCAAAATTATTTTTGTGCCAGAGCCACAAGCTTGCCAATGATTTCTGAATCAAGTCCAAGAGTTAATCCTAACTTTAATATTTCTAATTAATTAAACTTGGCTATAACAATTGTGGCCTGCAAAGGATGATATTGCTATGGTGTTCATCTGCTTGTAAATAAATCCGTTTTTACATCAGAAGTATCCTTAAACCTGGTGTCTAAAAGTTACTAATGCTTTAAATTGTCTCTAAGTAGAAATCATTCTAAAGGAACCGTTTAATTCTTGAAGTAAACTTAAACCCCCAAACCATCTTTAAGAGGAAGAATTAACTCAGAACATTTACCATTTTACAAAAAAAACCCTTTTAAGATATTTTTTTGATAGTAAGTTTAATAGAAATTTGAGTCAAAACAGAGTATATACTTGATGCAAAGTGCACTGGAGCTCTACGAACTCAGAAAACTCCAGTTTACCTTTCTGTGCTATAGCAGTAAAGCCAAGCAGGTCATGAGCTGGCAAGGTTAATCCACAGAAAGACGCATTTAGTTTTGGTAAGCAATGATTGCAAACCAACCAACCAGAGGGCACTTGTCTGTGCCTCCACTCATAGCTTTAAAACTTGCGAACTCTAGCTCTTATTTGGTTTCCATAGGCAAGTCACAAAGACACCTGGAAGGATATCAGACAGTCCTTCAAATCGTAGAAAACACTTTTTAACAAACTTATGCAAGCTGTACTGTTCAGGACATGTTTGATGAATAGAAGGGAATAATTTTACCAAATGACACTCCCATAAAATGCAGTTTGACTAAGCTCACCTAAGTTCAATTGAACAGATCAAAATTGTCTACTTCAAATTTTTTTAGCGTGAATGTTACTACTGCAATAAATAGCATACATTTTAAATTAACATTTTGCTATAAATTTCTCCCTTTTTCAGGCAAAGTTTTAAAATGCATAAATTCCCTTTATGGAGTAATTTTATGTATTTCTGTTTTGATTCAAAACCAAACCAAATTCTAAAATATCAAAGACTGTCAATGATGGAATTTGCAGGGTTTCACCATGTGGTCAGAGGCCTAGAAAAGAAATGCAGGCATCCTCTAGAGCATTGAGAAAAGCAAAATAAAAATGTTTGTCAAAGACATGAGTGGTTACTCTAAATGTTAAAATTACTTATTTAATTAAAAACAAATAAAAAGGAAGCAATTGTGAATTACACTGGAGGAATCGTATTATAAAGAGATTCTAAACAACATTTACAGTGCAATGCAATCGATTGAATCTGTTTATTGACTTCAGTAGATATTGGATAAAGCTTTTTCTCAATGAAGCTGCAGAAATTTTTCATGACTGGTAGAACCAAAATAACAAATCATTATAATAAAACTGTTTAAAAGGAAAAAAGTCATTGCTGATTTATTCAGATTCTTTATGAGTAACTGAAATTTTCTTCAGTGACTATCTGATAAATGTATAAAACCATTAAGCTAATAAAAGTCCTACATAATAAATGCAGAATAATAATTACAGCCAGATGCATTAAATTAATTAAATCTATCCTGAATCAATTTATGTTATAATGACTCTAGTCATGTGATTATGGTCTCTTAAAATAATATTTTATCAAACTATCTGCAGTAGCGCTAGGCAAATGTTTCATAGAATCATAGAACAGTTAGGGTTGGAAAGGACCTTAAGATCATCTAGTTCCAGCCCCCCTGCCATGGGCAGGGACATCTCACACTAAACAATGTCACCCAAGGCTCTGTCCAATCTGGGCTTGAACACGGCCAGGGATGGAGCATTCACAAACTCCCTGGGCAACCCATTCCAGTGCCTCAGCACCCTCTCAGTAAAGAACTTCCTTCTTATATCCAATCTAAACTTCCCCTGTTTAAGTTTTAACCCGTTACCCCTTGTCCTATCACTACAGTCCCTAATGAATAGTCCGTCACCAGCATCCCTGTAGGCTCCCTTCAGATACTGGAAGGTTGCTATGAGGTCTCCATGCAGCCTTCTCTTCTCCAGGTTGAGCAACCCCAACTTTCTCAGCCTGTCTTCATATGGGAGGTGCTCCAGTCCCCTGATCGTGGCCCTTCTCTGGACTTGTGCTAAAAGTTCCGTGTCCTTTTTATGTTGAGGACACCAGAACTATACACAGTACTCCAAGTGAGGTCTGATGAGAGCAGAGTAATCCTTAATTTTATTCTGTAAAGTAGTGACAAAGAGGAATACTTCACATAGTTTGTTTTCTGTGCTTTGAGTCAGATCTTCTACATTTTTCACTACCACACTTTACCACGTACCTTCGGTCTTGGAGTGCCTGTCTACGGAGGCAGTGAAGAGGTGAGATATGCTGGATAATGCTGTGTTGTATCACTGTGGGCTTTCTGCATGACACAAGATCTTTAAAGTGTTTTAAAGAGCATGCTGGCCTAAAAGAAGTTAATGGCAAATCCCCCCTAGATTCCAACAAGGCCAGAAAACAACTTAGCGAATTTTTCTGCCACGTAGGAGTCTTTCACATCACTCACGGCTTATTGCAAAGGAACACAGTTCTGGCACAGTTTGCCCCCATGTTTGTGTTAATGCATTAACACTTTAATATTTTTAGAAAATTGTTTTATTAGTTATTATCTTCTTTAACCTTTTGCAGTGTTGCAGTTTAGGAGAGAGAGGTAACTAGGCAGATGTACAGGAGAGGAGTTTTTAGAAGTATGATATTGGTAAGCGTTCTTTGTCTGGGATTTGTTGGTTAAATACTGTTTATTGGAAATTTTAGTTTATAGATCAAGAAGAACCTTGATTTTCCTCTTGTGATTGTTGAGGAATGTTTCTTTCTCTAATGAATACACTGTACATTGTATGGTATGCCCATTCACATGCATAAATTAATATGTCAGTATACAAAATAAAAGGATCTTATTTTAACCAGGTTAAAGAAGGCAAAGTATGTAATCCATGAGATCAACTTCTTATAAAAGCATATAATCTAAGCTGACATGTCATGATCACTTTATGTCCTCAGACAGTATGTAAGGTAGTACACCACAAAGCATGGAAATACTGATTATTTGTTGCAGCAAATACCTTTGTTTTTTCTAGGTTAGAGGAGCACAGGATTGCAGGATGCTCTGAATCATCTAGTCCCGTCCAGTGCAAGTCTTTCCCATATTCTTCTTATCATGTGTGTCACCACATACATTTGTGAAAAGTTTTATTTTGCTTATGGACCAGATTCTAGAATTGATTATGGACCAGCAGACACTCCTGGAATGTAGGAAAGTAGTGAAGGGGAATGGGACCTGGGGGTCCTGGTGGGTAGGAGGATGACCATGAGCCAGCAATGTGCCCTTGTGGCCAAGAAGGCAAATGGCATCCTAGGGTGCATTAGAAAGGGTGTGGTTAGTAGGGCAAGAGAGGTTCTCCTCCCCCTCTACTCTGCCTTGGTGAGGCCTCATCTGGAATATTGCATCCAGTTCTGGGCCCCTCAGTTCAAGAAGGACAGGGAATTGCTTGAAGGAGTCCAGCACAGAGCCACAAAGATGATGAAGGGAGGGGAACAGCTCCCTTATGAGGAGAGGCTGAGGGAGCTGGGGCTCTTTAGCTTGGAGAAGAGGAGACTGAGGGGTGACCTCATCAGTGTTTACAAATATGTAAAGGGTGGGTGCCAGGATGATGAAGCTAGGCTTTTTTCAGTGATATCCAGTGGAAGGATAAGGGGTAATGGGTGTAAACTGGAGCATAGGAGGTTCCATGTTAACATCAGGAAGAACTTCTTTACTGTAAGAGTGACAGAACACTGGAACAGGTTGCCCAGGGGGGTTGTGGAGTCTCCTACATTGGAGATATTCAAGGCCTGCCTGGACAAGTTCCTGTGTGATGTACTCTAGGTTACCCTGCTCTTGCAGGGGGATTGGACTGGATGATCTTTTGAGGGGCCTTCCAACCCTTGGGATTCTGTGATTCTGTGAAGTGTCTCCATGCCTCTTCTCTGAATGTGTCCTCGTGTTTAGAGATGCCTCCCTGCATTGTGCTTTTGTGCTTCCAGATCCACCTATTCTCTTTTGTTGTGGTAATGTGTTACAGTATATTTCACAGAGATATCACTTAACCATGATATTTGATCAATATTTGTTCTGAAATCCATTTTATTCCTGCATCTGCTGGGAGATGTTCAGCAACATCAGAGTTGAGATTTCAGTCTCCTGTTAAATGTATTGTGCCCTTTTCAATCAGGAAATCTTCAGTGATTCTTAGGGCTATGAAATCAAGACAAATTTCTAAGCAAGGGTTTTTCAGAAATCGCACATAGGTGTATCAATACGCACTTAGAATATATTAGCTGGAAGAACTGCACTCAGTGGTCTCCCTGAAGAGAAAGAGTTATTTAGCAAACGCTCTAGAAATGCTTAACTGAGCCCTGCCTGCCAAGCCATTTTATTCACTCAAGTAGAGCAATTGAGCACAAATAGAAATTCCAAGGCTCTTACAGGAAAAAGGACAGCAGAGGCAGTAAGAGACCATGTGTGGAGAGCTGACATGGTATTCTTCAATATACATAAAAGAGATGAATAACTATTTTGAGAGACCTTTCTGTAAATTTCTATTTGTTTGTCATGAAGGAAAAAGAAATGCCACATAATGTCCGCAGCAGGTAGAAGCAAATCTGATAATGAGAAATGCTGATATAAAAATTGCATGGGTTTTGTTGAATTTCTACTGCATATGATATTAAAAGTAATTTACTCGCATTTTTCATTACATAATGATAATGATGTTATCTGTAGACCATAATTAATATATAATGAGAAGATTCCTGTGGTTAAAATGCATTATAAGCTATCAGAGATGGAAACAAACACCGCATGAGTTTTACTTTTCTTTTTTTCTCTATGTATTTTTTTCTAAGTCCAAGCAGAGATTCTGCTTTCTAGCTACATTTTCTCACTGTTTCAAAATTTCCATAGCTGGTAATACTACAGTGAGAAAAAGCATTTTTCATAAACACAAAGCATATTACATTGATGAGAGAGTTAACTTAGCATTTACAGAGTCAGTCTTTCTAAAGAAGCTGCTGTAAACAGAGGAATACACATGCAGAAGTAGAAGGATGCTTTTATTTTTATCAGTTTATAAAAGCATAATTAGAATAAAATGCCATACGTCGTGTACTTATACATACCCAGTGTTAAGTAAGTGTTATCTTTCAATGCCTTCATGAGACAGTGGCATGAATACTTTAAAAGTCCTGGTTCCTAAGGTAATTTTTATTTCCTACTAGTGTTTGATTTATATGACATATTTGGTCATGTGTTTATTTGACAGTAACATTTGAATTTAGAGTCCTTTGCTTATCATTTTGTAAATATACCCTGACTGGCTATCTCTTTATAACTGAGGTAGGTTACTCTTTGCTTCTCTTCATTTCTTAAAGCTGCACATGGATTTCTGTCAGTATGTTTGCTTCTGACTTTATTGACTGTCAGAAATAATCAGTTCACTGTCTCACATTTATTCAGGTGCAAATAGGAGCTGCACTTTGCCATATGAATACCAAGGGATAAATCTACAGTCTTAGACCTTTTAAGTAGTATAAACAGAGCAAGATGCATCCAGATGCATAAGCAAATGCTGTGTTCAGTCAAACCTAAATAAATTCTGTTTCACTACTTCGCAATTTTGGTAGACATTCCTGTAAGTATTCAGAAAAAAATCCCATAGACACAATTGGGTTTCTTATCAAGTGAGTGAAAAATATATGCAATTATTAAATTTTAAGTAACATCTATAGAATTGTAAAATCAAATTTACACTTTAAATTGAGTCAATATTTCTTTAAATTATTTATTTAATTATTCCCTTGAATTCTCTCCTTCTAGGTCAGCTTCCTCTATTAGGACTCCATGGGCATATGCCTTCTTGTGTTAACACTTCTGTTCAAGAAACTGGATAGCTTTTCTTTTGGTTCACTGGAAAAGAATCACTCCGCTACCCTGCTCTTGAAGTTGTCAGGTAAATGATGCAAAAGGTATTTATATGGGGGTAGGTATGAGTATAGTTTGGGTATGAGTCTGAGTCTAAGTAAATTCAATAAAATGTACTGATGGTTTTGTTAGTGAACAAAACTATTTCAGGTTCTTTGATAGTAAACACTTTTTGTTTTTTTTAAATCTCATATGTCTGTAATACTTGAAAAAAAAAAGCAAACACTGAAATGTAAGTAGTTAATGACTAAACTGTACAGAAGTTACAATGCGCCACAAAATTCTGCATCCACTCTCTTCTCCTGCTCTCCCTCTTTTCCTTTAGCCTGTCACTCTTGCCTAGTGTGGCTGAGCCCTGCTGCAAAGAAGCCCTTTCCTGTCAGTTAACAGTTTTCTTTGACCTTACCTGCTTTCGCTAAAAGAATCCTTAAGGTGTTTTAGATACAGGCCCCAGGCCAGGAAAAGTGAAACAAAGGGAACCAGTGCTAGAATTGTGAATATCTCTTCCTCAGATTCCCTGATTTATAACAAATACAGAAGGAAAACTGTCTTTTCATTTTCTGTAAAACAGTCCTGAATACAGTATAAAGAAGTTACTCTTGCTTAACATTCTTTCACAAGTTTAATTCTATGATTTAGAAAATTAAAATTGATTCCCACCACCCAGCTCTGCTCTTTCCCTACGTGAAGACTAAAAGTGCAGCTGTTTTGACATTGTTTCTTCATTATCCTCATCATCAGAGTACAGCATGATGTGGATTTTAAGAGGTAGAAAAGTGCTTTGAATATTGAATGCCTTTTGTAAAAGCATGAGATCTGTAGATTTCTATCAAAATGATAATGAAGTATTAGCCAAAATTGACCACTTGGTAGATGTACCTTCCTCCTCTCTGGGTAATGGAGCCTCTTGCTATGTTCTAGATTTAGCACAATATACATTAGGATCAGTATTGCTGACTTTTTCTCTGGATACTCTAACGTATGTCAGAACTGCCAGACATGCCCAGATTTGTTCCCTCAAGAGTCAGCTTTCTGTTACTATGCTAGTATTTAAATATCTACATGTTATATTTAAATGCCATGCAATGATTTCTCAGTTTATGAGACTTTTTTGTAATAACAGCATATTACTTTGATATTAGACAAATCTAAAAAATCTATTTTTTAATGAATCAGACTCTCAATGTTTCAGAAAAGCTGTGGGTGAAATTAAAACCTGACACATGAAATAAACTCAGTGCAGCACCAGAACAATGTTTTCTTTTTTTTCTTAAGGCTCCATGTACTTACACACACCTCTAAGAAGTGCTTTCTCTCTTGACTTGCCAATGATACAAAAAAATCTATATCTGAGTCTGGAACCTATCAATAGATTATCTTCCCAGGCCAGTTTGCCTGAGAATCCCTCTGACGTCTTTCAAAGCATTGGTTATAGCAGCTGTAGAGACAGCACTGTAACACTGTGCAGTAGATAAAGAAAGATTAGGAGCTCAGATAATTGGCCCTGGGATTTTGAGATCTCTGTTGTCCCCAGTGCCATTACCCACCTGGTGCATAAGACTAATAAAATAGATTATTATCTTACATTGCTTAAAAGATTATTAATTTTTCAATTACTAACTTCTGGCTAATATGTTAAATTTCTTATATTAATTCTTCTACAGTTATTTCATTTTTCCTCATGGAAGATCTAAAAGAATTAAAAATGTTACTGTGAATATGTGCTTTTGTACCAGGCTCCTTGAAATCTCAGGATAGGTGTTTAACAAGACTTTGCTCACCCATATCTAACATTTTGCGCGTTCCTGTATCATATGAGATGCTTTTGGAGCAGAGTGATGAGAATCAGATTTTTAAATTCACTATTTAGCATGGGAATAATAGTGGGTAACATGCAGGAGAAAACATTTCAATTTCTGTGTTTTGAAGTTGCAAAAGTACAGCTTCAGAGCTAAATCTATTTTTTTTATTATTATTTTGTTTGAAGAGTCCCTATGGTGCTTTTGCCAAGTAATTTTCCACAGGATAAATTTGTATTTCTTAGTTTGAGCATAATGTTGAAGTTATCCCAACCTGAAAACTGCTGAAGTTTAGAAGAAAAAAGTAAACCTGAGGAGGGTGGATGGGGCGCAGGATAAGCTTACAAAGTGAACGAAGTAAGTTCTGAAGCTCTGAGAATCTTTAGTTATAGTAAAAACAAGGAAAAAAACAACTTAATAATACTAATCTGTTTTTTAGTAAGCAGGTATATATGGGTTTTATTTGGACTTCTGTCTTTTCCAACTTCCATCTTGGAGTCCCTGAAAAACCAAATGTTTATCGGGAGGAATCCTCTCTAACCAAATGCAGCATTGCAGGTTCGGCTAGAAAAGGAGTACTGTAAATGTGAGAATAGATATGCAAAACTGTCAGGAGGCAGATGCAGAACAGTGAACCAGCTCTGTGGATCATTACAAATTACTACTTGTTTCACAGCTAAGTGCATTAAATAATACATTTGGAGAAGATAAAGGTTTTTGTATCTAGTTTAAGTTAAAAATGAAGGATTGACACATTCAAGAAATGGAACACGATGAGAATATGGCCGTTATTAAGTTGGCTATGATTTTGGTCAGTTTGAACGTTTATCAGCATGAAAAGAAATCTCAAAATGTATATGGTACTTCCTCATTTACATAGGTATTCAACTTAATTTTTTTTTTAGTTCTGTTATCCTTTGAATTGCGTATAGAGCTGACAGGATGGAAATGTTTACCTGAACCACACAAACCTTCCTGTCTGTACCTCAAAGAGTAAAAAGATTTTGTCAAACAGACAAATTCTGCAGACCTCCTGAAGCTGGAGCCTGTGTGAGTCCATTATACACACTTGCCCCACAGCAGGATAATTGGGCTCTCATTAATGGTCCTTAGGAGAACAACTTCCCAACTGGAGCCACTCCAAAACCCAGTATACATAATGAATAAAATCAGGGATAGCTTCTTGTATGAATGCTAGGAGTTAGGTTCTGAGATTGAAGTAAAGTGTCCAACTAATCCTTTTTCCAGCCTAAAACCACAGAGACATTTATGGAGCAGATCACCTAAGCATAAAAATATTTGGCTCTAAATGAAAATATGATACCCTTAAGGTCCCTTATAATGACTTGCATATAAAGATGGTTGATTATACAATGTTAGATTTATGCTATTATCCAGTTTTCATTAAAAATCCATAGTGATAATACAATTTAGTAACGCTTTAACTTTGAAGCCTTTATTTAAACAGAATGAGAACAAACAACAGGTAGACATTTCCCCACAATGCCCTCATTTTACTGAAGTAAATTAGCTCAGTAAGAAAGTTTAGAAGATCATACATTTTTGGATGTGGCAGTGCCTACATCATCTACTCTGTGAAGGGAGGGCATCTGAGCAGGTCTGCTGTTTGCAAGCAGGCAGAGCTAACCCTATGGTAGGTATAGCTGGCTGGACATGAGCTGCTGGGCATGACATTGGACTTGGGTGCACAATCAGCTGCGCTGCTTTCCAGGCTTCTCACCCAGTGGCAGGTTCTGCAGCAATGACACATGGAAAAGTAGATGCACAGGGCTGTCCTCCCACCAATCCCATGTTCCTCCTATAGGAAGCACAGGGCTATTGGCTGTTTATTTGTTTCTCTTATGCCATGAAGGAAACAAAACCATATTGCTCTCATTTGAGTTTTTCTTTGCATAATCATTTTCATCTTAGCAAACAAAAGTGCAGTGACATTTTGATGCAGTGTTATACCGTAAAAGATTTGCCTTTGTCAGCCTGTTCATGAACCTGTTCATATGCCTGTCTTTTCCTACTCTCTGACACATAGTATAAAAAAAAATCAAATGAAAAGCATTTCACTTTCACATTACAAATCTGTACTAACTTTCAGGTACTATGCACCACAGCCAGCATTTGAAATGTGATTCTCAAGTGTGTTGGATGACTGGAAAAAAAAGTCATCCAGTTATTTATTCTGTGCAGTCATTTACATTATGTTTTACAACATTCTTCTGATTCTTTAGCCTCCAATCTGAGTCACTCTACTTGTTGATACTTAATATAGTAATTGTTAATATAAATACATTCTACAATCACTAAAGCATATGTATTTCCATCTGATTCACATACACTTAGAACTATTTAGTAGTCACTCTCTATGTTCAAGTCACAGACAGAACAATGAAACACAGAGAACAATGTGGTTAATGCATGTAGGCCTCAAAAAAGCTGAACCTGAATGTATTAATCAGGAGCTCTTACCAAAATATTAAAGTTTTGTGTCATAGTCTTGCAACTACATTTTCTTACTCCTAGTATTATAAAAGCACAGGATAAAAACTTATATAATAATATGCATGCATCCATATATGTGAATGTCTATGCATGTGAGGAAGTGTTCTTATCACTATTTCTCTACCATTTTTGCCATTAATCTTTGAATGATCTAATGACAGAAAACACAGGTCTTCGTTACCAGTGCATTCATAAACTTCATGGCACTTGTATCTGATTTTGCGAATGGGGATACCATGCAACAGTTCAAATATCGGTAGAGTGAAAAGGTAAGTGAATACAATGCTTGCAAAGTCAAGACTGACCTGTTAAATTTTCATGAGAAAACTGTGTACAAAGAAAAATGTGATAAGCACTGTGCACTTTTCTCTTTCCAGTTCCCACGAAGATACTGTCTTTCTTAGGTTAACAGCTCCAGCTGGGCCATGAGTTGCCCAGAGACCAACATTGATTTGAGATGGCAGTAAGTCTGAAGTGGATGAACACTTTATTAGGATGCTACTGAGGAAAGAAAAAAAATATAAGTATTCATAATTGTCCTGGGTTCAGCAGCAGCAGTCATTTTTCTCCTTCTTAGTAGCTGGTGCATTGCTGTGTTTTTGACTTTCTGCCTGGGAACAGCACTGATAACACCAATGTTTTTAGTTGTTGCTCAGGAATGTTTACTCTGACCTAGGACTGAGTCCCATGCTCTGCCAGGGAGGAGGGGAAGCCAGGAGGAAGCAAAGACAGGACACCTGACTCAAACTAGCCAAAGAGGTATTCCATACTACAGCATGTCATGTCCACTATATAAATTGGGGGCAGTTACCCAGAAGGTCTAGGATGCTGCTCGGGTCAGGCTGGGTATCAGTCAGTGAGTGGTGAATGGTTGTATTCTCTTCCCTTCTTATTTCCTTTATCATTATTATTATTGGTGGTAGCATTAGTGGTTTTGTGTTACAGCTTAATTACTGGACTCTTCTTATCTCAACCCATGAGAGTCACATTCTTTTGATTCTCCTCTCCATCCCTCTGGGAGCAGGGCAGGAAAGGTGTGGGGGGGTGAGGGGGAGTGAGAGAGCCGCTGCATGGTTCTGGGTTGCTGGCTGGGCTTAAACCATGACAATAATGTAGGCTGTTTGGTACAAAGCTTTCTTTATATGTTTAGTCTTGGCTATTGATTAGAGTAATAGCCTGGAGGGACAATTACTATGTAAATAATAATAGTCAGAGGAAACTTTGCCACAGATGCTTTATATGGAAAGCACTCGTTTCGTGATGATTGGCAGTATGGTAGTCGTATAAAATAAATTATCATGAGTGGTTTAACAAGAAAAATCAAAGTTAATAACATGCATAATAACAGAGAACATAATTTAGGAGAGTTGTGTTTCAGAGGGTCACACACAGCTGCGTTTTATTTATTTATGCAAGTGTTATTGCTACATACAGTGCTAATTAATAATCACATGAAGTAATAGGATTAAAACTTGACAAAAATCAGACCAACTGAGTTTTAAGCCATATTAGTGCTGGCATTTCCCCATCAGATTTCTGACTGATGAAGCAGAAGGGTAGCATGAATTTGTAATTGTATGCATATGTAATTATATCTGTACTCTTGGCGAGAATAAGGAGACATTCTACAACAGGTCATTCCAAAAAAGGGAAAAAAATGAAAACCAAAAGTGGGGCAATGGATATTAGCAGTGCCTGTTGACCTTGTCATTAGGAATTATGATAGACTTCATTGAGAATGAGAGAAGCAGCCATTAAACCATGATCTGTGAAATCTCTTAGGCGTATGTATATCTTTAACAAGAGATATGTTAAATACTTTAGGCGTATGTGTCAAATTTAAACATCTGTTTAGCTCAATCCATCTGCAATATGTTTCACCAAAATTTGAAATTATAGTGGGGAAAAAAAAGAGTAAAATACAACAAAACGTGTATTTTTTTTAAGTAAAAGATCAAGACAGCATATGTGTTTGAAAGGATTGTGTTCAAGCAAATTAAAAGAAAAGTGGGATTTAACTGTTTATCAGTGTTAACTTACTTTTAAATTGCTGAAAGTGAAAATAAAAAGTGGAGGACAAAAATAAGAGGGGTTTTTTAATGGTTCTTGAAATAGATTAGCAAATATAGAGAGAAGAAAAAGAGGAAAAGAAAACAGTTTTCTACCTACATTAAGCTACATATTATTGTGTTAGGAAAACTTTGCTTTCAAAAGCTCTAACTATTTTGTGAAAGATTTAAAGCTTTTTTTTCATAACACTAACTTTTAATAGAATCTATAAGAACAAAACTAAAACACTCAAGTTGATGGAACTAAAAATTGTGAATGTATTTCTGGTAATTCTGAATTTCTGTCTGATTTTGATATGACTCTGACTGAAGCTATCATATTCCTCAAGTTCATCGCCACAAGGTGATGGCCAGTGCTGTGTCATGATGACGATTCAGAGAAGCACAATGAGTCTGGAATGAGAAACTGGCCAGTGATGGCTTTGAGAAAAAACCAGGAAATACCTTCATTGACCAAATTACATCTGTTTTTGTCAGTTGGAGCTTTTTTTGGCTTTGTTTTGCTTTGGTTTTCTGTTTGTTTTAAACAGCATTGTCTGAATATTTGGGTGAGGAGAAGGATTTTGCTTGGTGAAGCAAAGTATTTTAGGTTCCTTTCTTCATTATCTTTTTTTAGTGAATGAGAGATATATGCATTACGAAAACCTGGTGCTTTTACCTGAAGTCTCTTCTCAGGCTTTTAATCCACCAAGAAGGCATTAACAAGAATTGTTTTCCTGAGTTGTTCTCTGCCTCATTTAATGTCTCTTTCAAAATCAGGATTCCCATTTTCAATCTGGTTTGAACTTTTAATGCCATTATTTATTGTTTCATTACAGTCCCTTACAGCTTTGCAAAATACATTTTCAACATAGAAGTTAAAAACAACTTTTATTTAAGAGAGAAGGAAATTAATTAGATAAAGGTTAAATGAAGGAAAATTAATGCAGGCATGTGGTGTTTAATCGGAGACCATGCAGATGAGACTAAAGTTAGGAAGGACAAATTCAAACATTGTCCCCCCAAATATGAAGTGTTTACACCATTTAGGTCAAAATTGCACTGAATGTACTTTTAAATAGTTACACTAGAATTGGGGTGGAGGGGAGGAAGAGAGAAGGAACACACATGATTGGGTACTTTGGATACTTTTGGAGAAAAAAATGTAAATCTTTTTCTCACTCACCAGACAAAATTTTGGCCAAACTCCTGCAATTACCTTTGTGATGTGTCTGATTTTGATTGCTGCCTTTTACAGAAGGAACTAAGTTAGATGGATGCAGCTGATGTTTAGGAGCCAATGCATGGAGAAATCTTGGAATCGGAAAACTTGTCTGATTGTTCTAGATGGAGAAATGACTAAAGACAGTTTCCAGCAGATGCACTGAGCAAATTTATGTAATGCAATGGGTGAAATATATGTTCAAAACAAGATGAAAATTACATATGCTTAGCCAACGAGTATCAAAATCACTATTTAAACAGCAATTGCTATGAAATCCATGATCATATTTGAATATTAAAGCATTAAGATATCTTGAATGTGTCTTTCTATAATTACACATAGTAGTTTGCTTTTCATTGGCATTTATTTTGACATTTTATACAGAATATTTTATTAGAAAAGTGTTTATCTTCTTTACAACAAAATAAAAATGCATCACAAGTTCCTATGGGGATTGTGTCACCATTTTTCTCCTAATTTTTCTGACATGTTACCTTTCCAATATCACATTATTTTTAAAGGCATGATTTAGCATATAGATTTTATGAAACCAAAAACTCATGAATCTCCCTGTGGACTCAGAGACATAGGACAAAACAGCAGGGCTCTGTGCAATGTTATGAAATGTAATTTCTGTAAAGATGCTGTCATAGTTATAAACTATAATGATTTTTATCTATAATCTATGTGCACACACATAATATTTAATACTTCTGGTGAAAGTGTTTGAGAACTTGAAAATCAAGAGACATGTCAGTCTTCTTTTTATTTTATAAGTTGTTCCTCTGTTAGAAAAGGCAGACACTTTCTATTTTGTCCTAGTTGAGAAAGCTCAATATTCACTAAAACTAAATATTCACTAAAATATTAGAGAGAAATATGTCCCATTAAGTCTTAATTTATGTGAATATTTTGCATAGCTTTAGGAGATACGGCTAGGATTCATCAAAAGAAACTAGCAGAGAACATATTCAATACAAGGACCTAATTCTTCAAGTAATGAGCAATTAAGATGTGGAAGTTTTTGCTCAGAATACTGTGAGCATTAAGAGCCAACAAAGGTTTGAAACAAACCTGACAACTTCATGAAGGGAAAAGCACAGTTAAGAGTCATTAAAAATGATAGAAAAACTTTCAAATATCTCAGAGAAGTCCCCTGAACTGTATCTTTTCAGGGGATAGGAGAGTATTTGGTAGCTATACTGTACTTGTCTTGTCCTCATATTCTTTCATAGGTAACCATGACTAACAACTGCCAATGACAAGACACTCACTTAGAATAATTTTTGATCAGAAGGTGTGGTTTTCCTGTTAATTTCTTGGGCATAGCAAATTCTTAGCTCATAGAATCATAGCTTCATAGAATAGTGTTGTGGTTTAAGCCGCACAGCTCGTTCAATCGCCCCCCCCCCCCCCCCCCCCCCCCCCTTGCTCCCCAACTCCCGGAGAGTTGGGGAGGAGAATCCAAAGAATGTAGCTCCCACGGGTTGAGATAAAAACAGTTTAATAACTAAGGTATAACACAAATCACTACTGCTACTACCAATAATAATGAGAAAAGAAATAACAGTTGAAGAGAATACAACACCTCACCAGCCACCGACCCACAACTCACCCCACCCCTGCCTGACCAAGCACCGACTGATACCTCCTTTAACCCCCAGAGCATTAGCCCTTCAGCATAACTCTCGGTTACACCCTGGGCATGATGTGCTGTGGTATGGAATACCTCTGGCTAGCCTGGGTCAGGTGTCCTGTCTCTGCTTCCTCTCGACCTCCCCTCCTTCCCTGGCAGAGTATGAGAATCACAAAGTCCTTGGACAAACCAAATATTTGAGCAGTAACTCAAAGCATAGGTGCTATCAGCACCGTTCGCAGGCCGAAAGTCAAAACACAGCACTGCACCAGCTACCAAGAAGGAGAAAACATGACTGCTACTGCTGAAGCCAGGACAAATAGGGTTGGAAAGGACCTTAAGATCATCTACTTCCAATCCTCCTGCCATGGGCAGGGAGACCACATACTGAACCATGTTACACAAGACTCTGTCCAACCTGGCTTGGCCAGAGACAGTGCTTCACCACCCAAAGATTCATTATATAATTAAAATAGTATCTCTGTTACAATTAACAAAAAACAATGTTTGTTGTTGTAAATAAACTAAAGGTTGCACTCCTGTTTTAGGGGGCAGTAGTCACTTGGTGAGTAAGTAAATACTGAGAAATTGAACAGTATTCTCTAGGATCAGTTCTAGAATAATTTTAGACTACTAGGTTATTTTATTATCTAGATTTAAATGTATGTAGTACTTAAAATTCAGTATATATTCTATGTTTCTCAGTTAGATTGATAGATTGATAATGTAAGTCAATGGTCTCTTTTTTCAGTTTCCCTGCTAGATCCATGCCCCCAAGAACATCAATAGCAAATAGACATGGGAATTTGAAATTTCATTTCTCAGATATAAAACTTTTGAAATTCACTTGCTATGAAAATTAATGTTAATGAATGTTTTTGATAATGCAAAAGAGCCTATTTAAGAATGAGTCTTTTCCATTCAGTAATTAATACCGTTATTAATGAAAGTAGAAAGCTCCTACAAGGATATTGGAAGCCATGAACCACTCTACTAAATTAATCTGACCTGTTAAATTGAAGAATCTGTTAGAAACCCATTTTAATCCAGTGCTAACACTGTGGGAAAACTTCAAATGACTATTTGATAATATGCCGTGGGTTTATCATTGTGTAAGTCTTGAAAAGTGTAAGCAACATTTTCTTTCATTTTTTGTAAGCAGAAAACTCACAGGGAAAGTCCTTAATTAAAGATGACATGATTTTTGTCATTCAACATAAAGGCATGCTTTGCTTCTCTGTTCTAGAGGGGGTGTGACTTATAAGCCACCCAAATATACTGGGGTTTTTTTCTTTCTTTCTGCTCCTGTGAATATGAAGTCTATAGATAGTTATTCCTGAATTCAAATTTAGCCACAGCTGTTCAACATTATTAAGAGAAGCAGGAGAATTAAACATCTGGAGAAGCATTTTAACTTTAACATAGACATGAGAACAAACCTTTGTCTCATTGGAGTAGCTCTATCACATGGTCCTAAGGGCATCTAGATAGGTTTCTTGAGTTGTATGGTTCATTTATTTATTTCATTTAATAGAAATATCTTTAATTTCCTCTGTTTCATTGTTCAGCTTACCTTCCACTTTGCACAAGGGTTTTCTTTTATTTTTTACTTTGCAATCCACACATGCCCAGCAATACTTTTGGGCAGGTAAGCCCAAGCAAACCCAAGGATGAGGAGGCAGGGACCCACCACAACAGACAAACCCATCTAGAGGTGTCCTTGAGACTGTGGCAGTTTGCTGCAATCCACACACCCCCCACACCCACCGTGGAGGAAGGCTGATGCTGTTGACCTTGGGCTAGGAGGACACCTGAAGGTGAGTGTGACATCAGAAAAAAAGTGCTATGCTATGAACACATTTTTTCATATAATGATTTAATTTAGATTATTAGTGAGTCCAATTAGGACTATTACCTGCTTTAAACACAAATTGGACAAGCAATGAGCTCTTGGCTCCATATGTTTGGTGTGTCCCCTTTTGCACAACAGGATATTGAATGTTAGAATTCTGGCACTAGATACCCAGTATTGATCCTCTTTCACAGATGGGAAAATAGTGAAAAGTCATGCAGAGAGTTTCTACTAAATTGAGAATTAGAGACTGCTATTTGTTACTTCATCTCATTTCTTTGTATTTCTTTATAGGCTCCATTTAAATATAGAGATATAAAATGTAAGGTGAAGTAAAAATAATACTTTAATAAAAGGAAACATATTTTATTTGATCCCTTTGGTTTTTTAAGAAAAAGTTTTAATCAATCTATATTTTACTGGAAGGTTGGAATAATAGAAACTATAATTCAGAAATCAGATGTGAAAATAGTTCTTTGTCACCTCATTCAGTGTTATTAAGCATAATGATATATGAGGCTTGCTCAAGCAAACAGACCAGCACATACCAAGATGTCTCCACACAAAGGAGAAGAGGAAGCAAATAGACACTACATCCAATTTCACAATATATATACGGCTCATGCTCTGGAGAGGCATGGAAGAGGAGTCTAGTTCTGTCACTCAAATCAGAGGGCCGAAAACAAGGGCTGTCCCCCACATTGACCTTCACTCGGATATCAATGTACGTAGCAGATGGCCACTATCAGCATGTGCTGTACAGTTCTGACACTTCACAATAAGCGCAGGTGCCAAATGCCAACCCTCTGTGCTAGTTCTGGCAGATTTGGCCTCTGGGAATGATCCCGATTTTCTCCAGTCAGAAGAGTCAGCGCCAGTAGTTTCGACTGAGTTATCACCAGAGACCTGGTGTGAAATCAACCTTCTTCTTTGTTCATTAGGGGAATTTCAACCGAGCATTAAAATGTCATCATTCTCAAAAAGTGAACTGAGCTCTTTACTCTTTGCAGCTTCAGAGTTTTTAAACACAATTGTCCAGAAGGTTGAGTTGCATTTTATCTGAAATCAGATACTACTATCTTCTACAAATGCTCTGGCAGAACTGGTGATAATTTGATGGATTAATTCAATATTCTAACTTTGCTGCACATTTAGCATGACCATAAACTTCTGTTTCAACCCATATTGACCAATTTATCTTTTTTATTTTTTTCACAGTGTTCGTGATAATCATGTCAGAATTAAGAATGAAATACTCTCAGCACTATAAAAATGGGTTTCCTCTATAAGAAGGAAATACAGCTGCCATGGTTTAAGCCCAGCTGGTACAGCTTTTCAGGTTTGTACCTTTCTATTTTACTTAGTGGTCTTTTCTTCACTGATTTCAATTTTTTATTCTTATCTTGAAAAATTATAAATTTTAAGTATTTTGATTGCATATATTACCTCCTCTAGAACTTCCAAAACACAAAAGCTTAGTGGTAGTTCTAAATTCCATTTCAAATGTGGTAAGATCCAAAATTAAATGTAATTTCAGTATGCTTAATCAAACACATAATTACTATCAGGAAAGGTAAAATTCAGTAACTACTGTGATAGAGGTCTTGATAGCAGTTTTAGTCAAATTACTATGGAAAATCCTGATTTTCTCTTTGAAATGGAAGCTTTCAAGCAGTTATGTTTCTCAGCCCTCTCTTCATCCCAAATTGCATTTAAAATACAAAATTCAAATATTTTAGCCAGCTGTAGTCCCAGTCCAATAGTGTGCACTACTTACATGTATAAATTTTTGCAGAATTAGGACCTTATTATGAATTATGCATGCAAAATATACTTGCTTTCTATTTTTTATTTCTTTAAATTTATATAGAAGTATATGTATGTGTAGTTTGAATGTATAAAGACAAGGAATAGTAACAGCTTGACACAGCCCCTGAAATAAATGACTTGTTGACGTTATTTAAGCTATAGATGACCAGATTCATTCCGTGCATTCCTGCCATTTCTCCTTCCAGAATTATCTGTTCACAAACCTGTTATCTTGCTAATTAAAAGGCAAAGAAGTCTGTACCTCCTGACTGTATGCTAATTACTGAGCCCTTACTCTATTGCTCTAGTTCTTGGATGGCCTTCAAATACCTGTTCTGCCCAGTGTTATGAAGTGAAACTTTGGTATCTTTCGGCATATGCAAAGGATAGATTTGGTAATTGTAAATAAATTTAAAAGAAAGTTTCTCCAAATAGATTTCCAAAAGTGTAAATTAGTCCTTCAGTCATTTTTGAAGAATCATCTGGGACACAATTTCTGTGGAAGACACAGAAAGACTATGATATAGCAACTGACCTGTAACTTAATCTTGCCTCGCACAACCTTCCTGTAGATGTGCCACCAGGAACAGTATTTACAGCCTTACTGATGCATGTGAAGTAATTTGCATGACTCTGGTTCTTTTTTTTTATGGACTGTAACATTAGGGGCAACATCAGGCCACAGCTACTGAAGAGTTCCACTAGTGATATCATAGTAATAATAATAATAATAATGGTAGTTCTGAGAAGGAAAAGGAATGGTAGATCTGAGAAGGAAAACAAAGTTTCAAGTTTTGTGATGCCTGGATTAACAGTATTCCTTTATCTTAGAAAAGTGAAATATAAAAGACATGTAGCTGGCTACTAATTCAGCCCTTATCTCACACAGGGTTTTCTGTAAAATTCAGTGCATGTACTGTATAATTTGTCCCTTGCATTTCAGGAAAATTCAGAAGCTTGCTTGCTAATGAAAATATAGTGCTGCTCACTTTAGATGTATAATTCTCAAATAAATCTCTCATACAGGGAGTATCGAGGTGCCACTTGGATTCAGTATTACACAGCTGTGTCCTGTGCATGAGTGTCACGGATGTGGTGCTGCAAGCAAACCCAAACATAGCCACCACACATTGCTCCATGCAAAGTCTTAACTGCCCTGTTTGCAGTCCAGCCATTTCTGGTGAGTAAGTTGAACTGGCTTCTGTAAAATAATCTCAGTTGTCATATCTTATGCAATCAATATTCATCTGTAGCCCAAAAGAACAAAATATTTTGGGTTCCAGCCTTCTGAAAAACAGGGAAGGAAAGGAAAACTCTGGCTCATTTCGCGGATGGGTTAACAAGAACTAAGGTATTTATAACCCATTTTTTATTTCACTCATACTAAATATAAGGGTCATTCTGGGTTTCTGGCCAATGCATTCAAAACTCACTTGGCCATCACAGTCTAAGGAAACTTGCTCTCAGACTTTGATTTGCCAAACCTGGTCAAAAGCAAACGTAATGTGTAAAACACAGCTGACATAGACAAGCCAGAATTTTCTTCTCCTCTGGTTTGGCTGAACCTCTTTTGGTCTACCAATGATGTTTACAGTATTTATGAAATAGGCAGAAAATAATCAAACTCTCCACAGATGATTAATAGTGATAGTCTTTAAAAAAAAATTAGAAAGGTCCATCTTGCCTCTACTTTCATTCCTAGTACTTTCCCATTAATATTTCAGGAAACTTCAATCTGTATTTAAAGGATTAGAGAATTCTTGTAGATGTCAGCATTATAATATTTAAAGCTTCCTGTGCTTTTGTGGTTGCTGTGTTGACTCTCTGTCATAAGCAGATACTTGATTCTTGCCTTCATTCTCATCACATGTACCCACTCTTTCTTTTTACTTCTGCACTAATACACAGCCCAGTTTCCTCAGTCATTACTTATTTTAGGTATTAGCTTGCCAGGACTTCATCAGGGCTGGAGTTATAATGTGTGATACCTTAAAGAGTCTAGAGCTGAATATCTGGATTTTACCCTGGCTATTCTAACAGTCAATATTTTGAGCATCTGTGGTTCTGTCTTTGACTTAAGTTGGAAATTTATTTTACATACAATTTCACATTTTAAAATCTTTTATCTGCCTCTAAATAACTTGTTTGAAATGTTTCTTTTTCCTTTTTTTTTTCTATTTTCTCCCAACATCTGTTTGAGCTGAAAATGCTATTGTCCAGAAATCCGGCCCAAGAGAGGAGAAGGGCTGATTGCATCAACAGGCAATTCTATGCAATGTTGTCTTTTCAAGGAATGCTCTGTGGAGTCTGAAATGGATGCACCTTTGCATCCTTCCCACTTTCTCTAGCACATGTACTGCATTGGTGTGGATCACAGAGACCACACATTAGGGTTTTGAGGAGAATACAAGAACAGATGAAAGGAATTTGATTTCTGCTCTCATGTGAAGGAGGAAAATCTCAGCTTGGGGGAAGTTGTTCTTAAATGGATACAGACAATATAATTTTAGTTGGCATGGCTTCACCTCCTATTAGATTATAAGATATTTAACTGTGTAGTGAAACAAGTCGTTGTCATTCTCTACTAAAATAATAAATGTGTCTAAAATTTAGTAGATATCTTAGAAGATGAATTAATAATAATTCTTTTTTTTTCCAACAACAAAATGGTGATGTCCAGTGGGATATGTTCTTCTCAAGCATGTTAAAAGTCTCTGCCAGATGCTTTATTGCTTTAACATTTGCAAAGTTTTTGCTTCTGTTCCCATGAGTCCTTCTGTTTTGTTTAAGGCTGGAAAGGGTAAATGTTGGTGCAAACTCATTTGCATCAAAAATGCCAGAGCCAATCACCAAGTAATCTAAGAACAAATACCCAAGACTCTAGAACATATATTTTGGCATATTTTGATCAAGTGCATATCAAATGACAACCCAAACCATATTCTTGTATCTAAGACCATATCCCAGAATTTAAGGACTTACATGATTTTGTTAAGAAGTTTTGGAATTTTATATTTTACAATTCATTGTTGACTGAATTGGAAGGTAATTTACTTCTAAGTCTCTTCCTGTGTTTTCCTTAATTGGAAGTAAAGTGTATGTGAAACCAGACCTTTGTTCCAAATAACCTTAAGCATGATGTGGTAAGAGAGTCTCAATCAAACAGCTTTCCTAGATGATATGAAACATTATGGCTAGTTCAGTAAAACTAGTAAGCTTATAAAAGAAATTATGCTCAATTATAAAAGAGCATAATAATTTAAGGGCAAGAAAGGAGTTAGAATATGCATAGCAACCTAATAGAAATATCTAGAGATAGGTGGCAGACTTCATGTGAGTCTGCCACATGAAGAAGGGGAGAGTGAGTGACAGCAGATAGCTCTCTTCGGCCAGTCATAGTCCCATCTCCACAGTGTGTCTGTTCTGACAAAGCATAAAGTAACTTGCTTATGAATAAGATAAAAATGGGTTGTGTCTGCCTCTAGAATAATTGCCTTCTCCTGAAGCAAGGTATTTCACTGTAAAGACACAAATGTCTATCTTAGAAGTTCCTCAACCACAGAACCCTTCAAGAACTGTAGCAAGAGTTTCTTGACATACATGAAGCTTACTCCTGGTGAAGTGTCTTGGGTTCAGTTGTAACAGTTATTTTTCTCCTTCTTAGTAGCTGCTGCAATGCTGTGTTTTTGACTTTCAGCTTAGGAACAGCACTGGTAACACCAATGTTTTTAGTTGTTGCTAAGTAATGTTTACTCTGATCAAGGGTCTCATGCTCTGCCAGTGAGAAGGGGCACAGGAAGCCAGGAGGAAGCAGAGACATGACACCTGACACAAGCTAAACAAAGGGGTACTCCATACCACAGCACATCATGCCCAGTATATAAACAGGGTGGGAGTTACTTGGAAGGCCCAGATGGCTGCTTGGGTCAGGGTGGCTATCGGTCAATGGGTGTTGAGCATTTGTGTTGTGCATCACTTGTGGTTTAAGCCCAGCTGAGTTTGGCAAGAGTATATAAAACTAAATGGGGAAAAGGAAAAAAAAAACAAACAACAAACCAAAACCACAAGTGATGCTAACAGCATTGTTCTCAGGCTAAAACTGAAAACACAGCACTGCACCAGCTACTAAGAAAGAGAAAAATAACTGTTACTGCTGAACCCAGGACATGAAGGTAGTGAGCAATCCTTGCTAGTGAGCTTTCTGAGAGGGGAAAGAGGTAACTTCAGTCCATCAAGGGTGAGCTGCTGTTCATCACAATTGTAGGGTACGTGCAAGTGAGTGGATAGTGTTTTCTTATTTAATGTGTAAAAGAGGGTTTTATAAGCTAATATTTTATTCTACTTTGAGACTCTAAATTTTATTCTGCACCTTATTCCTTGATTCAAATTTTTCTCTGTTAAATCAGTGTTACAGATTGACAAGGACTTTACTGCTTTTCCGTTTATCAGTCATTTTATCTGTAAAACCATCCTGTTTAATTCTTCATATTGTAAGTTGATCTAATTTTAGAGATTTTGGACCCTTTGTTTAGTTTATGCAAGGACTAGAAATATACAACAATTATTTGTGTAACAGTGTGAGATTCTTTATTTTCCCCATATTTTGTAATATTCAAAGCTGGGGTTTAGTCTTATTTTTACAAAGATACTAATTGAATTAAGTCCAAAAATGTGACAAGATTTTCTGAGGTGATGGGCACCCTAAGTGGTCAATGAGCTTAAGCATAGATAAAACCAAAGGATGCTAGTTTAGGATACTCTCTATATGGACTTATGCAACTCATCTCCTATTTTAGACAACTGTCAGCATCTTGGCCAGAAGTTGTATTTCAAACAACTGAGTTAAAATTATTTTCTTTGGATGCTTTAAATCATTTATTGCAACAAATGTGTTGAGTGTGGTATCAGGGTATGCTTAAAAATGCTGTATCACTCTAAGTACTTACGTTATTGTCCAGCTTATTAAATGGCATGGCTAGCATTGGTGATTAAATGAAATTGCAGTGAAACAAGGTCAGTAGTCTTCTTTTGAAAGGTGTGGCATTGGATCAGAGTTCCTCTATTAAATCCTTTACTCTGAATGATCAACTGACGCACAAGATTTCAGCATCATGCTTTGCCCTCAGAAAATAATGTACAGCTCTGACCTAGGAATATTTCACTGAACCTTTCATTTTCATGGCTCACTACTGAAACTTATAATGGAAATCTCTTTGTTCTTTGTTAATACAGTTTTGCTGGCAGAAACAAGTCTTCTTATGCTTCCATTTTTATCAACCTTTCTAATCTGCATCTGAATTCAAATTTAAACTACTATGTTCCATAGATACTTCTCACAAATACCTTTGGGGCAACAACATGCTCATGTTCTACTGCTTGAACCTCTGATCATCAAATTATAGAGTTGTTTGGGTTGAAAGGGACCTTAGGATCATCTGGTTCCAAACCCCCTGCCATGGGCAGGGACACATCACATTAGACCACGTTGCCCAAGACTCTGTCCAGCCTGGCCTTGAACACTGCCAGGGACGGAGTATTTACTTCTTCTTTGGGCAACCTGTGCCAGTGCCTCACTACCCTCACAGTGAATTTCTTCCTTATATCTAACCTAAATCTCTCTATTTAAGTTTGAACCCATTGCCACTTATCCTGTCACTACAGTCTGATGCTGAAATCTCTCCTATGGAGCACCCATTTTTACAATGGACTTCTGCAAGAATCTGTTGATTGACTCAGTTTGCTGCATCAAAGTCTTGGAAGTGTATCTTTATGTTTCATGGAAAAGTCCAGTTAGCTATAGAGACTTACAGTCTTATGTTTTAGCTTACCTCAGTAGTCATGACTGGGTATGTTATCCTTTAGTTCATTTTTTGTGAAAGAATTGTATGTATGGAACAGCTGTTCATCTCATGCTAGAAGGTACTTAATTTTACTAGTGAATAGAGTTTACATATGCCTAGAAAGCTGTGAGGATAGTAATAATATTTCAGTGTTAGAACATCATTTCTCCACACTGTAACTGCAAGGCTATTAGGTGTAGATTTATTATACCATTTAAGTATGAATCTCATATTGGTGAAGTGATACAGAAATGTGGAAAGTTAAGTTGATTAAGAAGCATACTAAAGTATAATTGTGATTCACACCAGCAAAATGACCCTTTCAGTGCCTGATTCAGAAAGGACTTAACCAAAAGCAGGTATATGCCAACAGCTCACCTGGCTTAGATCTAGATTCCCCACTCACATGCACTAAGCAAAGGCTAGTATGAATTGACATTTGGGTGTGTGTAGTGTTGCTAACACTCTGATGGAAAGAGCCTTTTGAACGTTGACCTTATAGTGCATTTTTAAACCCAGAGCAGAAGTAACTTATTGTTTATTCTTACTCTCTGTGTGTTCTTAAGCAACACAGGTGCTTTATAATAATTAATAGTGAATGACAGAATAGCTGAGGATGGAAAGGACAACTGGAAGTCACTTTGTCAGTCCCTCTTCCCTGCCCCTGCTCAAGTAGGGTCCATCCCCCCCTCCCCAGCAGGTTTCTCAAGCCACTGAATATCTCCAAGGATGGAGACTCCATAGTCTGGGCAACCTGTGCCAATGGTCAGTTGTCCTTACAGCAAGACATTTTTTCCTTATCCTTGGAGGGAGCCTCCTGTGAATCAGTTTGTGCCCCTTGCCTCTAGTCCTGTCACCAGACACCACTGAAAACAGCCTGAATCTGTCTTTGGTATACCCTCCCTTCAGGTATTTGTACATACTGATGACATCCCTCCTTGAATAAGCAACAAATTTAAAGAAGCTTTGGGTAAAGGCGTGATTAATTTCTGCACAATAAGAATTAAAAAAAACCCAACAAAACAAAAAACCCACTTCATGATTAAAACTCACTTCTATTTACGTATAAATATGTTTCATTTATTAGCTTCTTAGGAAACTTTTTTCATGTTTTCGCCCTAAAAAACCACCATGGTACTATTATTTTTCCCAAGTAGGATGACTCTTAAATTCACAAAGGACTTGAAAGATTGATTATTTTTATGGCTAATATTTTTTTTGTGTGGGTATTCACATTATGTGATTTCTTTCTGTTGAGTTTATGACAAATCAAATTTTTCTAACCTTATTACTCATAAGAAATGAATAAAACAGTTTAGAAATTCCACTGAAGTGGATGCATTGCTCTCATTTAAATGGGTATTTATAAATAAATTTTAATAATATGTACCATCTTGCAATTTTTAGAAATGAATAATGATTATTGGGTTTTTTTTTAGTCTGCAGTAGCTATTGTATGAGTGTGAATGACTGAAATGATGTGATGATTTGCAACGGCAGTATTAACAAATCTAACTAATCATTATTCAAAGTAAAACTTGATTTTCTGGAATGTTAGTTATATGTCTGGAGCCCTAGCTGGAACTTATAGACTACAGTTTTTCTCCCAAATGTTGTTCTCTGTATAAACAAAAGGACCCTCTGTCAGTATCCATGCCGATTTAAAAATGAAATCTGGTAATGGTATGCCAGACTGATGACCTTCATAGTTGCTGAGGGGAGTAGCTTGAGAGAGGACACCTGCAACACCGGAGCGGAGCGGGGGGAGATCAGCGTCCAGGAGCCTCACCTCAGAGCGACAGGAACCACTGAGGACGGAGCCCCAAGTCCTCGCCAGGACTTGCCCAGCAGACGGCAGCTCAGCTCACCCGAGCAGCTGACTCACCGGGGGCGGAGCCAGGAGGAGCGGCACCAGCTGTGAGTGGTTAAAAACCTGCCCAGGGAGCGCAGCGAACAGAGAAGGGTCGAGGCAGTTTGCGAGGGATGGTGAGCGGGATGGTGAGCACTCGACGTATGACCAGGGCCCGGACTTGAGAGCTCTGCTCTGTTTGCCCCGACGGCAGCCAGCGTAGGCACCCAGACAGAGCCGGTAAGTGGGGAGGCTGTGGTGCAGAGCTTGGAGTGTAGAGAGTGCCTGCACTGGTCTGGGAGGGAATGGTGTAGAATGGGCAGGGCTGCGCTCGCTGCTTCCTAATAGAGGTTCTTCTGCAGCAGGTGGCTGAGCTACGGGATGATGTCAGTAAGCTGCAAGATGTCAGGGAAGCTGAGAGGAAGCAGGACTGCTTGCTCCAGGCCCAAACAGCACAGGGGCCTCAAGATTCCTCTCTAACTCATGGAGGAGAGAAGGAGGCTGTTGATCAGGGAAGCTGGGAATTAGTAACAAAGAAAAACAACAAAAGGAGGAAGAGAGCAATTAAAAGCAAGGGGCTTCCTCCTAAATCTAATGTCCCCACCCAGAACCACTTTGCAGTTCTGCAGGGTGCTAATGAGGAAATGCACTTCCATCAGAAACAGTCGGCTGGTGCACTGGTACAGAAGATCTCTGCTGGTGCTGCCAGGAAAACGTGGTAGGTTGTAGCAGTAGGGGACTCTGCCTTGAAAGGGACAGAAGCACTCATCTGTCGGCCTGACCCGGTCACAAGGGAGGTGTGTTGCCTACCTGGGGCACGGATCAGGGATGTTGTGGAGGGGCTGCCTGCTCTAGTAAGTCCCACGGACTATTACCCGCTTCTAGTGATACATATGGGTGCTAAGGATATAGATAGCAGTAGCCTGAGGAGTATAAAGAAGGACTACAGAGCTCTGGGAGAGGTGGTCAGGGGCTCTGGAGCTCAGATAGTCTTTTCGACAATTCTCCAAGACACAGGGGAGGACCTTCCAAAGGCAAGGAGGATTGGACAGGTTAATAAATGGTTAAAAGGGTGGTGTCATAGTCAAGGGTTTGGGTGTCTTGAACATGGGGCCCAAGTTTGTAGGCCAGGCCTACTGGGGGCTGGTGGAGCTGCTCTGATAAAGAAAGGGAATAGTGGCTTTGCTGGGAGGCTTGCCAGACTTGTCAAGGATGCTTTAAACTAGTTGTGTTGGGGAGGGGAGCATCATTTCATCCCAACACACCCAGTCAGTTGCCAGCACCTATAATAAATGCTCAGAGCAATGTAGTGATATTCTAGGCACTCCAGCCACTGAGCTGGCTTCGTTTGGAGCTCAGCTCAGATGCATCTATACAAATGCCCATAGTATGGGGAACAAACAAGAGAAATTAAAGATGTGGGCACATCTACGGGGCTATGATATAATAGGCACCACATAAACATGGTGGGATGTTTCCTTTGACTGGAGTGTTGGAATGGAAGGTCACAGGCTTTTTAGAAAAGACAGACCCGGTAGGAGGGGAGGGGGAGTTGCCCTTTATGTTAGGGATAGGCTGGAGAGTATGGAACTCTGTCTGGGGACAGGTGATCAGTTAACAGAAAGTCTGTGGGTCAGGGTTAAGGGGAAATCGGTGACGAGACACATTACTGTGGGGATATGTTACAGACTGCCTGATCAAGAGGAACCTGTGGATGAAGAACTCCACAGACAAATAGGAAAAGCTCGCACTCGCAGGCCCTTGTTCTCATGGGTTCTTCAACTACCCTGACATCTGTTGGAGTGAAGGTAAGGCCCAGCACAAGCAATCCAGGAGGTTCCTCAATTGTGAGGAAGACAACTTCCTTCTGCAAGCAATAGAGGAGCTGACAAAGAGAGGTGCTGTGCTTGACCTTGTGCTCACCAACAGGGAAGGGCTCGTTGGAAATGTGATGCTCCAGGGAAGTCTTGGATGCAGTGATCACAAGATGGTCGAATTTGAGGTCCTCAGGACAGTGAGAAGAGCGTGCAGCAAGCTCACTGCCCTGGACTTCAAGAGAGCAGACTTTGGGCTCTTCAGGAACCTGCTTGGCAGGGTTCCATGGGATGTAGCCCTAGAGGGCAAGGGGGCCCAAGACTCTTGTTTAATATTCAAGGATCACCTGCTACAAGCTCAGGAGTGTTGCATCCCAACTAGAAGGAAGTGCAGCAGGAGGGCCAGGAGATCTTGGATGGATAAGGAGCTGCTGTGGAAAATTGACAGGAAAAAAGAGGCTTATAAAAGGTGGAAGCAAGGACAGGTGGCCTGGGATGAATACAGGGATGTTGTCTGGGAAGTTAGGGACCGGGTTAGGAAAGCTAAGGCCCAGTTAGAATTAAACTTGGCTAGAGATGTTAAAGATAACATAAAGGCATTTTATAGGTATGTAGCGGCTAAAAAATAGACTAGGGACAAAGTAGACCCCCTCCGGAAGTTTTCGGGAGAACTGGCTACACAGGATTTGGAGAAGGCTGAGGTTCTGAATGGCTTCTTTGCCTCTGTCCTCACTGGCAAAGGCTCTGACCACAGCACCCAAGTCTTGGAAGGTGGATGCAGGGACTGTGAAAATCTAGACCTTGGGCCACACAAGTCCATGGGACCTGATGAAATCCATCCACGGGTCCTGAAAGGAGCTGGCAAATTAAGTTTCTAAGCCACTGTCCATCATATTTGAAAGATCATGGCAGTCAGGTGAAGTTCCTGATGACTGGAAAAAGGGAAATATAACCCCCATTTTCAAGAAGGGGAAAATGGATGACCCAGGGAATTACAGACCAGTCAGTCTCACCTATGTGCCTGGCAAAATCTGGGAGCAGATTCTCCTGGAAGGCATGCTAGGGAACATGAGAAACAACAAGGTGCTTGGTGACAGCCAGCATGGCTTCACTAAGGGGAAATCCTGCCTGACCAATTTGATGGAATTCTATGATGGGGCTATGGAACTGATGGACAGGGGTAGAGCAGTTGATGTCATCTACCTGGACTTGTGCAAAGCATTCGACACTGTTTCACACCACATCCTTGTCTCTAAATTGGAGAGACATCAGTTTGATAGGTGGACCACTCAGTGGGTAAAGAAGTGGCTGGATGGCCACTAGCAAAGAATTGTGGTCAGTGGTTCAATGTCCAGCTGGAGAGCAGTAACGAGTGGTGTCCCTCAGGATTCGGTGTTGGGATCAGTCTTGTTTAACATCTTTGTCGGTGACATGGACAGTGGGATTGAGTGTGCCCTCAGCAAGTTTGCCAAGGACACCAAGCTGTGTGATTCGGTTGATACTTTGGAGGGAAGGAATGGGATCCAGAGGGACCTTGACATGCTTGTGAGGTGGGCTGATGCCAACATGATGAAGTTTAACCATGACAAGTTCAAGGTCCTACACCTGGGTTGGAGCAATCCCAGGCACAGCTACAGGTTGGGCAGAGAAGAGATTCAGAGCAGCCCTGTGGAGAAGGACTTGGGGTGTTGGTCGATGAGAAAATGAACATGAGCCAGCTTCAGTGTGTGCTTGCAGCCCAGAAAGCCAACCATATCCTGGGCTGCATCAAAAGAAGCATGACCAGCAGGTCAAAGGAGGTGATCCTGCCCGTCTACTTTGCTCTTGTGAGACCTCATTTGGAGTTTTGTGTGCAGTTCTGGTGTCCTCAACATAAAAAGGACACGGAACTGTTGGAACAAGTCCAGAGGAGGCCACGAGGACGATCAGGGGACTGGAGCACCTCCCATATGAAGACAGGCTGAGAAAGTTGGGGTTGCTCAGCCAGAAGAAGAGAAGTCTGCGTGGAGACCTCATAGCAGCCTTCCTGTATCTGAAGGTGGCCTATAAGGATGCTGGTGAGGACTGTAGTGATAGGACAAGGGGTAATGGGTTGAAACTTAAACAGGGGAAGTTTAGATTTTATATAAGGAAGAAATTCTTTACTGTTAGGGTGGTGAGGCACTGGAATGGGTTGCCCAGGGAGGTTGTGAATGCTCCATCCCTGGCGGTGTTCAGGGCCAGGTTGGATGAAGCCTTGGGTGATATGGTTTAGTGTGAGGTGTCCCTGCCCCATGGCAGGGGGGTTGGAACTAGGTGATCATTTAGTGACAAAATGACAAAGGTCATTTACAACCCTAACTATTCTATGATTCTATGAGTCTATATTTGTATTCACGTTGTTAGATGTGTTTGCGTGCAGTGATATCTTCTTGTGGGCAAGTTTGTGATAGTTGTTCTCTGCACAGAATATAGACGAGGTAAATCTATGACTTGATTTTTCTTCTCTAGAGTTTGCACTGATTGCATGCTTGTGTGTAAATGGTGCAAATGGTTGTCAGTGTGAACTTGGGTGGATGTCAAATACTTGACTCAAAAGGTAAAAATAGTACTGTGGGTTAATGTCAGATTGCCATTGTACTTTTGAGTATTTGGAGTCTTTTTCATTAAGCTAAAATTTATGACATGCGCCTAGCTTAAAACTGAAAAAAAAACCCCCACAGCCCTTCAAGCTTGATTCTTCCGCTGAATTTCATCACTCTTCTCTTAAAGGTAAGACTACTGTCTTCTTGTTGGCATTTTATCTGGCAAGGGCTCAACACTTAGAGGTACACAGATCACCCAATTTCACTGTTCAGAGGGGCACCTGCCACCAGCCCCAGTGTGCAAGGTGAGGGAAAAGAGGCCTGAGAAAATACATTCATGAAAACAAGGAAGATGTATTTTTGTACTGCCTGAGCTGCTGACTCAGCTAAGCATCCCTAAGGATGCTTAAAATGTGGGTGAAGCACTTGCTGTAATTCAAGATAGAGTGCTTAGAAAGGGTCTGGCAGGTCTTTTGCCCTTTAAAGAGCAGTCACTTTGTTGGATGGACATGAAAAAGACAACGATAGCTGAAAGTTCTCCTGATCAACATTTTTTAAAACTGAAATTGCTTACTTTGCCAGCTAATAAAATACCAGTAATGTCCTGAAATAATGAAATTATTAGCTAAGGTTCAGCAGAATTGCCTCAGTGCTATTAAAAATATTTATAAAATGAATTTGAAGGGCATCGTAGCCCATTAATGTCATTGCTCCTGACGTATTATCAGGACACCATACTACAGTCTGACATTACTTAGTGAAAACTATCAGCTAATGACAGGGCTAGAGAATTTTCTCTTAGCAGGACTTGTGCAAAGTTATTTAGGTGAGTTGACTTCAGCGAATAAGAAAGGGACATCTTCCTTTAGAAATGTATAGTTCTTTTTATTGTCTGTATGTTTTAAGCAAGAAAAAGAACAAAAATCTAAATGCACTGAGTAGGAGCATCTAAGCATTAATTCTATTGGTCTGATGACCAAGGACATTTAAAAAGTGTTAAATAGGAAATGATGCATATCTACTCACAAAAATTTCATGGTATTATATTCACCATAGTATAACATGCTGTCATCTTGCAGAATTTCTGCATTATTTCCTTGTGTAATATGTGATTATATTTCAGGAAAATAAGATGGGGGAGAGGGGGAGAGGAATAGAGTGTTCTATGGGAAAGCAGATGCTGGACCAGAAATCTTTATCTCCTTTTTATTTGTTTTGTTTTGTTTTCCTCTTTGTCTTGCAGTTTTCTGGTACATCCTTGGAATCTGCACTTCCAGCTGTACAAGGATGTCCTATTTCAGAATACTAAAGCACAAAATCAGTCACTTCTCATTCTAACTGTATTGGGCCACCTTTCTGTTGAGCAGGGCATGATAAAAACCAGCACAATGCAGGGGACTTGCCAAATGCAGGGGAAGGAGCTCACGATAGCCAAGGTAAGGTTTAGATACTAAGGCTGGGTTGGCTTTGTCAAAACTGTATCCTTGGTCCCTGACGTAGGGGAATCTCTGACCACCTTTCTGAGAGTTCTCAGTCAGGGCTGAAATGACACAGAGATTATGCTGGAGGCAATATACCTTCTGGAATGATTCTGGGCTTTGTTTTGCTGCTATTATTAATGTAGAATATTTTTTCCCAGGAGGGGAATATTTCACTTCAGCAGGATTATTACTTTGAGGGAGTGTTGCTTCACACAAGTGGCCCTGTTTAAATAAACTGTGTTTGACAGCAAAGGCTACAGTGTGCTCCTGTGCTTCCTGAGACTGCACAAAGATAGATCTGTCTGGGCTATTTCCAGTTCTTCCTGTCAGATTAATTTCAAGGAGTCAGGAGCCTTAACAACTCCTTCGCTTGAAGAGCAGTGGCAAGGATTTCTGTCTCTCTTCTTCTTCCATGCTTTTAATCATACCTTAGGCCCTCTGCGAAGCCTGAAGACCACTAATGCTGCACTAATATACCAGACTGATAGTATCCTCTATTACCTGTGTTACAGAGAGGAGAGGACAAGTCATACCAGAAAACAGAGCCTTCACCTGTGCCGACATCTCCTGTACAATGTGGAGGAAAGGGGCACTTTCACCAAAGGTAGGAGCAAAGAAAGGAGGAAACAAATCTCTGAGCACAGATTGCTAGGGCTTTCTGAGCAGAGTATGTGACTCTCAAATACAGGAATTAATCAATTTCTAAGACTTAGTGCCAACAAAATAAAAAGTTAACTCTGTATTGGTGTGCCTGACACTTCTCATGGGGATCAGAACTCTGCCAGAAACTTATGTGCAGACTTATATGCAGACTGACCAGGAAGGTTGGCCATAAGCTGTGCATTCCATGGGAACATTTGTCATACTGTTAAATAGTAAACTGTACTGTGAAAGAGGCTATATTTGAATTAAGTCTGCACATGTTAATAAAAACTAGACGGTTTACATTTAACATTCAGAAAATCTCCTTTATGCCAGATATATAAATTACTATGTATTTTGAAAGAACTCCCTCTTTTTCCACAAAGCTATTTTGCTGACTCCCTCCTATCGAAGGTGTTCCTATGCTGATAGCATCTTGTTCTCTTAAGTGAATTTCTTGTAAAAAGATTATGTCAGCTTTTTCTGTTTCAACAATTTTTGTGGTTATAACTTTAAGTCATTTATGTTCCCCATTACAAATTCAATTATTTGATTTGCCATCATTCACCTCTGTAATATCTGACCATTTTATGTACTATACGATGTCATTGCCAACCTTTAGCAGAAGTATAAAAAGACTAGCATATTCTAAAGCTCTTTCTTTGGAGATGTTTGTTTTCAAAGAAGTTAATATATCAATATAACTCAGAGAAACCTACTAGAACACTTTGCATATTTTGACACTTTATTTTTAGCCCAGTTTCTCATTAACAGGCTCTGTTGGTTTTCTTATATTGTCAATGAATTACTTATGGATAAAAATAATCAAAATATTTACAACAAAAAGAAGGAAGGTTGAAGTAATAGTGATAATCCACACAGTTGTGGATAAACTTGAATCAAAAGCAAGAAGGACTGGCAGGGTGCAAATTCTTATTTTCCTTCATGATATATAGATGTGGTCTAAACTAGTATAAAAAATAAAAGGCAATGGTCTTAGTTTAGTTTTGGGGTTGTTTTTTTGGTCTTTTTTTTTTTTTTGCCTTGAAAAATTCTGTTACTGACCAGTCATCATATCCAAATTTCCCTGACTGATGGAATCTGACAATGGGAATATGGCTATGGGAATATGGCTGCAGGCCAGTAATTTTTTTTGTTGTTGTCAGGCATACTCAAAAGAGTAACACCATCTGCTTTCCAGCAATTAGATACTCCCCTTTCAATTGTAATATACTGCGAGTCAGATAATTTATTCGTCCCAAGGTAAATGTATACACTTGCAGTACAGTGGAAATGAAGAGAACTAAGCCTGGCAGAAGAATAAATAGCTCTGTCTGTTGTCCTGTTATTGGCAGGTCCCCAGCAGCTCACCCACACTGTCCCTCTGAATAAGCACCCCATCCCACACCCACTTCTCCTACTTCAGCTGCAGAGAAAATAAAACAAAACTATAATTGCCCAGTTACTTTAATCTGGAAAGGTTCGTGGTAAATTGCTTATAGTGTTTTCAGTATTCCATGAAGACCTAGGTAGATGGTAGGATTTAGCATGACTAGTGACTAGTAGTGGTGAAAGAAATACAAAGGAATACAAAGGCACAACTGGTTTGCAAGAAGTCATGTATCAAGGAAACTAAAACAAAGGAGAAATATAAACTAATAAAGTGGATAAAGGATATATTTGTAGTGAGCAGTGTTGCCCAGTGAACAAGATTTGTTGTCATTGCCAGCAAAAAGATTTGCATTAAACAGTGGCAGGGTCTCAACATGGTATGTGGCTGTGATCTCTCCTGCTGGCACTGGCTCCAGAAACACGGTGTATGAGAAGTGGTGGCTGATCCCTATGGGCTGTCTCTAGGCAGCAGCAGCCTGGAGGGTTCCCAGGGGCTGGAAAGATACTGGTGCAGTTTGCAGACCTTCCCTGTGCATTGAGAGGAGGAAATGCACAAAGATAAACCCACACAAACCTGCCAGTGAGGAGGCAGCAGCCCACTGCAATACTGTGACCATCTGGAGAAGCCCTCAGGGTGGTAGCAGTTTGCTGCATCCTTTCTACCCACATCCTCCTAGAGGAAAGCTGATGGCATCAACCTTGGGGCCAAGAGGGCATCTCTGGGGTGAGTATGCTAGCAGGGTTTCTCTTATAACAGTTTACACTGTCATTAATGAGGCTTTTCTTTACCAATCAGGATATGAAATGTTGATGGTATTGTAACTGAACTAATTATACTGCCTGTTGTATTTTGATTAGGCTGCTAAAACATGACTCAGGCAAACAGCAAATTCTTGTCTCCATGTTTGTTGCATGTTCCCTTCTTCCCATAATAAGGTTATGAGTGCCAACCAGTGGAAGAAATTCCTGCTTTGCTGGGATTTAATTCCATGTGAGAATGAATACTTTGACTGAATTTGAACAATTTAGTATAGAAATAGCCACATTTAAAGATCCCAGGCTATCAACTAAGGAAAAGAAAGTCTTGTGAATATTAATGAAGCCTCCAGAAATAAGCTGAGTCTGTCCTCTTAACTGTATCTCTCTATAGATGGTAATTATAAAAGAGTGAGAGGTCAATTAAAAAGTTCTCCAGAGGAAAACTCTGGTTCTATGCTCTTTCTACAAGATTTGGACAAAGTCCTATAGAAATCTGATCAGAAGTCTCTGGTTGATAATATACTGTGTAATAGTACAATATAAGAAAATGTCATAGCTGATCTGCTTTGAGTGCTGGAGAGACTCAGAAAAGTTTAAACTAAAAATATGAGAACTTTGTCTTTTATTTGACAATCTCTCTTCATGAACAGACATGATCAAATTTCACTTGTTGGAATTGGGTTTAGAAAAATATGTATCCAAGATGTACAACTATAATGTGTATAATACAATAATTATATATATTTTATATATAGTATAATGATTATATATAATATAATGCGTATACAAGATATACAACTATATACACCTGTTCCTAGAAATCAGACTTGTTATCATTCACATGCATACGGTAGGAGACGTTGAAGAAATGAGCTGGGAACTATAAATATCACAAGACATTGATCAGAATTAAGAAGATCAGTTCCAACAGAGCAGGTCCTAGAAATTAGAGTGCTCCTGGGAGAAATTAGAAATACTCAGTGATCACAGAAGTCAATGTGCTAGACCCTGTGCTTGTGTAGATTAGCACTGAAATCAATAAAACTCTTACAGTTTGTCACAGCTTTTGGTGGTGTTAAATTAGGGTAATATTTATGACAATACTTTCTAGTGTTCTGTCTCTCAGAAAAGTGTAGATGGTCAGAAGAGGTTTGTGTGCTATAGAAATACATCTCAAAACATTGGGCATGAAATAGAGGACACTAACTGTGAAGGTGATACAGTTAGAGCTGTACATACTTGATCGGGAAGTACTTCAGTAGCGTATTGTCCCATTAACAGACTGAACCTTTAAGAGAGGAGGCAGTGTATGGAGCCTTATTGCAGCATTTCCCATCTGCTAAGAAGTTAGATGTTGACATTAATTCCATAGGCCCATGATTTAGCACTCTCTCAAACCTGATGTTTTGTACGTGCCCCCTGGCAACCATCAGTTGCAGTGGAGGTTGGAATTTGTCTTGCTTTAGGTGAAACAAAGTGATATTTACTGAAATATTAAGCAGGAAAACAGATTGCAAAACCCCAGGCTAAACATCATGAGGAGCTTCAGAGACATCTTCAGGGAAATTTTTTTCTACTTCACTTTGTAAGTAGGATAAGGTAAACACCTACCCTTTATGAGCAAACATTGCTTTATATAAACCCATAGGCAGAAGATATTTACTTACAAAAGGAAGTTAAAACCTGATAGAAATGCTATGTATATTACCTCTAACTTAAGGGAAATGTGAGGATTTATTTTCATTTTATAGGATGAACTTGCTTCTCACAATTTCTTTGAAAATACACTCTTTGGTTTAAAAAACTTCAGTCTAGCTGAATTGAGGTTACAACCCTAAAATGTTTCCTAACACTAATCTCACATATTGCTGGGGTGATAATAACTTTTTTCAGCTGAGAATGGTGTAAAGTGAACAGTAAATAGGATTGCTGATCTTTCATTTTTGCTCTTCCCGTCACCCTTTCTGAACATATATGCTATTAAATCTTTAGCTTAGGAAGAACAAAGATTTGTTAACTCAAAGCAGTATTTCCCAAAGACAAAAACTGGGGGCCAAACCCATGTTTTTTGTTTGCTTGTTTAGTTGGTTTTGGGTAGGGATTTTTTTGGTGGAGGGAGGGTGGGGGGTAGGGTTTGTACCTTTTCTTTTTCCTTCTCTATATGCTAATATAAAATTATCAAAAAAGGGAAAAACTAATAAGACTATGAAGTGTCTCGGAGAAGGTTAGTTACCGTGAGTGATATCCACAGCCTTGCCTGAATGCCCATGTTTCCTGGGGACAGGTAGAAAGTAGCACTCCTTTATTTTTTTAATATAGTACAAGCAGTTTGCATAATTCCCAGCAAGAATCCTTTTCTCTGTAATCTCTAATCTGATTTTTTTATTATTATTATTATTACTATTTTAAATTTACATTTCTGGAGCATTGTTTCTATGGCACAGTGGTTATCCAAGGTCTCTCTGGAAAAGGGCTTGGCTCTTGGGGAAGTCATATTGCAGTATTGTAACAGCAGCTGTAACTTGGACTGAGACCTGTGGTACTACTCATTCCCCCACTTTCTAGGTGGTTGCATTTTCTCTGGTGTTGGTCTGGTTTAGGTGACAGCTCTGGAAGCAATTTACAGGGTGATTTGTGTGCAGGTGAAACTGCATTTTCAGTTTGGCACTGCAAGTCCCACCATTGATTCATTTTTACACCATTCAAGTAGTATTCTTGTGGGTCAGCTGTTTTGTACATCTTTATCTCATCTTTTTTTACTCCCCTGAGCAGGAACCTCAGGCTGATACACCAACTCTGTGCTGCTGCCCACCTTCAGGGCAGTTTCTGGTCTGATCCAAATGTTCAGCTTTTCTCTGTGGTAGCCACTGTGTGAACCATGAAAATTGGAGGCTGTAAACTGGAAAAGTTCAGATCCAGGCAGAAACAGGCAGGATCTCAACTTTACATCTCAGGTCTACCAAGAAGTGGACCATGGTGCTTGATCTCTAATTCCCTGAGGTACTTCCATTCCCTCTGACCTCAAAAGGAACCGAATGAGTTCAGAACACAATATTGAATGCAATGAACACTGTTGCTTAATGCTGCAGTAAGCTTTTACATATTTCCCTCACATGGTTTAAATCATTTGTGAAGTAACATGATTATTGCAGAAGATAAAATGTCTAAGTGAGATTTTGCACTTTTAATTGGAAAGAATTATACAGTGATCTACCTAATATTTTAGATTTAGGTTGATATTTTCAGGACAAGGCTTTCTTAAAAACTCATGCCAAGTATACTTAAATTCTTGACTATAGCTGTCAATCCAGGAATTAGCCAACAGTGAGATATATAGTTCGTATAAGACATATAAAGAAGCAGAAACTTTATTCTCATACTGTTATGTCCCTTGTCTGCTACAGTAGTATTTCCTTGTGTGTTGTAGTATTTTACTACATACATTTGTATATATTGAAATACATGTATACTTCCTTCTCCCTCTTCAAGTCCTAATAGGAAACATTCATTTTACGTTAATTCTAACTGCTTTATATTTTTCCTGTGTACATTTGCAAATAACAGAAGCTATTAAATGAAGCCCAAATTCAAGTGCCAGCAAGACATTTATTTATTTCTGATGTGTGACAATTTCTATGCAAATTTCTAGGAAAAAAAAAAAACAACCACCAAAATCAGAGTCTTGATCAATTCTTTACTCATCTATCTTAAATACAGTGAAAATTTGGCAAAAAATTAACCAGGGCGTAAGTTTAAAATCTCCCAATTTTTGGCATTGTTTGTGGTGCACCCCATTCCCATACAAGCCACTACTCACACCAGTGAAACAACACACTTTGATTGACGTAAAGAAGGCTTCATGTTTGTGTACATGTGAAGGTTAGGGTATTTCCCCAAAGAACAGAGGAAATCCTAGCTATTGACAGCTTAACTTGAAATGTCAGCTATCAGTAGCTAACCAGAGCTAAACAGAAATCACATAAACAGCTATTTCAGTTTACCCCCTCTGTTTGCAGATAGAGTTCGAAAATTTCCAGTTCAATTATCCATTTTTATTCTTTTTGTGTGTTTGGAAGGAACCGTAAGCCTGTTTTGCATATTCCAGTGTTGGCTTTCAAAAGCATACATGGGTGCTATCATGCAGCCAAATGGCTGTGTGCTAGTACATTTATATTCTTAAATATCATTAGTAATTATTGTCACTCGTAAATGACAGTTTTGTTAATTTTCTACAATAAATGTCATAAAACAAATTTTAAAATCATCTTATTCAAAAAGCAATTAAAAGTAGAAGCAGTTAAGATTGATAAATATAAATGGGTGCAGATGTTAATTTAAAATGTCTAAGCTACAGCGTTTGTATCATGCTTGCCAAAAATAACAAGTGTATGAGATGTAAAGATGAGGCAACATACTTTGATTTATTTAATTGTTTCACATCATTAACTTAGTTTTGTTCTCAACCTTGTATTTGTTCTATGGCCACTACTCCAGATTTAAAAAATGTTTGTGCTAAATTTCCATCATCTTTTTCATCTCTACCAATCATTTCAGTACAAGATTTTACCTCTCCCTTCAACCACGTTAGTGCCATCTTGCTCTTGTGATTGCACCATCAGTGTTAGTACAGCAACGTATTCAGTTATTTTAAACTAAAAACTCAAATTCCTTTTCCTCAGTTTTGTATTTTGTCACTGGTGTTTGTGTCTGTAGTGAACTCAAAAGTAGTTTTCAATGTGTTCTGCCTTTTGCCATCTCTCTTGTTTTCCTGGTGTTCTCATGGAATAGCTGAGAAGAGTATTAAATAATGAGCCTGAGATTATTAAAATGCATTTAAAAATACCATTGATTTCTTACAATGTTGTTTAGCTTTTTAAATGATGGTACTGTAATCAAGTAATGAAGAAGCCAAGGCCAGCCTTAAAAAAAAAAAAGAAATAAATATTACATACCTGTCATTCAGTGACAATATTTATGCACCTATAATTGGTACAATGCCACTGACATGGAAATGTCTTGTCTGCAGTCATATATATTGAACCATGAAAAATTGCTGTATGGGATGAATCAGTCTGGGAAAAAAACCCTCAAAATATTCCCAGACAAACAATGAATGTCCTTGAAATTTCTATAAGCAATTAATAAATATATTTACCTTGCTCACCTGTTGGAATTGGGTTTTAGTGAAGGCAATAACTTCAAAGGCAACAAAGCTTCTCTGTTGGTATAAAAGACACTTTCAGCCCTGATGCAATTTAAAACAAGATTATGGATTTCTTTGGTAGTAAGAGCTATGGGGGAGGACTGGAGTGTTGTCTATCTTCTTCCTTCTTTCTTTATTACTTACACTTGAGTCCATTCTGTAATCTGCATTATTCAGGGATGTATCTTTGTGTTGCTCTTGAGAGTAGTGTGTACCTGTTTCCAGTTATTCCTGTCATGGAATTCTTTAAATCTATTCAGAAGTGGTTTGAAAGGACTATTGGGCTCCAGGGCAGGTGGAGGATTTCAGTCTGCTGTTCAGGGCATGGAGAGCACAGGAGGGAATAACAAAGTATTGTGAAGATAGTAGGTATTCAATAAACAGACACTGGAGGTTACTAAAATCATAACTGGCCTTCTGGGAGGATAAAGGACTTTTCCAGGGTTTGAGGCAGAGGGAATTGGGAAAGAATGCCAAAGTAATCATCACAGTGCTTGAGCTTTTTATGTATTAACTTGTCTCCTTATGTTTCTTAGCTTACTGAGGAAGGGATGTGGCATACCTGTATCTGTATTGCAGTGTTCACTCCATCCTGTTTCTGTGACCCTTCAGATGAATAGCTATGCACAATGGTGCTGTGTGGCCTCTGGTGCATCCAGGGAGGATCTGTTCACCTTCTCCACTGGCTATGTACTGGGGACTAGCTCATCTAGAAGCTCCAGGAACTTGGGAAACTTTCATGTCAACGTCCCTTTGTGATACAAAGTAAAGCTGTTTTCTCTCTTGCAACAAGATAATCAAATTAGGATTGTGGTAACCATAAGAATTGATGACTAGAATTTGCGAACAGTCACAAGAGTTTAAGTGACTGGCAGCATGTTCCCAACAAAAATGTTGTTAATTATTGAGGAAGTGCAAGAAATTATGAATATTTCATATTTTTGTTGTGATGAGTATTTTATAGTTTTGTTGTCATTATTACTGAGAAACTGTGGTTTGTGCACTATATCCTTCTATAATCAGGAGTGCCTGGAGGGAACCTCTTCTATGTGACAAAGCAGAAATTCTTCTGTTCATTCATAGCACTTTGCCTTGTCAGCAGGGTCATTTTTAACAACGTTTCCATGAAAAAGAGAATAATAACATTGAGAAGTTTGTAAGACCTCTCTAGAAATCTGTGGAATTTGTTTGGTTAGGACCTTCATAATTGTTCTTGCTTTTTGCTCCAGATTGAGGATCATGAAACACCCATGTCTGAGAAAAGAATCAGTATCTTATCTAAATTAAAATCTAAATTAAATCTATGTGCCTTGCAATTTGACCTTTTCTTTTCTGTGTTTGTTTTATTGTTAGGCTGAATTCACTCTTGTTTCAAAGGAGGTGCAGAAAAGCTAAAATCTCCAAAAGAATCAGCCAGAACAAAGCTATCCCATTCAAATGGAGAATAAGAAGAGATAGGAAGAGTAGGCTGGGGTATCACATTAGCCTACTCCCATCATTTTCCTTCCTTTTTACTAGAGACATGACATGATGGGAATGCTGGATACTACTACTGCTGTAGGTTTTAAACTGGCTAAATATAATTAGTAGATGCTGCCTATGTTTGCCAAGTTAATTAATTTAAACATCTCTATATAATTGCAGTGATCACCTGGGAAGCTAAACATGATATTCCCCTTTATATGGCATCTGCCTTTCAAACTGGATAAGTAAGGTACAGTCTGTACTTAAAGTATTTTTTTTGGGGGGGGAACCCAAAAACAAAAAAGAAAACACCAAACAGACTAAAAAAGGGTGTTGAACAACATCTGTCTTCCACACTATAGACTAAATTTAACAAATGAAATGTAAAAGAAAAACATTGGCAGTATTTCTTGTAACAAGAATAAAGATGCCGCGAGTATTGACAGGACTCTGACTGCGTCTGCAGGTCAGTCAGACCATAAACAGCTGGAATATATAATTCCTCATGCTGGTCCAGGACCCAAAACATGAGAGCTCTTGTCCTATGGGACTGGCATGGAGGTGGACTTCAGGCAGCCACCACTCTCTCAGGTTGCTTATTGCTGCTTTGGGCATTAGAACATCATCTGCTTTTCTCTGTCCTTGCACAAAGGACCTTCTTTATCTCCTTGATATCCATGTATGATGAAAAATCTCCACTGATTTAATGCCTACCAGGGGACATGTTTGTATTCTATTTGCAGTCAGGAGCAGGTTATGGTCAAGATTATTTAACACCACCAGAAGCAGAATGCTATGGTATGTCTAATTAAAGCCGAAGTGTTATATTATGTCTAATTAAAGCCAAAGTGTATCAGCTTCAGCTGGTTCAAAGGCAGAAAGACTTCTGTATGTCACACTCTGTAATAAGAAAATATACTGTTGCTGCTACCCGTTTTGATCTAATGTTCTTCCTATTGGAAACAAATGTTCAGGAGCTCTGGGAAGCCTGGGGTTTTTGTTTGTTTGGTTTGGTTTTAGTTTGTTGGTTTTTTTTTTATATGGACTGGGTGGGTGAAATCTAGTAATTGTTCTTTGGAGTGCAGCATAAAACCTGTAGTCAGCAATTGAGCATTGGCTCATAACTTTTTAAAAGCCTTTTTCATGCTGTGTTGATGTGTAAATACAATTCATGCTTTCGAGTTTATAGTGAGCCTGTAGGGAGAACAAAAGAAAAAAGAAGTCTTTCAGAATACATTGCAGTATTTAAAATAGAACATAAAGTAGGTGTAATGGTTTCAGAGAAAACAAATACAACAGGGCCGTCTTCATCAGATGCATTGCTGTGTTGGGTCTGACTGGAATGAAGTTAACTTTCTTCATTACAGCCATTACGGTGCCATATTTCGGATTTGTGTAAAACAGTCCTGGTAGCACACCAGTGTTTTGCCTACTGCCGAATATTGCTTGCACAGCATCAAGGATTTCTTTTTGTCTCACTCTGTCCCCTGCAGCACGTAGGCTGGGTTGGGCAAGACACTGGCATGGGACTAATGGGACAGCTGTCCTGCACTGGCCCAAGAAATATTCCATATCAAATCACATTCTGCTCAGCAATATGACTTGGGGGGGAGGGTTCTTGGTGTTCAAGAACTGGCTGTGCATCAGTCTGCTTGTAGAAAGTGGTAGCTGATTGCCTTTGCATCTTTTTTTCCCATTTCATTCCCTTAGTAGATCACTTTTTATCTTGACCTATGAGTTTTCTTGGTTTTTGCTCTTCTTGTCCTCTCCTCTGTCCCACTGGGGTCATGGCCTGAGAAAAGTGCAGCAGTGGTACAGGTACTTAGCTACTGTTCAGTGTCAATCCACCACAGCTGCCAAAACTCTGGGGTGTGCTCTACAAAGGTGGGTAGGAATGTGGCCGAGAGGGTTGCTTGTATCATTTAACCAGAATATTTTTAGAGAGAAAACAGGAAATATTTGAATGTTTTTTTAAAACAAATGTGGAGCCTAGTTTGCAAAGCCTAGTTTGTCCTACTTTGTCCATGAGGAATTAGTTGGATATGAAAAATGCACGGAGACAGAAGATTTTCAGAAGTTTACAAGCCGTTGCAACAAACTGCTAGTACAGCTACATGCTTTTGTGTTGAGCACAGGTGAAAATACATCAGCTGTGTATTTTACTACTTGTTGCTGTATGATAGTGAAACAAATAAGATTTCCTATAGGATTACTATTATATTCTTTTCCCAGGTATAATAAAGGTGCATAGTTCCTTAAGAAGAATTACCATGGAAGAAACTAAGTGGAATCTTTCAGAAGCTTGCTACCTAAAACCAAGCATTAAATATAGAATCATAGAATCACAGAATAGTTAGAGTTGGAAATGAAAAGATCATCTAGTTCCAACCCCCCTGCCATGGGCAGGGACACCTCACACTAAACCCTGTCACCCAAGGCTTCATCCAACCTGGCCTTGAACACCGCCAGGGATGGAGCACTCACAAGCTCCCTGGGCAACCCATTCCAGTGCCTCACCACCCTAACAGTAAAGAATTTCTTCCTTAGATCCAACCTAAACCCCTGCTGTTTAAGTTTCAACCCCTTACCCCTTGTCTTATCACTACAGTCCCTAATGAATAGTCCCTCACCAGCATCCCTGTAGGCCCCCTTCACATACTGGAAGGCTGCTATGAAGTCTCCATGCAGCCTTCTCCAGGCTGAACAGCCCCAACTTTCTCAGCCTGTCTTCATATGGGAGGTTCTATATGTATGTCTTAAGTTCAACAGCTGGAATTACTGGTAAGTTTGTTTAATTTGCTGTTTGCATAAAATTTTATATATTAATAAAATTTATATAATAAATTAAATATGTGAACATAAAATTTATATATTAAATTTGCATAAAATATTATACTTCAAATTTTTATGTAGTTTCACTGAAAAATATTGATTTGGGTATTACATGTTTGGACTTAAAAAAGGATAAAAATACCCCAACCAAATAAAGTAGTTTCAAAGACAAAAATTCACAGAAATCTAAAAGTTTAATAGCAAGAAATAAAAAAGGGCAGTTTTATGTGATTCAGCCATTCAAAAAATCCAGTGAAACTCTAGCTAGAAAATGGCAAAAGACACTTGATGAATGTACTGAACAACCAGTTAAGTATCATTAGTGGGTATTCTTTCCTTTTCATGTTGTGTTATAAAATATCTAAGGGATAGTGGGAATGCAATGACCTTAGACACATAGAGAGTGATTTTGTGCTTTATCTCTTCCCCTATAATTCCTTGAGTATTGCCCATTGCTGGAGTAACTGCATTCAGTAATTGCTTAACTATTGCTTTCTGCACCCAGATCACCGTCATGTGGCTCAAAGAGCAGATAGGGAAAAATTTCAAAGAGATCTTTGGAGAGTCAAGCCTGGAAATCCTATATATTAAACTTTGTCTTTAACTGACTTTGGAAAACCGAGTTGCCCCTTTCTCTGCAATTCAGCAATTGTTTCAGTGATAGGCAAGACTTGAGGAAACAGTGATGTCTCAGATATAGACTCATCTTTCAATTGCTACAAAAACTAGATTTAGAAACAATTATTTTTGAAAGAAACATCTATACTCTCCTGAAAGCTCTCCATAGATTTTAAATACTGGTAATTGTTCCATCTCTAGCTCTTTTGTCATCACAAGAGGGAGCTACTCAAAGAATTACATTTTGTGAATGAAGAAAATGCTCAATTTGATATCCTGTGAGTTTTGGCTGACATGACTAGCCAAGCATACTCAGTTCCTAAAATAAGTTTACAGTTATTTAAGTTCAAATCCACTTTAACTTCTAAAATCATAAAATTTTACAGCCTGTAAGAATGAACAAGTGCATTTGGGAAACTGTACAGCTGCAAGAGTAGGTGTGGAGTTCCCTCTTTGTACCATAGTCAGAACTACACACTGCAACTAAGAATTGCATCATATTTTCATTCAATATGCCAATGAAAGTTTTATTTGGGAGACCCTCTTGTAGCACAAACATAAAACCCCACAATAGCTGAAAATTCTAACCTTCTGTGCTATGAATGAGAACAGTATAAAAGCTAAGAAAGAAATGTTTACTGAATGCATAGTTTATTTTAAGCTGCAGCCTTGCTTAGCAGAGTTCCTCATATATTACTGCTCACAGATGAGTGACAGATGCAGCCTCACTAACAAACAGCCTGATAAAAAAATGCTGCTCTCCCAGGCTTTCCTCAGATACACTTATCCCGCCTGCAAATCTGAAAGAGTATCCTGCTTGTGAACAGGTTTTATTTTCAGGGATGGGACATTACTGTTCTTCTTATAGTCATAGTATCGACTTGATTTCCCTTTTCATTCATATTTGCTAAAAAGAACATCCTTATGAAAATTCTTGTTTTGTTTTTTTTTGTTTTTTTTTTACTGTAGTCATAATTAATTTCAGTACAACCAAAACAACCTATAATTTACTGAATATTTCCACTTCTAATGTTACTAACATGTGAGCATTAGTGCTGGTTAATAAGTGAAATTATAGGAATGTGAAGTGTAGCTGATAACTCTGGATGACAGAGTTCTAAAAAGCTCAAAATAGGTTCCCAAAAATCCTACTTCTTATGTCAATAAGTATGAGATGTATGACATATGGATAGCATGTCATACGCACTGAAAATTGGCTAAAAAGAATTACTGTATGTTCTTTGGCAAAGTTAAGATACCAATGTTTAGCTTTTTACATTCTTCAGAAACATTTATCTGACACAGCCCTCTCTTGGGTAGAAAATTAATACCTTATGAGCTGCCAAGCTGGAACAACTTATGTTTTTGTTGCTTAGCATATAATACCCATTTAATACCCAGCCCCATTTTTAAACAGAGCTACACTTTCAAAACCACCTTTGAGGTGTTCCTTTGAGTGCATCACATAACAGGTGCTTTTTTGCTAGGATGTGAGAATCCTGCTCTTTTCTTCAGCCCTATTGTCATTTTGTTTGTTCCTTCTGTACCACTATGTAAGTCAGAAACAACATTTTTCATGTTTGTTTCCTAAAATATCTGGTGCTCTCTTTACTTTGTGAACAGTCAGTGTAGAGATTTTTGCTGTCTCCTTTCCTGGGCCAGATTTCTGGTGAAACTATCAAAAATATTTTATAATTAAAAATACCCCTTCAGATATTTCTGTGTCTCTGAGCAATGCCTAAAGCAAAATGCTGTTATGAAATTTAACATGCTCTTTGAGCTCCTGGAAGTTACATCAGTAGAATTGGCCAAGTGCCTTCCAGCCACATCACTTTCTGTTGTGCATAATGACACCAGCTTAGAAACATGTGGAGGGGCATCTGAATAAGAATTAAATATTCTTACATCATCTGGAGATAAATTGTTTAAAAATATTCCCTTTGGAACAATACAGATCCATACTGCTGTTCTTGCAGTTTCATATCTAAACAAAACCAAACCATAAGTGTGTGTGCATTTGTAAATCCAAAATGTATATAATGATATATGTATAGCATACCAATCTTGAGTCAATTTCAGAGACATGTTTTTAAATATATCCCACATGGGATATATATGTGACACTTTGGCAAATGCAACACTTTGCAGGATTGGTCAGCAAAGGTTCTGAGGCATGGGCAGTTTGGCTGATTGGCACAAGACACGTGCCCACTAACCAGTTATGGATGCAATTATTGCATGAAAAAATTGGGAATCCACTGATTTATAGAGAGAAGTACATTGTTTTGGAGACATAAATCTTAAAGTTTTGATTGTTGTCACAGCAGAGCTTACTCAAAAATTATTTAAAGCTGCAAAAAGATTGCTTTAAATACTGAGTGTCATCAAGAGCCTGGAAGCTGGATTTTGAAGTGCTACCATGAACAAGATGATTACCTTAGGAACCTCATCACTGTCCTTGGGTGACCTTTGTAATGGCTTTGTTGATTTCCTCATGGTCAAGAAAACAATTACTTGCTTCTGCTTCTCCAAGAGGTGAGACATGGTAATTACAGACAGGTTACTATCTATAGAGGTCAGTGAGTTGGAGCTGAGACAACCAATGAGCAAAGTTCACTTGTGGAATAGAAAGGGATTCTGTATGTGCTTGGCAGCATGTTGTGCTCTGCTTTCTTGAGGGCAGACCAAGTTAAAATGAGCTGTCCTGGTGGCAAGAAAATAATTTTTCTCACATCTTCTGCTCAGGGTGAGAAGATACTTATGAGATAAAATTAATCAGACCAAGTGAAGGAATTAATTGCAAGCTGGCTCTGAGCATGCATTTATTTTTTAATACCCTCTAAGCCAAATTTTCATTATTTCAGATTGCGTTGAGAGATGATGTATTCAGTGAAAAATAGAGGAAATACAAACTTCTCCACTAACTGATGTGGTGTAATGCAATGTACGCTGCACAGCATCTGAAGGGCATCATATATATTGTAACACAATGCCCGTGTAGGATGCTCAGCTGCATTTTCCAATGTTGCCTCTTTGAAGTGTCCTGCTTTTTCATTAACACTGTATCACACTTAAGAAGAGCTAATGATAAAAAGTTTGCCTGGCAAGCAGCTTCTTCTGTTAAGATGGGGAATGTGATGTGTTTGGAACGTGTGATTTAGTTAATTTGTACAAGAAACACATTACTTAATCAGCTGTAGATTTGGTTGTTTCATGATAAAGATGGCAATCCATTAATCAATTTATAGACACAAATGCATTATTGTTCAAGAAAAAAAACAAGGATTTAAACACCCTTAAATCAATAAATATAATTAAAAGAATTGTGTGTTTCAGCCATTTATTTGATTGTCCTACAGCTGTCTGATGCATAGTGAGATTATTGAAGCATGGTGCCAAACAGCCAACCCTACATTTAGTTTTATTTATTGAAATAATGAAAGGGTATTAATGATAGAGTACAAAAATGTGTAATGGAAACTAATGTACTGTGAAATAAATTTATGTTTGGAAATCAAGTAGAATACAATAAAAGTTAAAGCCTTAAATATATTTGGAAACCACTTTGTATTGTTTTAATAGAAGAATGGTTGTGATATACAGGCTGTGAAAAATTATAGGAATATGCTACAGACTTATGAGTAAGATGAAATCAGATTACCTTATGAAACAGCAAAACTTGTCCTCAGTTTTTTCTTGTGCTCCTGGAACTTGGAGAAAGGTTCTAGAACCACATGCTGCATACTTTCCTACCTTGCATTTTCATTTAACCAGTTTCTTGAGGCGTCTGTAAAGAAAAAGGCTAAACACACACACACACATACTGCTTTCACAACTAGTTCTCCTTTATTCACTCAAGGATGGAATATATAGCATACAGATATGGGTCTGAGCCATGAAGCCAAGCAGCAACTACATCATTCCCAGTGACTATTTTCAGTCACTATAAATTCCATTCTATAAACAGTCACTCCCCAGGCTGTTTCCCAGCCCGACCTTGCACCCAAAACACTCCTTGGCTTACTCAAGACCCAGGTGCACTATCAGCAACTCTTCTTCTTCAGTTATCCACACAGTGGGAACAAGATAGCTTGTAGTTCCCACAGTTTCTATTTATAGGAAGCCCATGACAGTGATTGTTTGTTAAACACTAGTTAGGGGACACAAAGAGAAATACCTGTAATAGATATGATTGCATGGAGTATTGGAATGGAAATATTCATGGATTTCCATTTTTAAACAGTCCTGAAATGAATGCATGTATCATGTGCTTCTGAATTATTCACAAACACTTATCTCAAGTGAACAAATAATTTCTTTTTCAAATAGAAGAAATGAGTTGTTTCTTAAATCTTACTCGCTTATAACTAATAGAAATGTAACAATACTAAATTATTGGTAGATAAACCAGCTGGTGTTTGCTTAATGACAGTGCAATAAAAAGATGTTTTCTTTTTACAATTTTGTGTTTCAGCAAAATGATAGACAAGTTCAAACTACACAATTGAATATGTTATGTGTTTTAATTAACTGCTGTCAATTTGATAATTATAAATAGAGACTATTTTTGCTCCTTTTTGTAGTACAGAGATTGCTTATCTGAGGTAGCAAGATCCTAAAACAGGTGCTTAAAACTTCCTCTTTCTGAATCTCAAAATACTGAACACTTGGACACTTTTGTGTTGTTAGAACCAGAATATTTATCTCTTTAAAAAATCAAACACCTGCTAGTAAGCCTGAAGTACTCTTCAGTACTTTTCAGAAATTTATGCGTTTGCTTTGAAAGACGCATGGAACATTAAATAATGGGCCATGATTTTAAAAGAATACTTTTCTAGTACTAGTCTCTTGATTTCATGCCTAAATCCAAGCACTTTAGACTATTATAAACTTAATTCTTTCAAAGTATTTTTCTCACGTTCATTCCAGTGATAGAAGACTAAATCCATGAAACCCTTCCCCCCTTCAGAGAAATAGTTCCCATAAAAATTGCATTTGGCTCTATTTACAGTGTGGTAATGATAGCAGTAGTTATAATACACTCATTGGAATATGACAAAGCCTTTTAAAAAGCTGCAAACATATCATGTATGGCAGTTGCTTGGAGACAGTGCAGTGACATCCATAGCTTATATTGTCCTTGTATTGTTCTTCCCCAAAATGGCTTCTTAGTTTTGAATTCAGTGGAGTTCATAAATGAAGAAAATGGCATCTGATTTGTACGGAAAACCCTGACAAAGATGTAGTATGCATAAGCATCCTTTGCAGTCTTCATTTATGTAGCACTTCTTGTATGTTCGGTTATCTCATTATCTTCAAAAAGAGTAAGTTTTTGGCATGTGTCTTTGCAAAAGGTTGAAGGTAAAGTTGTATTATTAGCTCTGAATTCAACTATTTCCATTTCAAAAGACTTCTATATTTTCTTTACTATTATTCTTTTCAAAGCCACCTCATCCTCAGGAAAGACAGATTAAGTCATTGGCCTGGAATTGGGAGACCTCAGTCCCTATGAATGCTTCCTGTATAACATTGGAAACATTACTTATTTTCTCTGTCTTTTTCTAGATCATGTGCTATGAAGTCAACTTGTGTCATGACAACCCATGTTCTCTGAAGTCAAAGGAGTGAGAAGAGATCTAAACCATCTATTGTCTAAGAATGCCTGGCAACCTATGTGGTCAATAGACTCATTGTTCATGGTGAGTTGTACACTAATTTGTATGATAATATTAGTTTTCTGATGGGAAACAACAGTGAGGTCTTACAAAGATTATTTAAGGAGCAAATTGAACAAGGCTATAGAGGCATTGAAACTTTGTGAGTAAAACTAAAGGCAGTACATTTTCTGTGTGCCACTCATGGAAAGATGTAGCACAGATGGAGCAAAAAAATATTAAATTAATCAGGGAATATAAAATAATGGGTTATGCATACTTTGATCATACTGGGCCATTTGACCATCAAAGGTTTCTATGTACCAAAGAAAACTAAAATATTTATATCATCATCTTAGTCTTTTCCACTAGAAAAGCATACTGGGAGTAAGGCACACATTTCTCTGTGTGGTTTCCATGAGGGCAGTAATAATGAATCTATGTTGGAATCAGCCACTTTCATATGGCACAGTGGGGAGCTATAGGCTCCTTTGTGGATTAGGGGAAGTTTGCACCTTGAAAGTAACATGTTTGTAAGTCTGCCAGTAGCAGAGTTTGGTATTTAAAATGTCAAGAATGTCTTTTAGAAGAAAGAAAAAATAAGCACAAAAATCCTTTCACTCTTCACATTAACATATCTTTTTATTTTGTTCTGCTGGTTTGTTAAAGTAAAACCAAACAAGGGCAGTTACGTCTGTCCTCAAAAGAGATGTTACTACAATATAAAACCAGAAACAACAAATAACAGCAAACAAAGGGAAACAAAGGAAGTGTGTAGACTTTGGAAAAAAAAAAAACAACCCAGCTTATAATACACATTAGATGTGTATTTTATATATATATAATATATATAGAGAGAGATATATAGATATATATATATCTGTAGATATATATAGATATATAGATATATAATATAATATATAATATATATATTATATAATATTATGTATATTATATATATTATATATATATCTAATATCTGTATTGTATATCAATAATACACATTAGATGTGTATTATTGAGGTTCTTAACTACACCTAATGTAATTTCCCATAGTTTTATAGTTTGAAGAGGGCAAATTGAAAACATATTTCAGGTAATACATATAGATGTGAGATTTGCAGCCGCTGCAGTATAATTACTTATTAAATACTCAGAGAACAAAGAAACACTAAAAACATGGAGAACTGCAAATGCCAGTCTGAATGGTTCAATGGAGCACTTTTCTATTTGGGTATCTGGTATCTGTTTTCTCACAGGTTTAGATCTGTACCACACTAGTCATTGATTTTCAATCTCAAGGCTTCTCAGTATTTACAGAAATGCAGCTTCCCAAGCAAATGTCAAGCTTTTCTACAGCCCAGCCATGATCTTTAGAGGACTAGCCAGGGCTACTGTAACTCCTTAACATTTGGTTGTATCTTGCACATTCCCATTTTTCATTCACTAACTAAATGACAAATGTGGCAAAAAAGTGATGATATGAAACAACCGCACTCTCTAAATCTGCCCTTCTGATTTGTGTGCTCTCTGAGTGCTGACTAGCTGTACACCTTCACTGATTTTTTGATGTGAATTGTATGGTTTCATCCAGGAATGGAGTGAGGGGTTTAAGTTTAACATAACTGAGTTCATGTTTTGATTGTGAAATGAATACTGGGGAAATGGAAAATACTTCATAGCTCTGAGCTATAGGCCCACTTGCTGTCAGTGGCACAATTGACAGCCCCATCAGCAGGATAGCAGTGAGATAGTCTTTAGCAGCTTCTCAGGAAGAGCTATTTAATTAAAACCTTATCTCTTAATACAATGCCAAGCTTCTATACAACAAAGAAGTGTTTCCCACCATGTAAGCTTTCACAGCATTGCACTGAGCAAAATGTTGCCTTCTCTTTACAGCACAGTAGAGGAAATTACTGTTTTGCCTGTTTTCTGTGCTTCTGTAAGAATATGAGGTTTAAGAGAATTCTTGTTTTCTTTCCTACATGCTTTCAAGATAACCAGACCATGAAAATCTGAGAAATAACTTGCAATGAGGCTTATTAAACTTGCATAAATCTGATTTTTATGGAGCATGTGCCATGACTTTCCCTTATTGAAAATAACAGTAAGAAGCTAATATGAACTTGCAAACAGATTAGCAGGCTCTTGCTGCAGTATGTTTTAGACTTTATGTCCAAGGAAGATTCTGGCACTTAAATTGCTTAAGTGCTCTGACGATAGCTTTAATTTTCAAGAAGTAAGAAAATAGCATGCAGAGCTCCTCAGAGTTTCAAAATCTAAGTGCCTAATTATTCACTAGAAGAGTAACTTTTTCTTTGAGATTAGTAAAAGGATAACTCAGACATTACTATTGTATGCTTCCAACAGGTTATAATGTTTACTATTGACACGACTGTACTTCCTGACACATTTTATCTGTTCTGTTCATTGTAGCAAATTCACTTTATATTATGAACAAAGTTTTGAGTAACTGCTATATTAAAATAACAACAACAACAAAAAAAACAACCAACCAATCAAACAGCTTTTAAAAGGGTAATGCACTTATCAAAGACCTTGCTCTATCTAGATCCCTCAGTCCTGTAGTGTTATTGCTACTATGTCCAATAGGAAAAATGTGTAGAATCTTCGTGCTTATTGCATGTTGCCAAAGTGTACCAAGTATCAATATCTTTTTTAGATTATTTCCAGGCTTTCTAGGACATATACTGTATATTGCTACAGAGGGTTTTTGTGGGTTTTTTTTAATGTATTTATTTATTTATTTTATTAATAAATTTGCTTATTTTCCTTTTATTAAAAAAAAAACCCAACAAACTTGCAATGTTTTATAAAAATATGTATGGTACTTTCTTGGAAAAGGATGCATTTCTGTGCAGCAATTGTAGTGACACACATATCACTATGGTGGTAAAAGTACAGTTCAGTAAAAAAAAGAACAAAGTAAGGAAACAACAGTGTGGATTACCTGATGCTGCACAGTTGAGATAAGGGATGTGTAGCTCTTCCCTCTTTTTCCCACAAAGCTATTTGTTTATACATGTGAAAATCATGACAGTGACTGTAGTATCTGAATTGCCAAACGTGTTGGAGGGAGGTAAGGTATTCCATGGTTTCTGTAGCCTTCTGTCCTGGAGTAAAACACCATATTCTTATTATCATGAAACACGCAGTTATCAAAGGAGTCATGGAAAGCCTTTCCCATGAAACTCCATTTGATATCTTTGAAAACATTACCCCACTTTTAGGAGAAAACACCAAGGGAAATAATCTTGGATTGACTTCCTCTATGGGAGTATTTTGAAAATTAATATTCAGTCTTTAAGATTATTAAGAAAACTAAGTGTTTCCCACAGCTGTCAAAGACCTGTTAAACATTACTTGTACTTATTCAAAGGAAAGGCTGACCCTGCTTTTCCTGTCAATTATTAACCTGTTTTCATAAGAGCTGTCAGCTGTGAACAAGAGATGGCTGAGATAACTCTCAGGCCAAAATTCCAGTTGAGTGAATGAGCTGAAAATGTACTGTAGCATATACTCAAACATAGGAAACCAAAGTATCATCTCAATGCAGTCAATGAATTTATATCAAGAATTAACTGTGCATTTTGGGGATTTCCTTTAGCAGTGCTTATACTAAAGCACTGTTGTGAGCTGATACTGCAACTTTCTAGAAGGAACTTGAAGCAGGGAGGGATTAACAAGCTGACCCCTGCAGAGGTACCATTTTCCCCTTGACAGTGGTGGATGTAGGGTTTCAGCATCCCTTCCATTTGTATCACCTTCCACAAAGAAATGCCTTTCAGAAACATCCTGTATAGGAGCAGCTTTTTGAACTCAAGGGGATGCAGTTCCTATGAAGAGTCTGTAGAAGCAAGCATCCTACTGCCCATTCATCCTGCCACATACCTGTGGGACGCACCTGCCTGGGATGGGGATGTACTGAAGAAAATATCATCTGTATTTTGTAACACGGATTTTCAGTTTCTCAGGGAAAGAGTAGGAAAACACTCACATGAGGAATATTCCTCAGGGAATGGCTCTGCAGAGACATATGTTGTTCTCTTTCTGTGATATGTGTGTATTTTTGAATTTCATCTTCTGATCCTGTTATTACCATTTTTTTCCCCAAGAATTGCTCAGTGTGGGAGCACACCTACTCTTCAGAGGATTTCTTAATTTTAAGAGCTTGTCAGTGTGAGTGCCCATCAAGTCTGCTGACGATTCCTTGTAGTCAGAATTTATTGTAGTTTGATCTGTTCTTCAGCTTGTCAGGTCTTTCCCTAGAGGAGTGGGTTACATTGATTTCATTTCCTTCAATGTTTTTTGGGGGATTTAGTTGGTGGTTTGTTTGTTAGGGTTTTGGCTTTGTTTGTTTTGGTTTGATTTGGTTTTGGTTTTTTGCATGTGTTTTATTTTTGTTTAGTTTTGGGTTCTGCTCTTCCTTTATTTTTTTCTTTTTTTGGGCATGTTAGTCTGTGTTTCCAAATCAGTAATTCTTTTTTTTCATTTAGATTATCTCCCTCAAATCCTCTGGATCAGCACTGGGGTGTACCCATGCACACGCATGCAGGTACACACAAGGCGTGAATGTGGGAACCTTGTACAGGGTGTTTAAATTGTCTTTTGTCTCTCACTTTTTAACTTCCGTATTTATATTTATATAAATATATAGATTATGAATTGCTCAATTTCACTTTCACTTCATGTCCTGTTGAAGAGTTCCCTGGATCGTACCCTACAAGGGACCAAGTCTGGGAGCTACTCTGGAGACCTTTACTGTGTGTCTCCTTGGCATCAGAAGTAGGGAGTGTAGCTGCATGGGAAAGGATGGGCTATAGAGAGCCATTCAGCATCATTATCTGCCCTGGTCCATTGTATAGCTTAGAAATTTGCTGTTCTGGTGAAACAGAGCTGCGAAGCCAAGCAGGAGAGTGGCCAGTAGCTCTGGTACTATTAGGATTCTCATAAACTCTTTGCATAACTGTATAGAAATGCAATAGTGATTTTGCCAGCCTCTTGGTTTCATGGATCCAGAGTCACTCTGTGTCCCCTCCACAAAGGCTATTGCTATCCCCACATCAGCTGCCTTCCTGTCTTCCCATACACAAACCATACATCAGAAGGAGCACTCAGTAGCGGTTCATTGACTGTCACTATCAACACTTTTGTATTCTCCAAACCTGTCAGTGGCGACTCACCATAGCAAGATACAGTACTTCTGTTTAAGATGGGAGGATGCTTGTTGTGCTGTCAGCAGAGCAGACATCCAGGTCACAATGCGGGTGAATATGTCTGTGTGCCAGTAAAAATACAGTCATCAATGAAAAAAGGAGTCTTAGATATGTTTCTCGGGGTTTCTTTCAGAATGAGAATGGTTGTGTTGCTTAATTGTCAATGAGAAAATGGGTTGGATCATGCTCACAAAACAGTGTGTGCATTTGAGCGGTACTTAGATAGCCATTTCCATTGCAGGAAAGGAAATCGTTCCTATTTGCAGTCTCCAGAGATGACTAGGCATGAAGATCACCCAATGAGGTCTGGAGAAGAATCTTAAATTATTAATATTAATAATAATGGTAAGTAATAAAATTCCTCACTTTCCTCTACATAGGTTTTGTGCATTGCTTAAATTCTGGAAGCCGTTTATTATATTCAGGCAATTTGTTATCCATCAAAATTTTGCATTTGATATTATTTTGTTAAATATTTCAATAGAAATACAGATGAACAGTGTTTGGTTCTATTAACAAACAAAATACTGGCAGAATCCATGCTGGCAAAATCTAGTTCATTAGAGTGCTTGTTCTTTACACCTTACAAATAAGTGGAGCTTCTGTTCCAGCCTCAGGAGTTTGATGAAATGACTTTCTAATCTTACAGCCTATTTCATATTCATGGAGGTGTTCTAAAAGAAACGAGGGGAGAATCTGCACAGAGCTTTAGGAATAGTCAGATGTGAACTGAAGTTTCTGTGTACTGAGAAACATTCATGATTCCTAACACTGATCTTGAAACCTACAAATGCTAATGTGTTTGCGTCCTGGGATTAGTTCAGGCTATTCCAGAGAAAGGAGCCAGACATTAAAAGTTATTCTGGTCAGAGGCTAGGGTTTTCCCCATTATTGGCCCCAAGACTAGATTGACCTTATTTCAGTGCTATTTCTACTAAGTATTCTGAGGGCAAAGAGCAGGGTTTTTTTAATGAAAGAGAAGCTGTCTTATCATTAGGAAAATATTTGTGACAGTTCAAAACAGCTGGCAGCTTTTACTACTTGCAGCTTAAATTTCTCATGATGCAGGTAGTTGTGAAGGATATAACTAGTGAGACGTAACGTCTCAGGGAGGTGGGAGGATGTCCAGACTTACCTGGAAAGGTGGTCTGATAAACATGTGAGATGGATGATATCTAAAGGAGTAACATAGCTTCTCCATATGTAAAAGATAACTAAATTTATGAGCCAACTATAACATTATTGACTGCATAATCTGCACCTTCTGCTTATTATTTCTTATGATTCCCAATCTTTATCACTGCTGTCCAAAATAATTACCCATCTAGTATATATATATTGCTGACATTTTGTTTTACTTTAACTAAATCATCATCCCCAAAGACTGATGTGTGTCTTTGCCTACCTTTTCAGTGATTACTAGTCTCTCAGTAGTAAGTTTGTCAAGACTTATGTCACCTGCACATTATCCTCAGTAGCATTTTAATGTTGTCTTCCCAGTAATCAGTAAATATTTAGAATAACTCCAGTGTGGGAGTTGCATTGTGGAAGACGCTACTGATATCAAAGAGGTTTGCTGCCTGGATATAGGTGTCTAGCACCACTGTAGATGTTGTAGGGTATCTAAGATGCCTCCATGGCTACAGACAGCTACAGCACAGGACCTGGTAGAGATCTGCACTCTTGTAGGATGGCAGTTAGAGCCAGGTGTTTTAATCCCTCCCAACGGAACCTGAGAGGAGATCTGCTATAGGACAGAAATCCTGCTGGTGCATCACAAGACCTGTTTGCCCTCATGCAGTTCCTCCACTACTTAATTCTGCATCTCACATCAATCCCCTTAAGTCCCCTGTGTCTTTGATGAGGCCAAATGATCCAGATCCACAACTGTGAGTTTTTACAGGCAGAAATTCATCTTCCATTGCCACCATATGCCATAGGAATAATTTTTGTCTGGTTTTTTTTCTATACCCTTGTGTAAACTTTGAATAGAATTTTAATGTTATACATTTAATATATGAAATTGTTTTGGTTGTTCTTTTAAAATGAGTTTCACTATGCTTTTTTCAATTCCGTATCTTTTATTGAACCCTCCTTGCTTACCGCTTACTTCTAAATGACATTCACAATATTAAATAAGGAAAGTTTCGTACGCTGTGTGATACTGCTGGATATAATGATAATGATTCAGGTGCAAATTGAGGCTCAAAATGAAGTATAGTGCTCCCAGCATGTTTGGGTAGTTCCATGTTATTATTCAGCCTTGTTGCACATTCATAAGTGTCTAAATGTGACTATAGGTAGAAAAAAGAAAACACATTTAAAGGATTGTCAAAAAAAACCCAAACAACCAAACCAAAAGACATGGTACAACCAAGAGTGCATTCATGTATGCATTTCTGTGTCTGTATATGCACACAGGCACACAACAGCTGTATATTATTATCACATGTTTTTGCTTATGAAACTAAAGCCAAATGAAAATGTATTTTTCACAATGCCAGTTACTTATTTACCCTCTCTGTTATTTGTATGCTGTAGCTGGTTTCAGGGGCTTGCTGCATTTCACACCCCTCCCATAGTGGTATTATGTAGCTGATTTCTGGTATTGACGAGTATAGTTTGGGTCATTACATATATCCTCAAAAAAGATATTATGGTTACTGAGGTTAAAAGGAAAGTCACAGAAACATTGTCATTTACAATAATTCTTATGAGTCTGCATTGCTATGTGTAATTTAATCCCTAACTTTTCTGTTCTCCAATTTCTTCTGCTCAAAATCTTATTAAAATATGGGAAAAGAATTCCTTACTCAGAGGAACATCTGGCAATATTTCATATGTTTATCCTAATTTAGACAGTTATTCCTTTCTGTAAGAAATAATAAAGTTTGGGAAAGACTGCTTACTATTTAAAAATGTGGAAAATGAACATGCAAAAAGAAATTGCAAAATTTGTAACTAAAATTCTATTTTCTTGTGGAAAAATCATGAGCCTTTGTTACATTTTTGTACTGAAATTTTGGCAGAGTAAGAAAGCATGCAGGTAGGAATATAATACTTCAGTTTGCAGTAGAAAAAATGTGATTAATTCTAATATGTTAACATGTACATTGTATGTTACTGGTCCACTATGGTTACTAATGTAGCTACTATAAGGTTATAATATGCTATCGTAAGAGGAAATTAAAAAACTCTTGCAATAACCTCCATATGGAAATAGTTATTATGCAATTCACTTCCAGAGAAGAAATCAAATGCTATCTCAGCTTTTTAAAAGTTTACATTTATTGTCTATTGACATCACAGTAAGAGGAGGGGAGTTTCAGGTACACTATCAACGTTTTGGGAGTAGGGAGATTTTTCTTCCTTTTACTTTTTTCTTTGATTATAAAAACAGTGTCAACACAGGAAGGTCAACATGTTTAAATATAGTTCCAAATATAGTTCCAGTCTATACCCAGACCTTCAGAAAATCTGTTCTGCTGGAATTATCTGCATTCTGTGGTGCAAAATATTGTTCTTTCATTGCTTTTCAGGCAGGCAGATTCACACAACCAAATACCTATAGATATATTAGAAGACATTATACTTCCCAAATTGCATAAAGAGAGGGTTAACAAGCAAGCATTACACGTTGTCTTTCTTTGCTCTTATGAGATAAAAGCATGTCATTGTGTTCACAGTAGCAGCAGTGAGCACAAACTAAAAATGAAGTTTCTTTCTCATCCCCAGTTTTTATTGACTTTCTTCTTCCTTTTCACTGCCATGGGCTATTATTCCCTACGCCTGCACTCAGACAGAAATATAATGAAAAAGAATCAATCTCTGAAAAGGTAATTATCACCATCCAATAACATTGGTCCGCTTTTACAGGTCCTGCAAAGTTTCATCCAATTGCTAAAATGCCTTACCATTATAAACTGAAGACAGTCTCTCTGCTGCTCTTCATGGCAAGTACAAGATCACCATGCGCTTCCTAGGAGATGTAGAATATGATGTGAATACTGTGTAATTCATTAGGACAGAATCAAAACAGTGTTAATTCCTGTATCCAAAATAGGTTCTCTAAAAAGTGATGGATGGGAATACCAGAAAACTATCATTTCAAAGAAAATGGGTGAGTGCTTCAGTATTCTGTGTGTATTGTCTTTTTTTTGTGGTCAAAGCCACTTGTGTTCTGTGATTTTTCTTAGTTTAAAATTTAAGTATTGCAGAAACCTATTGATAAGTAACAAACTTTCAAGGCATTTGCTGAGAATATTTATGTTCTAGGTTTTCTGACCACAAGTACAAACATTCTGTTCAGGAGTGTATAGATGAACATTGCTGTTGGAATCAGTGTCCTTGTGTTGACATTCATAATCATCTATTTTAAATGGTCTCTCTGTAACTAACTTTCCACACTAAACTCTTTCATTTCAGCAAATGTTTCTGCTACTCAACTAACTTTCTGGAATGCAAATATGTAGCTGGTATAGATATTTTCAAAGTAAATATTTTTGAATGCCTTGGGAAAGTGTGTCTACCCTCTTTGTAGAAGCAAACATCACTATTGAACGTGTATTATTTCCAGGTTCACCTCATCATAGATCTGGAAATAACAAATGTGGTGAGTCATCAATTCAATAGTTGCTATTGACATGTGTTTGGATACACTATAATGATTGACTCAATTTCTACTCTAAATGAATCAAAACTGAACAGTAATTTAGCACATGTAACAGCCCAGGGATAGAGTGCTTCCTGTCAGGAAGGCAGAACTGATTGTTATTCTGCAGAAGGACTTCACAATCAGAAATGTTATTAAGGCTTTTTTTAATATATATAGTCACTTTTAAAAACTGTCATTAAAGAACATTTCAAAATTGATTACAAAGCGGTTTTGAAATCTTTTCTTTGATGAAGACAATTCTGTCAGAACTTAATGAGAAACAATTGAGACATGTTGGAAGTTATCTTAGGTAGAGTTCATTTCTACTGAGTCCAAGATAAATTTGTCAGCTTGAGAACCAAACATCACACACCAAATTCTTCCTGGTTAATTTCAGCCAAGTCTGCTCTATGCACAGCTTCAGACAACAAGGTGGCATGTCACCTTCCATGGAATAAATATGAGGATAATCTGCATGTATTGAAGGGAAGCTCAGGTGAAAAATGTGTCCTGCAAGAAATGCATGTTTTACTTTCAGATAAAGGTATATAAGTTCTCAGAAAGGAGGAGCTCATCTGGTTAGTTATGAAGGTTTATTTGAACTAACAGCGATCTACAAGCACAGGCAAAAATTTAGACTGCTGGAAAGACATTCTGCAGATGACTGAGACATTTATAAAGGACTTTTCACATGCTTAAATAAGAACTGAACTCCACAGATTGACATGTGGTAGGTTACTCACTGAGATGATGCATGCTGCATTTCTAGGCTAGCAAGTGTCAGTGTCTTCGATGATTTAGCTTCCCCCCAGTTAGTTATTACATGTGTTGTCTGCTCCTGTCAGTTTGGCTGGTCTGATGGTTCATAAATTCAGTGTGACTGGCTATTTCTGAAATATCCCAAATATTAAGGAAATACCTTCAGGGGTTAAACAAGGGAAATGAAAAGACAGTACATGGATATGTTTCAAATCTTTGATTCATTCCGTAACAGGATTTAACATTTTCTGTAAGGTTTAGATTATAGTTCCATTCTGGATAAAACCAGGACAACAACAAGCCATGTTGTTTCTGAGGATATGGATACGTAAAGATCTGATATGTGAAAATAGGCTGACACACAATCTCATGACATACACTTAAGCGTAAAATCCCTAGGCAGGCACATAGGAAAGCCTGCCTGGCCAATCACTGGAGCAACACCAGGTCATGCAGATTATAGAGACTGGCTGAAGCCACTTGGCATTCCAACCTTCACCCTGAGCTACAGTGCAGCTGTGATTGTATTTGCCTCTGAAGATGGAACCATCTTCCTGCAAACCTTCCTGCAATGAACCTACAAATCCTGGTTGCATTATGTCTAGAAAAGTTGAAAATAGACTGCTCCTTGAGTCATCTTTGCAGGTTTATTTAGACTGACATTGGTCAAACTGGAAAAATTATATCTGCTCTTCATTAAGACATTTCTGAAGACAAACTTTAAAGAGAAGACCTTGCCTAATAATAGTGTTTGTTTTTTTTTTCCCTAAAGGTGTAGTGATTAAATGTGGTCAATTACCATCTTATTCCAAGTCCACTGATTATAAAGCAAATTACATGAGAGCCAAAACCACACAGTTTCTTCTGGCTGCACTAGAAATAAGTCACACTGAAGCCAAATTAACTTTTAACTACACTCATGATCCGTAAGCAGGCTTTCAAAAATGAATTCCCATGCTCCCTTCTTTTCTAGCACTTTCCATAGGAGCTTCCACCCCCAGCTTTCACAAAGCTGTACAAACCCAGCTACTGCACTCTACTCTCTTCAGCTCAGTCCAGAGAAACTGATTCCCACTAAGCTGATATCCCAGATTTATATCCTAACATTTGAAATGTCAGGTGGTGTTTCCCCATTGCTATAACGTACTGCAGCTGTTTTCAGAAGAGAGTGGTAGGCCAAGAGCTGATTTAAATTATAGCTGCAGTACTATCTCATGTGATTTCACTTGTGAAGTCTAAAAGCAGAGCATGTGCCAAATGGTTCCTATATAGCAGTTCCCTTATATAATCCTTGTGTATCTGAAGTGCAGTTTTATCTAGAAGAGAGAAATTTCCACAAAGACACACAGTAAATGATTTTCAAACCATAAATGTGCTTAATGGTGAGAACTTGTTCACTCCATAGAATAAATTTGTGTCATAAATTCATACTATTTAGTATTAGCAGGTAAACAACTTTTTCTTCTTTTTGTTCTTTTTCTTTTCTTTTTCCAGAAGGTTGTTTAAGAAAAGAACAACTGAGAGCAGATGTATATTGTACACTTTCACTGACTCATTTATTCCTCACTCTTTTCACTGCCTGTGTCCTCTGCCTTCCTGCGGTTCCTAATCTGAGTCAGTAATAGCCCCATTTCTTGCGATTTCCAAACATAAATTGTATCATTCTTACTGAATGATAAATCAGGAAATAAGGTTAATTGGACATCCCCAAGTGAATATATTAATCTGGTGGTTTTAGGTATTGCACCTGAAATTGCTTATCTTTTGGTCAGACTACATTAAAGGCTACCCGGGGCACACTGATTATTGGAAACTCAATTTTCACATGTGGATACATGTTTCCTATAGCACATTTGGTTAGCCACTGTTCCCTTCTTGGTTCTAGGAAAAATCTTACCTTGCCAATGCTGCAAGCCCTTGCTTGGAGGATCAGCAGTAGGTAAGAAAACAGTATCCCAGGCTTTCTTGAATACTGAACCTGAAGACGTTGTCCATGACAGAGCAAATGGAACAACTGCAGAAGTACCACACTCCATTTAGGTAAGACAGCAGATACTGTCTTATTCATATATTCTCTCTGAGCTTATTTTTCTTTCTGAGGCTACTTAGTAATTCCTTCAGCTCAAAGAGCTACCATTCAGCAACCACTAAGTAATTTTGCTTTAGTGATGTGACACTCTTAAAAGAATCTTCAGTAAATGTGCTCAGAGCTGGCTGCTGGCTCTCTGGCATGGTAGCAGGTACTGACTTCAGATAAAAACACACACTTTGTAACTGACAAGAAACTCCATGTTATTTCTGTGTTAGTCATACTGTATGTCAACCTCTGTCAGTGTAGGACTGCTTGCTGTCGTCACATGAAATTAGACTAACTTGTAAATTTATTCACTTGTGGGGATTGACAGCAAAGGGAGATTTTTAATTCAGAATGCTTTTCCAAGCAAATGGAAAATATATATTAGAAATTCACTCTATGTTTCCAGTCTAATTGAATTTTCTAATCTTTTAAATATTGAAAGTATACTTCTTGATGTCTGTAATTCAAGCTTCCCTTGACAATTCAGTTAAAGCAAATCTGAAAACTTGTCCTTGGGAGCAAAAGCTACATTGACTTTTAAATAATGAATTTATGGTACTGAAGACTATTATGTAACAGACCCTGAAGAAGTAGTATTATTTGTTTCCAGAAAGTGACGTCTCTCAACATTATTTATTGATTTCCTCTGATACAATTGTAATCAGATTGTCCCTTGGTAGGCCTCATTCAGAAGTCAACAGAGGCAAAGGTTGTGGAACAGAAAGAAAATGGAAACAACTGAAAAAACTGATAGGAACAACTACCCCTCTTTCCCATTATTAAGTACCAGTTTTTCCTCAGAAATCTGGGTGATCCACACATTTTACTCAGGATTAGACAAAAGATTTTGCTACACTGGCAAACTTGTATTCAGGGAAAGCCCCATGCATGTCTTTGTAATATAGAGACATTACTGTTTAAATCTTCCCACTGCTACCCAATTTTGCAACTGCTTTTAGACTCCATTTAAAGAAAATTCTGAAATGTGACTATCAAAACAGCAAGGTAATAATAGGGAAATAATTGACTTTCAAGGTGGTAAATTTTACTCTGATATCATCTAATTGGAGACCAGAGTTTCAGGTACATGTATCCAAAGCTCTAAGTAGTTTTGGTGCTAGTTACAGAAGGTGTTCTTTGGATTCCACCATGTGACTTCAATGATTAACATCAGGTCTGCATGATAGTCTAATCTCTGCATTGAATTCAAAGAACAAAAAAAATACTTTATTATCTTTACTTATGGAACTATATAATATGTGGGTACAGAGCTTTGATGAGCTGGTTACTAAGATGTGTTTTAAGGATGCTATAATTGAGATGGATTTTTGATTTCTTCTTGTAATTTGGCAAAAAATAATGATGTAAGACAAAAATAAGTTCTAGTATTGTGGCAGTTCAGCTTTGCTTTGGTTTTGGGTAAGGAAAAACATTCTTTTAAAAGAAAAAACAAATAACATAAGCTTAGCCAAGGATCACCAATATCCATGAAATTAATATGAATAGAACTAAAAAGCTAAATTTTATTTATTTTTTTTTAATCCCCCTCACAGAAGAAATTCCTACATAAGTTTCAGTGCCAGACAAGAGGAAAAGTTGCATAGAATAGATGTGCTCTGTTCTTTTGCTCAGGGATCCTTCCAGTGAAGTTGATTAAGGTATATATGGTCCAATGTTTTCAGTGATATTGCTCTCCCCAGATTAAATGTTAAGCCTACATTTTCTTTAGGAGCAAACCCCATTTATGACAGAAGAGATCAGGAGCTAATTTTATTTATGCATTTACCTGTATAATTACCTATATATTTTTGTTAACTGGAATAAAAGTATACTGACAATATGATGTTGCATTTTCTATAATGAAGGAGAACAGTCTTTTCTGGACATTTTGTTTTATACCTAGAAAGACAGATTTCTCTGGCTCCTCATCCACACTCTTATTGGCAAGAGATATAGCTAAAGAGCATGTTATAATTGTTCACTTTAGTGGGAGTATGAAAAACATTCATATTAGATTTCTGAATAAAAGAGATGCCAAAAATATTCTATGTGTTCCTGAAGTTTACAATGGTCTGCTAAGGACCATTGATTTGATTTGTTATCTCATGTACTTTGAAAGCAGCCACAATTCCTAGTTGTTTTGGTTTTTTTTTCTCATGTAATAAGGATAAGGCATATCAGCAAATATAGAAAATATATACAGATATATATGTATGTGTGTATTTTAAAACTTTCAGTTGTTTCTCTTATACTAGTAGTATTTTAAAGACTTGGTCTAAAAACAAAAGAAGTCATATATTCCTGGTGTTTTCAGTGGGCTTTGGACTGCCTTTTCCATTTCCTTATGCCAACTAAGCATGCTTCTTTTTTAGTGAAGTTATATCTTTCAGAAGATCGGCATCAAGATTTAATTGCTAGAAATTAATAGTAATACTTAATTTGGAAAACATGACTGAAAGTCGTTTTACTTCATTAAGAATTAAGGAAATATTTGCATGGTCTACTGGGCAATGAGATATTACTTCTCAGTCATCTGCTTACATGGGAGCAGCCTTTTAACAATGTCACATATATCTCTTATATGAAAGGATCTGTTTGTTTACTCCTGTCTTCTCAAATCCATTTCACTGGATTTTAAATCTCTTTGCTAACTCGCATTGCTATAATGACCCATGATAATAACCCATGTCTTAACTTTCCAGACTGGCATCAGTTTCAAAAATGCTTAATATCATGAAGGCCAATTGGATGAAGGTAACATGAGGATGAGTTTTTCAGCAAACATATTTCCAAAAAGGCAAGTTTCATCATCCCTAAACTATTTACAAATATAGTCAGAATTTGCCAAATATTATTCACAGACTGGAGAAGGGGATTAGGGGGGAAAGAAGAAGGGAAAAAGAAAGGAAAAGGAGCAGGGAAAGTCTTTGCAGAAATGGTGGTTATATTCCCCTTCTGTGAGACAGAAGCTGAATGGCTGTGGCTGGCTGTGGTGGTATCTGTGGCCAGGCACAGATACCCAGCACATCCGGCAGGATGGCCCTCAGAGGACCCAATGGTTCAGCAAAGCTTTTATGACCTGTGCTGCTAGTGAGGTAGACTTACTCACTATGCTCTAAGCACAACAACACCAAAAAAAAGTGAACACATTACAGATGACTACAAGAATGTACATAAAATTGCACATGGGAGATGTAAGTACATCACCTTATGCCTTATTATACTCCATTGTGCTCCCACTGCAGTAATATAAAGTTTCCCTGCATCTTGGCATATGAAATGTCTACCCTCTGTTGTTCTATTCCTATGATTAGATTGCTGGTTTGATAGCAACATTTTATATTTGTTTTCTTAGAGTATTTCTCTTTTGCTTTGCTTTAATGTTGCATTTAATGTTTCTTTCATAACAAGTACATTGTGGTTCTGAAAACCTCATCACCACCCCTAACATGGTACAATGCAATTACTCTTTCTGTTTTGGGTGTTTTGTTTCTTTGGTTGTTTTTTCCACCTCTGCTCATTTTTCCTGCTCCTCTGCCCCTGCCTAACAAAGATTCACTGTAATAGAAAGCAGGCTCAGTAATAACTGCCTGTTATGTTTTTGCTTAATGTACTGTGCAAAATATGACAAGGGTGAATGTTAGTAGATGTAACAACAGCCAGAATGTTTCTTTATTCCAGCTGTTGTATCTTCCATATGCAATAGTTAGAAAAGATGTTACGAAATAAGCTGTAAATCTAAAGGTCAGAAAATTCAACTCTTTTTTTTCCCTGAATAGGAAAAAGAGGGCAGTGGGATATCTAAGCCATATTAGTGTCTAAGCCTAATGTGTTTAAACAAACCCATGCATCATTAATATCTTAAGTTTCCTGAATATTCATACTAGAAGTAACTCAATACACACTGCAGAGACATTTCTCTGTATTAGTGGCATATCAAAAATTGGTCATGATTGCTAACACCTCGACTATATTGTATTTATTTTAATTTAATTCAATTTAAAACATTTCTAGCATCTTTCTAATAAACTATAAAAAAAATTCATGTCTGACACATTTTACAAAATGCAGTCGCTGTGAAAACATGGTTTAATTTATATAATTACTATACATTTACTTTAAATGGTAATCTGTCACAACAACACATGTATTTCTTGCATTTTCTGTAAGAATATCATATCTTTCCAATCCAGATACAATCCATAAAACAGTTGCTGTCACCTCTCTTAATCTCGCTTTGATTCTTATACTTGAGAGGTATCTCCACGCCAATTTTTATTGCATTGCTAATCTGAATATATCCATCCTTGATGTATTCATTACTCTCAGCTATCTTTAGTGTTCCAAGAAAAGATTCATCATAATGTATATTCATTGTTTCAGTTCTATAACTCTATTTGTGATTTGTAAATCAATATATTTCAGGGCTCAAATCGAGGCCTGCAATGCCAAGTAGAATCAAGAATCAAATAATTCCATGGCTTCTATTTGCACAGAAACTCCAGGTTTTCTTGCAGACCTTTGCATAAGATCTACTCTGGAAAGAGAAGATATCTCTGTAGGTGAGAAATATGCAACTATATTAGAAAAAGCTGCCAAGTAGGCTGTCTTGAAAGTCAGCGTCAAGTGTAAATTTAAAATACAGGAGGTGACATGCTTGTTATATTTAAATTAGACTCAAAGAACCTGCTTTGCAATGTATCAAGAGCTCAGGGCAAAACAGTTATCATGATCATATGCATCTAGGGTAAGGGACAGATATGCTTATTTTCTAAATGAACAAATGTGTGTAATTGTATAATTGCTTTAACAATAAATGTCCTGCAGCGTATTTGCATATGAAGACTTAATAATGATACCTGTTTTTTCTGGAAGGAATGAGAAAAAAACT